>NW_027472652.1:0-598953 GCF_030347505.1 Rhynchophorus ferrugineus | reverse complement strand
ATAGATAAGACCATTTTACAATTTGGGCCCAAGTTAGAAGCAGAGCCTAAGGTGTAAATTATCGATAGTCCATATCTCGGAAACTATAAGAGATAATGCAATTTGGCAACCGGCAATGTAATTAGCATGCCGAATATTACTTGGAATGTGAATTGGAACGAAATCGCCAATAGATAAGACCATTTTACAATTTGGGCCCAAGTTAGAAGCAGAGCCTAAGGTGTAAATTATCGATAGTCCATATCTCGGAAACTATAAGAGATAATGCAATTTGGCAACCGGCAATGTAATTAGCATGCCGAATATTACTTGGAATGTGAATTGGAACGAAATCGCCAATAGATAAGACCATTTTACAATTTGGGCCCAAATTAGAAGCAGAGCCTAAGGTGTAAATTATTGATAGTCCATATCTCGGAAACTATAAGAGATAATGCAATTTCGCAACCGGCAATGTAATTAGCATGCCGAATATTACTTGGAGTGTGAATTGGAACGAAATCGCCAATAGATAAGACCATTTTACAATTTGGGCCCAAGTTAGAAGCAGAGCCTAAGTGTAAATTATCGATAGTCCATATCTCGGAAACTATAAGAGATAATGCAATTTGGCAACCGGCAATGTAATTAGCATGCCGAATATTACTTGGAATGTGAATTGGAACGAAATCGCCAATAGATAAGACCATTTTACAATTTGGGCCCAAGTTAGAAGCAGAGCCTAAGGTGTAAATTATCGATACTCCATATCTCGGAAACTATAAGAGATAATGCAATTTGGCAACCGGCAATGTAATTAGCATGCCGAATATTACTTGGAATGTGAATTGGAACGAAATCGCCAAATAGATAAGACCATTTTACAATTTGGGGCCCAAGTTAGAAGCAGAGCCTAAAGTGTAAATTATCGATAGTCCATATCTCGGAAACTATAAGAGATAATGCAATTTGGCAACCGGCAATGTAATTAGCATGCCGAATATTACTTGGAATGTGAATTGGAACGAAATCGCAATAGATAAGACCATTTTACAATTTGGGCCCAAGTTAGAAGCAGAGCCTAAGGTGTAAATTATCGATAGTCCATATCTCGGAAACTATAAGAGATAATGCAATTTGGCAACCGGCAATGTAATTAGCATGCCGAATATTACTTGGAGTGTGAATTGGAACGAAATCGCCAATAGATAAGACCATTTTACAATTTGGGCCCAAGTTAGAAGCAGAGCCTAAGGTGTAAATTATCGATAGTCCATATCTCGGAAACTATAAGAGATAATGCAATTTGGCAACCGGCAATGTATTTAGCATGCCGAATATTACTTGGAATGTGAATTGGAACGAAATCGCCAATAGATAAGACCATTTTACAATTTGGGCCCAAGTTAGAAGCAGAGCCTAAGGTGTAAATTATCGATAGTCCATATCTCGGAAACTATAAGAGATAATGCAATTTGGCAACCGGCAATGTAATTAGCATGCCGAATATTACTTGGAATGTGAATTGGAACGAAATCGCCAATAGAGAAGACCATTTTACAATTTGGGCCCAAGTTAGAAGCAGAGCCTAAGGTGTAAATTATCGATAGTCCATATCTCGGAAACTATAAGAGATAATGCAATTTGGCAACCGGCAATGTAATTAGCATGCCGAATATTACTTGGAATGTGAATTGGAACGAAATCGCCAATAGATAAGACCATTTTACAATTTGGGCCCAAGTTAGAAGCAGAGCCTAAGGTGTAAATTATCGATAGTCCATATCTCGGAAACTATAAGAGAAAATGCAATTTGGCAACCGTCAATGTAATTAGCATGCCGAATATTAATTGGAATGTGAATTGGAACGAAATCGCCAATAGATAAGACCATTTTACAATTTGGGCCCAAGTTAGAAGTAGAGCCTAAGGTGTAAATTATCGATAGTCCATATCTCGGAAACTATAAGAGATAATGCAATTTGGCAACCGGCAATGTAATTAGCATGCCGAATATTACTTGGAATGTGAATTGGAACGAAATCGCCAATAGGTAAGACCATTTTACAATTTGGGCCCAAGTTAGAAGCAGAGCCTAAGGTGTAAATTATCGATAGTCCATATCTCGGAAACTATAAGAGATAATGCAATTTGGCAACCGGCAATGTAATTAGCATGCCGAATATTACTTGGAATGTGAATTGGAACGAAATCGCCAATAGATAAGACCATTTTACAATTTGGGCCCAAGTTAGAAGCAGAGCCTAAGGTGTAAATTATCGATAGTCCATATCTCGGAAACTATAAGAGATAATGCAATTTGGCAACCGGCAATGTAATTAGCATGCCGAATATTACTTGGAATGTGAATTGGAACGAAATCGCCAATAGGTAAGACCATTTTACAATTTGGGCCCAAGTTAGAAGCAGAGCCTAAGGTGTAAATTATCGATAGTCCATATCTCGGAAACTATAAGAGATAATTCAATTTGGCAACCGGCAATGTAATTTGCATGCCGGATATTACTTGGAATGTGAATTGAAACGAAATCGCCAATAGATAAGACCATTTTACAATTTGGGCCCAAGTTAGAAGCAGAGCCTAAGGTGTAAATTACCGATAGTCCATATCTCGGAAACTATAAGAGATAATGCAATTTGGCAACCGGCAATGTAATTAGCATGCCGAATATTACTTGGAATGTGAATTGGAACGAAATCGCACATAGATAAGACGATTTTACAATTTGGGCCCAAGTTAGAAGCAGAGCCTAAGGTGTAAATTATCGATAGTCCATATCTCGGAAACTATAAGAGATAATGCAATTTGGCAACCGGCAATGTAATTAGCATGCCGAATATTACTTGGAATGTGAATTGGAACGAAATCGCCAATAGGTAAGACCATTTTACAATTTGGGCCCAAGTTAGAAGCAGAGCCTAAGGTGTAAATTATCGATAGTCCATATCTCGGAAACTATAAGAGATAATTCAATTTGGCAACCGGCAATGTAATTAGCATGCCGAATATTACTTGGAATGTTAATTGGAACGAAATCGCCAATAGATAAGACCATTTTACAATTTGGGCCCAAGTTAGAAGCAGAGCCTAAGGTGTAAATTATCGATAGTCCATATCTCGGAAACTATAAGAGATAATTCAATTTGGCAACCGGCAATGTAATTAGCATGCCGAATATTACTTGGAATGTGAATTGGAACGAAATCGCCAATAGATAAGACCATTTTACAATTTGGGCCCAAGTTAGAAGCAGAGCCTAAGGTGTAAATTATCGATAGTCCATATCTCGGAAACTATAAGAGATAATGCAATTTGGCAACCGGCAATGTAATTAGCATGCCGAATATTACTTGGAATGTGAATTGGAACGAAATCGCCAATAGATAAGACCATTTTACAATTTGGGCCCAAGTTAGAAGCAGAGCCTAAGGTGTAAATTATCGATAGTCCATATCTCGGAAACTATAAGAGATAATGCAATTTGGCAACCCGGCAATGTAATTAGCATGCCGAATATTACTTGGAATGTGAATTGGAACGAAATCGCCAATAGATAAGACCATTTTACAATTTGGGCCCAAGTTAGAAGCAGAGCCTAAGGTGTAAATTATTGATAGTCCATATCTCGGAAACTATAAGAGATAATGCAATTTCGCACCGGCAATGTAATTAGCATGCCGAATATTACTTGGAGTGTGAATTGGAACGAAATCGCCAATAGATAAGACCATTTTTACAATTTGGGCCCAAGTTAGAAGCAGAGCCTAAGGTGTAAATTATCGATAGTCCATATCTCGGAAACTATAAGAGATAATGCAATTTGGCAACAGGCAATGTAATTAGCATGCCGAATATTACTTGGAATGTGAATTGGAACGAAATCGCCAATAGATAAGACCCATTTTACAATTTGGGCCCAAGTTAGAAGCAGAGCCTAAGATGTAAATTATCGATAGTCCATATCTCGGAAACTATAAGAGATAATGCAATTTGGCAACCGGCAATGTAATTAGCATGCCGAATATTATTTGGAATGTGAATTGGAACGAAATCGCCAATAGATAAGACCATTTTACAATTTGGGCCCCAAGTTAGAAGTAGAGCCTAAGGTGTAAATTATCGATAGTCCATATCTCGGAAACTATAAGAGATAATGCAATTTGGCAAACCGGCAATGTAATTAGCATGCCGAATATTACTTGGAATGTGAATTGGAACGAAATCGCCAATAGGTAAGACCATTTTACAATTTGGGCCCAAGTTAGAAGCAGAGCCTAAGGGTGTAAATTATCGATAGTCCATATCTCGGAAACTATAAGAGATAATGCAATTTGGCAACCGGCAATGTAATTAGCATGCCGAATATTACTTGGAATGTGAATTGGAACGAAATCGCCAATAGATAAGACCATTTTACAATTTGGGCCCAAGTTAGAAGCAGAGCCTAAGGTGTAAATTATCGATAGTCCGTATCTCGGAAACTATAAGAGGTAATGCAATTTGGCAACCGGCAATGTAATTAGCATGCCGAATATTACTTGGAATGTGAATTGGAACGAAATCGCCAATAGAGAAGACCATTTTACAATTTGGGCCCAAGTTAGAAGCAGAGCCTAAGGTGTAAATTATCGATAGTCCATATCTCGGAAACTATAAGAGGTAATGCAATTTGGCAACCGGCAATGTAATTAGCATGCCGAATATTACTTGGAATGTGAATTGGAACGAAATCGCCAATAGAGAAGACCATTTTACAATTTGGGCCCAAGTTAGAAGCAGAGCCTAAGGTGTAAATTATCGATAGTCCATATCTCGGAAACTATAAGAGGTAATGCAATTTGGCAACCGGCAATGTAATTAGCATGCCGAATATTACTTGGAATGTGAATTGGAACGAAATCGCCAATAGATAAGACCATTTTACAATTTGGGCCCAAGTTAGAAGCAGAGCCTAAGGTGTAAATTATCGATAGTCCATATCTCGGAAACTATAAGAGATAATGCAATTTGGCAACCGGCAATGTATTTAGCATGCCGAATATTACTTGGAATGTGAATTGGAACGAAATCGCCAATAGATAAGACCATTTTACAATTTGGGCCCAAGTTAGAAGCAGAGCCTAAGGTGAAAATTATCGATAGTCCATATCTCGGAAACTATAAGAGATAATGCAATTTGGCAACCGGCAATGTAATTAGCATGCCGAATATTACTTGGAATGTGAATTGGAAAGAAATCGCCAATAGATAAGACCATTTTACAATTTGGGCCCAAGTTAGAAGCAGAGCCTAAGGTGTAAATTATCGATAGTCCATATCTCGGAAACTATAAGAGATAATGCAATTTGGCAACCGGCAATGTAATTAGCATGCCGAATATTACTTGGAATGTGAATTGGAACGAAATCGCCAATAGATAAGACCATTTTACAATTTGGGCCCAAGTTAGAAGCAGAGCCTAAGGTGTAAATTATCGATACTCCATATCTCGGAAACTATAAGAGATAATGCAATTTGGCAACCGGCAATGTAATTAGCATGCCGAATATTACTTGGAATGTGAATTGGAACGAAATCGCCAATAGATAAGGCCATTTTACAATTTGGGCCCAAGTTAGAAGCAGAGCCTAAAGTGTAAATTATCGATAGTCCATATCTCGGAAACTATAAGAGATAATGCAATTTGGCAACCGGCAATGTAATTAGCATGCCGAATATTACTTGGAATGTGAATTGGAACGAAATCGCCAATAGATAAGACCATTTTACAATTTGGGCCCAAGTTAGAAGCAGAGCCTAAGGTGTAAATTATCGATAGTCCATATCTCGGAAACTATAAGAGATAATGCAATTTGGCAACCGGCAATGTAATTAGCATGCCGAATATTACTTGGAGTGTGAATTGGAACGAAATCGCCAATAGATAAGACCATTTTACAATTTGGGCCCAAGTTAGAAGCAGAGCCTAAGGTGTAAATTATCGATATTCCATATCTCGGAAACTATAAGAGATAATGCAATTTGGCAACCGGCAATGTAATTAGCATGCCGAATATTACTTGGAATGTGAATTGGAACGAAATCGCCAATAGATAAGACCATTTTACAATTTGGGCCCAAGTTAGAAGCAGAGCCTAAGGTGTAAATTATCGATAGTCCATATCTCGGAAACTATAAGAGATAATGCAATTTGGCAACCGGCAATGTAATTAGCATGCCGAATATTACTTGGAATGTGAATTGGAACGAAATCGCCAATAGATAAGACCATTTTACAATTTGGGCCCAAGTTAGAAGCAGAGCCTAAGGTGTAAATTATCGATAGTCCATATCTCGGAAAATATAAGAGATAATGCAATTTGGCAACCGGAAATGTAATTAGCATGCCGAATATTACTTGGAATGTGAATTGGAACGAAATCGCCAATAGATAAGACCATTTTACAATTTGGGCCCAAATTAGAAGCAGAGCCTAAGGTGTAAATTATTGATAGTCCATATCTCGGAAACTATAAGAGATAATGCAATTTCGCAACCGGCAATGTAATTAGCATGCCGAATATTACTTGGAGTGTGAATTGGAACGAAATCGCCAATAGATAAGACCATTTTACAATTTGGGCCCAAGTTAGAAGCAGAGCCTAAGGTGTAAATTATCGATAGTCCATATCTCGGAAACTATAAGAGATAATGCAATTTGGCAACCGGCAATGTAATTAGCATGCCGAATATTACTTGGAATGTGAATTGGAACGAAATCGCCAATAGATAAGACCATTTTACAATTTGGGCCCAAGTTAGAAGCAGAGCCTAAGGTGTAAATTATCGATACTCCATATCTCGGAAACTATAAGAGATAATGCAATTTGGCAACCGGCAATGTAATTAGCATGCCGAATATTACTTGGAATGTGAATTGGAACGAAATCGCCAATAGATAAGACCCTTTTACAATTTGGGCCCAAGTTAGAAGCAGAGCCTAAGGTGTAAATTATCGATAGTCCATATCTCGGAAACTATAAGAGATAATGCAATTTGGCAACCGGCAATGTAATTAGCATGCCGAATATTACTTGGAATGTGAATTGGAACGAAATCGCCAATAGATAAGACCATTTTACAATTTGGGCCCAAGTTAGAAGCAGAGCCTAAGGTGTAAATTATCGATAGTCCATATCTCGGAAACTATAAGAGATAATGCAATTTGGCAACCGGCAATGTAATTAGCATGCCGAATATTACTTGGAGTGTGAATTGGAACGAAATCGCCAATAGATAAGACCATTTTACAATTTGGGCCCAAGTTAGAAGCAGAGCCTAAGGTGTAAATTATCGATAGTCCATATCTCGGAAACTATAAGAGATAATGCAATTTGGCAACCGGCAATGTATTTAGCATGCCGAATATTACTAGGAATGTGAATTGGAACGAAATCGCCAATAGATAAGACCATTTTACAATTTGGGCCCAAGTTAGAAGCAGAGCCTAAGGTGTAAATTATCGATAGTCCATATCTCGGAAACTATAAGAGATAATGCAATTTGGCAACCGGCAATGTAATTAGCATGCCGAATATTACTTGGAATGTGAATTGGAACGAAATCGCCAATAGAGAAGACCATTTTACAATTTGGGCCCAAGTTAGAAGCAGAGCCTAAGGTGTAAATTATCGATAGTCCATATCTCGGAAACTATAAGAGATAATGCAATTTGGCAACCGGCAATGTAATTAGCATGCCGAATATTACTTGGAATGTGAATTGGAACGAAATCGCCAATAGATAAGACCATTTTACAATTTGGGCCCAAGTTAGAAGCAGAGCCTAAGGTGTAAATTATCGATAGTCCATATCTCGGAAACTATAAGAGAAAATGCAATTTGGCAACCGGCAATGTAATTAGCATGCCGAATATTAATTGGAATGTAAATTGGAACGAAATCGCCAATAGATAAGACCATTTTACAATTTGGGCCCAAGTTAGAAGTAGAGCCTAAGGTGTAAATTATCGATGGACCATATCTCGGAACCTATAAGAGATAATGCAATTTGGCAACCGGCAATGTAATTAGCATGCCGAATATTACTTGGAATGTGAATTGGAACGAAATCGCCAATAGGTAAGACCATTTTACAATTTGGGCCCAAGTTAGAAGCAGAGCCTAAGGTGTAAATTATCGATAGTCCATATCTCGGAAACTATAAGAGATAATGCAATTTGGCAACCGGCAATGTAATTAGCATGCCGAATATTACTTGGAATGTGAATTGGAACGAAATCGCCAATAGATAAGACCATTTTACAATTTGGGCCCAAGTTAGAAGCAGAGCCTAAGGTGTAAATTATCGATAGTCCATATCTCGGAAACTATAAGAGATAATGCAATTTGGCAACCGGCAATGTAATTAGCATGCCGAATATTACTTGGAATGTGAATTGGAACGAAATCGCCAATAGGTAAGACCATTTTACAATTTGGGCCCAAGTTAGAAGCAGAGCCTAAGGTGTAAATTATCGATAGTCCATATCTCGGAAACTATAAGAGATAATTCAATTTGGCAACCGGCAATGTAATTTGCATGCCGGATATTACTTGGAATGTGAATTGAAACGAAATCGCCAATAGATAAGACCATTTTACAATTTGGGCCCAAGTTAGAAGCAGAGCCTAAGGTGTAAATTACCGATAGTCCATATCTCGGAAACTATAAGAGATAATGCAATTTGGCAACCGGCAATGTAATTAGCATGCCGAATATTACTTGGAATGTGAATTGGAACGAAATCGCACATAGATAAGACGATTTTACAATTTGGGCCCAAGTTAGAAGCAGAGCCTAAGGTGTAAATTATCGATAGTCCATATCTCGGAAACTATAAGAGATAATGCAATTTGGCAACCGGCAATGTAATTAGCATGCCGAATATTACTTGGAATGTGAATTGGAACGAAATCGCCAATAGGTAAGACCATTTTACAATTTGGGCCCAAGTTAGAAGCAGAGCCTAAGGTGTAAATTATCGATAGTCCATATCTCGGAAACTATAAGAGATAATTCAATTTGGCAACCGGCAATGTAATTAGCATGCCGAATATTACTTGGAATGTGAATTGGAACGAAATCGCCAATAGATAAGACCATTTTACAATTTGGGCCCAAGTTAGAAGCAGAGCCTAAGGTGTAAATTATCGATAGTCCATATCTCGGAAACTATAAGAGATAATGCAATTTGGCAACCGGCAATGTAATTAGCATGCCGAATATTACTTGGAATGTGAATTGGAACGAAATCGCCAATAGATAAGACCATTTTACAATTTGGGCCCAAGTTAGAAGCAGAGCCTAAGGTGTAAATTATCGATAGTCCATATCTCGGAAACTATAAGAGATAATGCAATTTGGCAACCGGCAATGTAATTAGCATGCCGAATATTACTTGGAATGTGAATTGGAACGAAATCGCCAATAGATAAGACCATTTTACAATTTGGGCCCAAGTTAGAAGCAGAGCCTAAGGTGTAAATTATTGATAGTCCATATCTCGGAAACTATAAGAGATAATGCAATTTCGCAACCGGCAATGTAATTAGCATGCCGAATATTACTTGGAGTGTGAATTGGAACGAAATCGCCAATAGATAAGACCATTTTACAATTTGGGCCCAAGTTAGAAGCAGAGCCTAAGGTGTAAATTATCGATAGTCCATATCTCGGAAACTATAAGAGATAATGCAATTTGGCAACAGGCAATGTAATTAGCATGCCGAATATTACTTGGAATGTGAATTGGAACGAAATCGCCAATAGATAAGACCATTTTACAATTTGGGCCCAAGTTAGAAGCAGAGCCTAAGATGTAAATTATCGATAGTCCATATCTCGGAAACTATAAGAGATAATGCAATTTGGCAACCGGCAATGTAATTAGCATGCCGAATATTACTTGGAATGTGAATTGGAACGAAATCGCCAATAGATAAGGCGATTTTACAATTTGGGCCCAAGTTAGAAGCAGAGCCTAAGGTGTAAATTATCGATAGTCCATATCTCGGAAACTATAAGAGATAATGCAATTTGGCAACCGGCAATGTAATTAGCATGCCGAATATTACTTGGAATGTGAATTGGAACGAAATCGCCAATAGATAAGACCATTTTACAATTTGGGCCCAAGTTAGAAGCAGAGCCTAAGGTGTAAATTATCGATAGTCCATATCTCGGAACCTATAAGAGATAATGCAATTTGGCAACCGGCAATGTAATTAGCATGCCGAATATTACTTGGAATGTGAATTGGAACGAAATCGCCAATAGGTAAGACCATTTTAGAATTTGGGCCCAAGTAAGAAGCAGAGCCTAAGGTGTAAATTATCGATAGTCCATATCTCGGAAACTATAAGAGATAATTCAATTTGGCAACCAGCAATGTAATTAGCATGCCGGATATTACTTGGAATGTGAATTGGAACGAAATCGCCAATAGATAAGACCATTTTACAATTTGGGCCCAAGTTAGAAGCAGAGCCTAAGGTGTAAATTACCGATAGTCCATATCTCGGAAACTATAAGAGATAATGCAATTTGGCAACCGGCAATGTAATTAGCATGCCGAATATTACTTGGAATGTGAATTGGAACGAAATCGCACATAGATAAGACGATTTTACAATTTGGGCCCAAGTTAGAAGCAGAGCCTAAGGTGTAAATTATCGATAGTCCATATCTCGGAAACTATAAGAGATAATGCAATTTGGCAACCGGCAATGTAATTAGCATGCCGAATATTACTTGGAATGTGAATTGGAACGAAATCGCCAATAGATAAGACCATTTTACAATTTGGGTCCAAGTTAGAAGCAGAGCCTAAGGTGTAAATTATCGATAGTCCATATCTCGGAAACTATAAGAGATAATGCAATTTGGCAACCGGCAATGTAATTAGCATGCCGAATTTTACTTGGAATGTGAATTGGAACGAAATCGCCAATAGGTAAGACCATTTTACAATTTGGGCCCAAGTTAGAAGCAGAGCCTAAGGTGTAAATTATCGATAGTCCATATCTCGGAAACTATAAGAGATAATTCAATTTGGCAACCGGCAATGTAATTAGCATGCCAGATATTACTTGGAATGTGAATTGGAACGAAATCGCCAATAGATAAGACCATTTTACAATTTGGGCCCAAGTTAGAAGCAGAGCCTAAGGTGTAAATTATCGATAGTCCATATCTCGGAAACTATAAGAGATAATGCAATTTGGCAACCGGCAATGTAATTAGCATGCCGAATATTACTTGGATTGTGAATTGGAACGAAATCGCCAATAGATAAGACCATTTTACAATTTGGGCCCAAGTTAGAAGCAGAGCCTAAGGTGTAAATTATCGATAGTCCATATCTCGGAAACTATAAGAGAAAATGCAATTTGGCAACCGGCAATGTAATTAGCATGCCGAATATTAATTGGAATGTGAATTGGAACGAAATCGCCAATAGATAAGACCATTTTACAATTTGGGCCCAAGTTAGAAATAGAGCCTAAGGTGTAAATTATCGATAGTCCATATCTCGGAAACTATAAGAGATAATGCAATTTGGCAACCGGCAATGTAATTAGCATGCCGAATATTACTTGGAATGTGAATTGGAACGAAATCGCCAATAGGTAAGACCATTTTACAATTTGGGCCCAAGTTAGAAGCAGAGCCTAAGGTGTAAATTATCGATAGTCCATATCTCGGAAACTATAAGAGATAATGCAATTTGGCAACCGGCAATGTAATTAGCATGCCGAATATTACTTGGAATGTGAATTGGAACGAAATCGCCAATAGATAAGACCATTTTACAATTTGGGCCCAAGTTAGAAGCAGAGCCTAAGGTGTAAATTATCGATAGTCCATATCTCGGAAACTATAAGAGGTAATGCAATTTGGCAACCGGCAATGTAATTAGCATGCCGAATATTACTTGGAATGTGAATTGGAACGAAATCGCCAATAGAGAAGACCATTTTACAATTTGGGCCCAAGTTAGAAGCAGAGCCTAAGGTGTAAATTATCGATAGTCCATATCTCGGAAACTATAAGAGATAATGCAATTTGGCAACCGGCAATGTATTTATCATGCCGAATATTACTTGGAATGTGAATTGGAACGAAATCGCCAATAGATAAGACCATTTTACAATTTGGGCCCAAGTTAGAAGCAGAGCCTAAGGTGTAAATTATCGATAGTCCATATCTCGGAAACTATAAGAGATAATGCAATTTGGCAACCGGCAATGTAATTAGCATGCCGAATATTACTTGGAATGTGAATTGGAACGAAATCGCCAATAGATAAGACCATTTTACAATTTGGGCCCAAGTTAGAAGCAGAGCCTAAGGTGTAAATTATCGATAGTCCATATCTCGGAAACTATAAGAGATAATGCAATTTGGCAACCGGCAATGTAATTAGCATGCCGAATATTACTTGGAATGTGAATTGGAACGAAATCGCACATAGATAAGACGATTTTACAATTTGGGCCCAAGTTAGAAGCAGAGCCTAAGGTGTAAATTATCGATAGTCCATATCTCGGAAACTATAAGAGATAATGCAATTTGGCAACCGGCAATGTAATTAGCATGCCGAATATTACTTGGAATGTGAATTGGAACGAAATCGCCAATAGGTAAGACCATTTTACAATTTGGGCCCAAGTTAGAAGCAGAGCCTAAGGTGTAAATTATCGATAGTCCATATCTCGGAAACTATAAGAGATAATTCAATTTGGCAACCGGCAATGTAATTAGCATGCCGAATATTACTTGGAATGTGAATTGGAACGAAATCGCCAATAGATAAGACCATTTTACAATTTGGGCCCAAGTTAGAAGCAGAGCCTAAGGTGTAAATTATCGATAGTCCATATCTCGGAAACTATAAGAGATAATGCAATTTGGCAACCGGCAATGTAATTAGCATGCCGAATATTACTTGGAATGTGAATTGGAACGAAATCGCCAATAGATAAGACCATTTTACAATTTGGGCCCAAGTTAGAAGCAGAGCCTAAGGTGTAAATTATCGATAGTCCATATCTCGGAAACTATAAGAGATAATGCAATTTGGCAACCGGCAATGTAATTAGCATGCCGAATATTACTTGGAATGTGAATTGGAACGAAATCGCCAATAGATAAGACCATTTTACAATTTGGGCCCAAGTTAGAAGCAGAGCCTAAGGTGTAAAGTATTGATAGTCCATATCTCGGAAACTATAAGAGATAATGCAATTTCGCAACCGGCAATGTAATTAGCATGCCGAATATTACTTGGAGTGTGAATTGGAACGAAATCGCCAATAGATAAGACCATTTTACAATTTGGGCCCAAGTTAGAAGCAGAGCCGAAGGTGTAAATTATCGATAGTCCATATCTCGGAAACTATAAGAGATAATGCAATTTGGCAACAGGCAATGTAATTAGCATGCCGAATATTACTTGGAATGTGAATTGGAACGAAATCGCCAATAGATAAGACCATTTTACAATTTGGGCCCAAGTTAGAAGCAGAGCCTAAGATGTAAATTATCGATAGTCCTTATCTCGGAAACTATAAGAGATAATGCAATTTGGCAACCGGCAATGTAATTAGCATGCCGAATATTACTTGGAATGTGAATTGGAACGAAATCGCCAATAGATAAGGCGATTTTACAATTTGGGCCCAAGTTAGAAGCAGAGCCTAAGGTGTAAATTATCGATAGTCCATATCTCGGAAACTATAAGAGATAATGCAATTTGGCAACCGGCAATGTAATTAGCATGCCGAATATTACTTGGAATGTGAATTGGAACGAAATCGCCAATAGATAAGACCATTTTACAATTTGGGCCCAAGTTAGAAGCAGAGCCTAAGGTGTAAATTATCGATAGTCCATATCTCGGAACCTATAAGAGATAATGCAATTTGGCAACCGGCAATGTAATTAGCATGCCGAATATTACTTGGAATGTGAATTGGAACGAAATCGCCAATAGGTAAGACCATTTTACAATTTGGGCCCAAGTTAGAAGCAGAGCCTAAGGTGTAAATTATCGATAGTCCATATCTCGGAAACTATAAGAGATAATTCAATTTGGCAACCAGCAATGTAATTAGCATGCCGGATATTACTTGGAATGTGAATTGGAACGAAATCGCCAATAGATAAGACCATTTTACAATTTGGGCCCAAGTTAGAAGCAGAGCCTAAGGTGTAAATTACCGATAGTCCATATCTCGGAAACTATAAGAGATAATGCAATTTGGCAACCGGCAATGTAATTAGCATGCCGAATATTACTTGGAATGTGAATTGGAACGAAATCGCACATAGATAAGACGATTTTACAATTTGGGCCCAAGTTAGAAGCAGAGCCTAAGGTGTAAATTATCGATAGTCCATATCTCGGAAACTATAAGAGATAATGCAATTTGGCAACCGGCAATGTAATTAGCATGCTGAATATTACTTGGAATGTGAATTGGAACGAAATCGCCAATAGGTAAGACCATTTTACAATTTGGGCCCAAGTTAGAAGCAGAGCCTAAGGTGTAAATTATCGATAGTCCATATCTCGGAAACTATAAGAGAAAATGCAATTTGGCAACCGGCAATGTAATTAGCATGCCGAATATTAATTGGAATGTGAATTGGAACGAAATCGCCAATAGATAAGACCATTTTACAATTTGGGCCCAAGTTAGAAGTAGAGCCTAAGGTGTAAATTATCGATAGTCCATATCTCGGAAACTATAAGAGATAATGCAATTTGGCAACCGGCAATGTAATTAGCATGCCGAATATTACTTGGAATGTGAATTGGAACGAAATCGCCAATAGGTAAGACCATTTTACAATTTGGGCCCAAGTTAGAAGCAGAGCCTAAGGTGTAAATTATCGATAGTCCATATCTCGGAAACTATAAGAGATAATGCAATTTGGCAACCGGCAATGTAATTAGCATGCCGAATATTACTTGGAATGTGAATTGGAACGAAATCGCCAATAGATAAGACCATTTTACAATTTGGGCCCAAGTTAGAAGCAGAGCCTAAGGTGTAAATTATCGATAGTCCATATCTCGGAAACTATAAGAGGTAATGCAATTTGGCAACCGGCAATGTAATTAGCATGCCGAATATTACTTGGAATGTGAATTGGAACGAAATCGCCAATAGAGAAGACCATTTTACAATTTGGGCCCAAGTTAGAAGCAGAGCCTAAGGTGTAAATTATCGATAGTCCATATCTCGGAAACTATAAGAGATAATGCAATTTGGCAACCGGCAATGTATTTATCATGCCGAATATTACTTGGAATGTGAATTGGAACGAAATCGCCTATAGATAAGACCATTTTACAATTTGGGCCCAAGTTAGAAGCAGAGCCTAAGGTGTAAATTATCGATAGTCCATATCTCGGAAACTATAAGAGATAATGCAATTTGGCAACCGGCAATGTAATTAGCATGCCGAATATTACTTGGAATGTGAATTGGAACGAAATCGCCAATAGATAAGACCATTTTACAATTTGGGCCCAAGTTAGAAGCAGAGCCTAAGGTGTAAATTATCGATAGTCCATATCTCGGAAACTATAAGAGATAATGCAATTTGGCAACCGGCAATGTAATTAGCATGCCGAATATTACTTGGAATGTGAATTGGAACGAAATCGCACATAGATAAGACGATTTTACAATTTGGGCCCAAGTTAGAAGCAGAGCCTAAGGTGTAAATTATCGATAGTCCATATCTCGGAAACTATAAGAGATAATGCAATTTGGCAACCGGCAATGTAATTAGCATGCCGAATATTACTTGGAATGTGAATTGGAACGAAATCGCCAATAGGTAAGACCATTTTACAATTTGGGCCCAAGTTAGAAGCAGAGCCTAAGGTGTAAATTATCGATAGTCCATATCTCGGAAACTATAAGAGATAATTCAATTTGGCAACCGGCAATGTAATTAGCATGCCGAATATTACTTGGAATGTGAATTGGAACGAAATCGCCAATAGATAAGACCATTTTACAATTTGGGCCCAAGTTAGAAGCAGAGCCTAAGGTGTAAATTATCGATAGTCCATATCTCGGAAACTATAAGAGATAATGCAATTTGGCAACCGGCAATGTAATTAGCATGCCGAATATTACTTGGAATGTGAATTGGAACGAAATCGCCAATAGATAAGACCATTTTACAATTTGGGCCCAAGTTAGAAGCAGAGCCTAAGGTGTAAATTATCGATAGTCCATATCTCGGAAACTATAAGAGATAATGCAATTTGGCAACCGGCAATGTAATTAGCATGCCGAATATTACTTGGAATGTGAATTGGAACGAAATCGCCAATAGATAAGACCATTTTACAATTTGGGCCCAAGTTAGAAGCAGAGCCTAAGGTGTAAAGTATTGATAGTCCATATCTCGGAAACTATAAGAGATAATGCAATTTCGCAACCGGCAATGTAATTAGCATGCCGAATATTACTTGGAGTGTGAATTGGAACGAAATCGCCAATAGATAAGACCATTTTACAATTTGGGCCCAAGTTAGAAGCAGAGCCGAAGGTGTAAATTATCGATAGTCCATATCTCGGAAACTATAAGAGATAATGCAATTTGGCAACAGGCAATGTAATTAGCATGCCGAATATTACTTGGAATGTGAATTGGAACGAAATCGCCAATAGATAAGACCATTTTACAATTTGGGCCCAAGTTAGAAGCAGAGCCTAAGATGTAAATTATCGATAGTCCTTATCTCGGAAACTATAAGAGATAATGCAATTTGGCAACCGGCAATGTAATTAGCATGCCGAATATTACTTGGAATGTGAATTGGAACGAAATCGCCAATAGATAAGGCGATTTTACAATTTGGGCCCAAGTTAGAAGCAGAGCCTAAGGTGTAAATTATCGATAGTCCATATCTCGGAAACTATAAGAGATAATGCAATTTGGCAACCGGCAATGTAATTAGCATGCCGAATATTACTTGGAATGTGAATTGGAACGAAATCGCCAATAGATAAGACCATTTTACAATTTGGGCCCAAGTTAGAAGCAGAGCCTAAGGTGTAAATTATCGATAGTCCATATCTCGGAACCTATAAGAGATAATGCAATTTGGCAACCGGCAATGTAATTAGCATGCCGAATATTACTTGGAATGTGAATTGGAACGAAATCGCCAATAGGTAAGACCATTTTACAATTTGGGCCCAAGTTAGAAGCAGAGCCTAAGGTGTAAATTATCGATAGTCCATATCTCGGAAACTATAAGAGATAATTCAATTTGGCAACCAGCAATGTAATTAGCATGCCGGATATTACTTGGAATGTGAATTGGAACGAAATCGCCAATAGATAAGACCATTTTACAATTTGGGCCCAAGTTAGAAGCAGAGCCTAAGGTGTAAATTACCGATAGTCCATATCTCGGAAACTATAAGAGATAATGCAATTTGGCAACCGGCAATGTAATTAGCATGCCGAATATTACTTGGAATGTGAATTGGAACGAAATCGCACATAGATAAGACGATTTTACAATTTGGGCCCAAGTTAGAAGCAGAGCCTAAGGTGTAAATTATCGATAGTCCATATCTCGGAAACTATAAGAGATAATGCAATTTGGCAACCGGCAATGTAATTAGCATGCTGAATATTACTTGGAATGTGAATTGGAACGAAATCGCCAATAGGTAAGACCATTTTACAATTTGGGCCCAAGTTAGAAGCAGAGCCTAAGGTGTAAATTATCGATAGTCCATATCTCGGAAACTATAAGAGATAATTCAATTTGGCAACCGGCAATGTAATTAGCATGCCGAATATTACTTGGAATGTGAATTGGAACGAAATCGCCAATAGATAAGACCATTTTACAATTTGGGCCCAAGTTAGAAGCAGAGCCTAAGGTGTAAATTATCGATAGTCCATATCTCGGAAACTATAAGAGATAATGCAATTTGGCAACCGGCAATGTTATTAGCGTGCCGAATATTACTTGGAATGTGAATTGGAACGAAATCGCCAATAGATAAGGCCATTTTACAATTTGGGCCCAAGTTAGAAGCAGAGCCTAAGGTGTAAATTATCGATAGTCCATATCTCGGAAACTATAAGAGATAATGCAATTTGGCAACCGGCAATGTAATTAGCATGCCGAATATTACTTGGAATGTGAATTGGAACGAAATCGCCAATAGATAAGACCATTTTACAATTTGGGCCCAAGTTAGAAGCAGAGCCTAAGGTGTAAATTATTGATAGTCCATATCTCGGAAACTATAAGAGATAATGCAATTTCGCAACCGGCAATGTAATTAGCATGCCGAATATTACTTGGAGTGTGAATTGGAACGAAATCGCCAATAGATAAAACCATTTTACAATTTGGGCCCAAGTTAGAAGCAGAGCCTAAGGTGTAAATTATCGATAGTCCATATCTCGGAAACTATAAGAGATAATGCAATTTGGCAACAGGCAATGTAATTAGCATGCCGAATATTACTTGGAATGTGAATTGGAACGAAATCGCCAATAGATAAGACCATTTTACAATTTGGGCCCAAGTTAGAAGCAGAGCCTAAGATGTAAATTATCGATAGTCCATATCTCGGAAACTATAAGAGATAATGCAATTTGGCAACCGGCAATGTAATTAGCATGCCGAATATTACTTGGAATGTGAATTGGAACGAAATCGCCAATAGATAAGGCGATTTTACAATTTGGGCCCAAGTTAGAAGCAGAGCCTAAGATGTAAATTATCGATAGTCCATATCTCGGAAACTATAAGAGATAATGCAATTTGGCAACCGGCAATGTAATTAGCATGCCGAATATTACTTGGAATGTGAATTGGAACGAAATCGCCAATAGATAAGACCATTTTACAATTTGGGCCCAAGTTAGAAGCAGAGCCTAAGGTGTAAATTATCGATAGTCCATATCTCGGAACCTATAAGAGATAATGCAATTTGGCAACCGGCAATGTAATTAGCATGCCGAATATTACTTGGAATGTGAATTGGAACGAAATCGCCAATAGGTAAGACCATTTTACAATTTGGGCCCAAGTTAGAAGCAGAGCCTAAGGTGTAAATTATCGATAGTCCATATCTCGGAAACTATAAGAGATAATTCAATTTGGCAACCGGCAATGTAATTAGCATGCCGGATATTACTTGGAATGTGAATTGGAACGAAATCGCCAATAGATAAGACCATTTTACAATTTGGGCCCAAGTTAGAAGCAGAGCCTAAGGTGTAAATTACCGATAGTCCATATCTCGGAAACTATAAGAGATAATGCAATTTGGCAACCGGCAATGTAATTAGCATGCCGAATATTACTTGGAATGTGAATTGGAACGAAATCGCACATAGATAAGACGATTTTACAATTTGGGCCCAAGTTAGAAGCAGAGCCTAAGGTGTAAATTATCGATAGTCCATATCTCGGAAACTATAAGAGAAAATGCAATTTGGCAACCGGCAATGTAATTAGCATGCCGAATATTACTTGGAATGTGAATTGGAACGAAATCGCCAATAGATAAGACCATTTTACAATTTGGGCCCAAGTTAGAAGTAGAGCCTAAGGTGTAAATTATCGATAGTCCATATCTCGGAAACTATAAGAGATAATGCAATTTGGCAACCGGCAATGTAATTAGCATGCCGAATATTACTTGGAATGTGAATTGGAACGAAATCGCCAATAGGTAAGACCATTTTACAATTTGGGCCCAAGTTAGAAGCAGAGCCTAAGGTGTAAATTATCGATAGTCCATATCTCGGAAACTATAAGAGATAATGCAATTTGGCAACCGGCAATGTAATTAGCATGCCGAATATTACTTGGAATGTGAATTGGAACGAAATCGCCAATAGATAAGACCATTTTACAATTTGGGCCCAAGTTAGAAGCAGAGCCTAAGGTGTAAATTATCGATAGTCCATATCTCGGAAACTATAAGAGGTAATGCAATTTGGCAACCGGCAATGTAATTAGCATGCCGAATATTACTTGGAATGTGAATTGGAACGAAATCGCCAATAGAGAAGACCATTTTACAATTTGGGCCCAAGTTAGAAGCAGAGCCTAAGGTGTAAATTATCGATAGTCCATATCTCGGAAACTATAAGAGATAATGCAATTTGGCAACCGGCAATGTATTTAGCATGCCGAATATTACTTGGAATGTGAATTGGAACGAAATCGCCAATAGATAAGACCATTTTACAATTTGGGCCCAAGTTAGAAGCAGAGCCTAAGGTGTAAATTATCGATAGTCCATATCTCGGAAACTATAAGAGATAATGCAATTTGGCAACCGGCAATGTAATTAGCATGCCGAATATTACTTGGAATGTGAATTGGAACGAAATCGCCAATAGATAAGACCATTTTACAATTTGGGCCCAAGTTAGAAGCAGAGCCTAAGGTGTAAATTATCGATAGTCCATATCTCGGAAACTATAAGAGATAATGCAATTTGGCAACCGGCAATGTAATTAGCATGCCGAATATTACTTGGAATGTGAATTGGAACGAAATCGCCAATAGATAAGACCATTTTACAATTTGGGCCCAAGTTAGAAGCAGAGCCTAAGGTGTAAATTATCGATAGTCCATATCTCGGAAACTATAAGAGATAATGCAATTTGGCAACCGGCAATGTAATTAGCATGCCGAATATTACTTGGAATGTGAATTGGAACGAAATCGCCAATAGATAAGACCATTTTACAATTTGGGCCCAAATTAGAAGCAGAGCCTAAGGTGTAAATTATTGATAGTCCATATCTCGGAAACTATAAGAGATAATGCAATTTCGCAACCGGCAATGTAATTAGCATGCCGAATATTACTTGGAGTGTGAATTGGAACGGAATCGCCAATAGATAAGACCATTTTACAATTTGGGCCCAAGTTAGAAGCAGAGTCTAAGGTGTAAATTATCGATAGTCCATATCTCGGAAACTATAAGAGATAATGCAATTTGGCAACCGGCAATGTAATTAGCATGCCGAATATTACTTGGAATGTGAATTGGAACGAAATCGCCAATAGATAAGACCATTTTACAATTTGGGCCCAAGTTAGAAGCAGAGCCTAAGGTGTAAATTATCGATACTCCATATCTCGGAAACTATAAGAGATAATGCAATTTGGCAACCGGCAATATAATTAGCATGCCGAATATTACTTGGAATGTGAATTGGAACGAAATCGCCAATAGATAAGACCATTTTACAATTTGGGCCCAAGTTAGAAGCAGAGCCTAAAGTGTAAATTATCGATAGTCCATATCTCGGAAACTATAAGAGATAATGCAATTTGGCAACCGGCAATGTAATTAGCATGCCGAATATTACTTGGAATGTGAATTGGAACGAAATCGCCAATAGATAAGACCATTTTACAATTTGGGCCCAAGTTAGAAGCAGAGCCTAAGGTGTAAATTATCGATAGTCCATATCTCGGAAACTATAAGAGATAATGCAATTTGGCAACCGGCAATGTAATTAGCATGCCGAATATTACTTGGAGTGTGAATTGGAACGAAATCGCCAATAGATAAGACCATTTTACAATTTGGGCCCAAGTTAGAAGCAGAGCCTAAGGTGTAAATTATCGATATTCCATATCTCGGAAACTATAAGAGATAATGCAATTTGGCAACCGGCAATGTAATTAGCATGCCGAATATTACTTGGAATGTGAATTGGAACGAAATCGCCAATAGATAAGACCATTTTACAATTTGGGCCCAAGTTAGAAGCAGAGCCTAAGGTGTAAATTATCGATAGTCCATATCTCGGAAACTATAAGAGATAATGCAATTTGGCAACCGGCAATGTAATTAGCATGCCGAATATTACTTGGAATGTGAATTGAAACGAAATCGCCAATAGATAAGACCATTTTACAATTTGGGCCCAAGTTAGAAGCAGAGCCTAAGGTGTAAATTATCGATAGTCCATATCTCGGAAAATATAAGAGATAATGCAATTTGGCAACCGGCAATGTAATTAGCATGCCGAATATTACTTGGAATGTGAATTGGAACGAAATCGCCAATAGATAAGACCATTTTACAATTTGGGCCCAAATTAGAAGCAGAGCCTAAGGTGTAAATTATTGATAGTCCATATCTCGGAAACTATAAGAGATAATGCAATTTCGCAACCGGCAATGTAATTAGCATGCCGAATATTACTTGGAGTGTGAATTGGAACGAAATCGCCAATAGATAAGACCATTTTACAATTTGGGCCCAAGTTAGAAGCAGAGCCTAAGGTGTAAATTATCGATAGTCCATATCTCGGAAACTATAAGAGATAATGCAATTTGGCAACCGGCAATGTAATTAGCATGCCGAATATTACTTGGAATGTGAATTGGAACGAAATCGCCAATAGATAAGACCATTTTACAATTTGGGCCCAAGTTAGAAGCAGAGCCTAAGGTGTAAATTATCGATACTCCATATCTCGGAAACTATAAGAGATAATGCAATTTGGCAACCGGCAATGTAATTAGCATGCCGAATATTACTTGGAATGTGAATTGGAACGAAATCGCCAATAGATAAGACCATTTTACAATTTGGGCCCAAGTTAGAAGCAGAGCCTAAGGTGTAAATTATCGATAGTCCATATCTCGGAAACTATAAGAGATAATGCAATTTGGCAACCGGCAATGTAATTAGCATGCCGAATATTACTTGGAATGTGAATTGGATCGAAATCGCCAATAGATAAGACCATTTTACAATTTGGGCCCAAGTTAGAAGCAGAGCCTAAGGTGTAAATTATCGATAGTCCATATCTCGGAAACTATAAGAGATAATGCAATTTGGCAACCGGCAATGTAATTAGCATGCCGAATATTACTTGGAGTGTGAATTGGAACGAAATCGCCAATAGATAAAACCATTTTACAATTTGGGCCCAAGTTAGAAGCAGAGCCTAAGGTGTAAATTATCGATAGTCCATATCTCGGAAACTATAAGAGATAATGCAATTTGGCAACCGGCAATGTATTTAGCATGCCGAATATTACTTGGAATGTGAATTGGAACGAAATCGCCAATAGATAAGACCATTTTACAATTTGGGCCCAAGTTAGAAGCAGAGCCTAAGGTGTAAATTATCGATAGTCCATATCTCGGAAACTATAAGAGATAATGCAATTTGGCAACCGGCAATGTAATTAGCATGCCGAATATTACTTGGAATGTGAATTGGAACGAAATCGCCAATAGAGAAGACCATTTTACAATTTGGGCCCAAGTTAGAAGCAGAGCCTAAGGTGTAAATTATCGATAGTCCATATCTCGGAAACTATAAGAGATAATGCAATTTGGCAACCGGCAATGTAATTAGCATGCCGAATATTACTTGGAATGTGAATTGGAACGAAATCGCCAATAGATAAGACAATTTTACAATTTGGGCCCAAGTTAGAAGCAGAGCCTAAGGTGTAAATTATCGATAGTCCATATCTCGGAAACTATAAGAGAAAATGCAATTTGGCAACCGGCAATGTAATTAGCATGCCGAATATTAATTGGAATGTGAATTGGAACGAAATCGCCAATAGATAAGACCATTTTACAATTTGGGCCCAAGTTAGAAGTAGAGCCTAAGGTGTAAATTATCGATAGTCCATATCTCGGAAACTATAAGAGATAATGCAATTTGGCAACCGGCAATGTAATTAGCATGCCGAATATTACTTGGAATGTGAATTGGAACGAAATCGCCAATAGGTAAGACCATTTTACAATTTGGGCCCAAGTTAGAAGCAGAGCCTAAGGTGTAAATTATCGATAGTCCATATCTCGGAAACTATAAGAGATAATGCAATTTGGCAACCGGCAATGTAATTAGCATGCCGAATATTACTTGGAATGTGAATTGGAACGAAATCGCCAATAGATAAGACCATTTTACAATTTGGGCCCAAGTTAGAAGCAGAGCCTAAGGTGTAAATTATCGATAGTCCGTATCTCGGAAACTATAAGAGATAATGCAATTTGGCAACCGGCAATGTAATTAGCATGCCGAATATTACTTGGAATGTGAATTGGAACGAAATCGCCAATAGGTAAGACCATTTTACAATTTGGGCCCAAGTTAGAAGCAGAGCCTAAGGTGTAAATTATCGATAGTCCATATCTCGGAAACTATAAGAGATAATTCAATTTGGCAACCGGCAATGTAATTTGCATGCCGGATATTACTTGGAATGTGAATTGAAACGAAATCGCCAATAGATAAGACCATTTTACAATTTGGGCCCAAGTTAGAAGCAGAGCCTAAGGTGTAAATTACCGATAGTCCATATCTCGGAAACTATAAGAGATAATGCAATTTGGCAACCGGCAATGTAATTAGCATGCCGAATATTACTTGGAATGTGAATTGGAACGAAATCGCACATAGATAAGACGATTTTACAATTTGGGCCCAAGTTAGAAGCAGAGCCTAAGGTGTAAATTATCGATAGTCCATATCTCGGAAACTATAAGAGATAATGCAATTTGGCAACCGGCAATGTAATTAGCATGCCGAATATTACTTGGAATGTGAATTGGAACGAAATCGCCAATAGGTAAGACCATTTTACAATTTGGGCCCAAGTTAGAAGCAGAGCCTAAGGTGTAAATTATCGATAGTCCATATCTCGGAAACTATAAGAGATAATTCAATTTGGCAACCGGCAATGTAATTAGCATGCCGAATATTACTTGGAATGTGAATTGGAACGAAATCGCCAATAGATAAGACCATTTTACAATTTGGGCCCAAGTTAGAAGCAGAGCCTAAGGTGTAAATTATCGATAGTCCATATCTCGGAAACTATAAGAGATAATGCAATTTGGCAACCGGCAATGTAATTAGCATGCCGAATATTACTTGGAATGTGAATTGGAACGAAATCGCCAATAGATAAGACCATTTTACAATTTGGGCCCAAGTTAGAAGCAGAGCCTAAGGTGTAAATTATTGATAGTCCATATCTCGGAAACTATAAGAGATAATGCAATTTCGCAACCGGCAATGTAATTAGCATGCCGAATATTACTTGGAGTGTGAATTGGAACGAAATCGCCAATAGATAAGACCATTTTACAATTTGGGCCCAAGTTAGAAGCAGAGCCTAAGGTGTAAATTATCGATAGTCCATATCTCGGAAACTATAAGAGATAATGCAATTTGGCAACAGGCAATGTAATTAGCATGCCGAATATTACTTGGAATGTGAATTGGAACGAAATCGCCAATAGATAAGACCATTTTACAATTTGGGCCCAAGTTAGAAGCAGAGCCTAAGGTGTAAATTACCGATAGTCCATATCTCGGAAACTATAAGAGATAATGCAATTTGGCAACCGGCAATGTAATTAGCATGCCGAATATTACTTGGAATGTGAATTGGAACGAAATCGCACATAGATAAGGCGATTTTACAATTTGGGCCCAAGTTAGAAGCAGAGCCTAAGGTGTAAATTATCGATAGTCCATATCTCGGAAACTATAAGAGATAATGCAATTTGGCAACCGGCAATGTAATTAGCATGCCGAATATTACTTGGAATGTGAATTGGAACGAAATCGCCAATAGATAAGACCATTTTACAATTTGGGCCCAAGTTAGAAGCAGAGCCTAAGGTGTAAATTATCGATAGTCCATATCTCGGAACCTATAAGAGATAATGCAATTTGGCAACCGGCAATGTAATTAGCATGCCGAATATTACTTGGAATGTGAATTGGAACGAAATCGCCAATAGGTAAGACCATTTTACAATTTGGGCCCAAGTTAGAAGCAGAGCCTAAGGTGTAAATTATCGATAGTCCATATCTCGGAAACTATAAGAGATAATTCAATTTGGCAACCAGCAATGTAATTAGCATGCCGGATATTACTTGGAATGTGAATTGGAACGAAATCGCCAATAGATAAGACCATTTTACAATTTGGGCCCAAGTTAGAAGCAGAGCCTAAGGTGTAAATTACCGATAGTCCATATCTCGGAAACTATAAGAGATAATGCAATTTGGCAACCGGCAATGTAATTAGCATGCCGAATATTACTTGGAATGTGAATTGGAACGAAATCGCACATAGATAAGACGATTTTACAATTTGGGCCCAAGTTAGAAGCAGAGCCTAAGGTGTAAATTATCGATAGTCCATATCTCGGAAACTATAAGAGATAATGCAATTTGGCAACCGGCAATGTAATTAGCATGCCGAATGTTACTTGGAATGTGAATTGGAACGAAATCGCCAATAGATAAGACCATTTTACAATTTGGGTCCAAGTTAGAAGCAGAGCCTAAGGTGTAAATTATCGATAGTCCATATCTCGGAAACTATAAGAGATAATGCAATTTGGCAACCGGCAATGTAATTAGCATGCCGAATATTACTTGGAATGTGGATTGGAACGAAATCGCCAATAGGTAAGACCATTTTACAATTTGGGCCCAAGTTAGAAGCAGAGCCTAAGGTGTAAATTATCGATAGTCCATATCTCGGAAACTATAAGAGAAAATGCAATTTGGCAACCGGCAATGTAATTAGCATGCCGAATATTAATTGGAATGTGAATTGGAACGAAATCGCCTATAGATAAGACCATTTTACAATTTGGGCCCAAGTTAGAAGTAGAGCCTAAGGTGTAAATTATCGATAGTCCATATCTCGGAAACTATAAGAGATAATACAATTTGGCAACCGGCAATGTAATTAGCATGCCGAATATTACTTGGAATGTGAATTGGAACGAAATCGCCAATAGGTAAGACCATTTTACAATTTGGGCCCAAGTTAGAAGCAGAGCCTAAGGTGTAAATTATCGATAGTCCATATCTCGGAAACTATAAGAGATAATGCAATTTGGCAACCGGCAATGTAATTAGCATGCCGAATATTACTTGGAATGTGAATTGGAACGAAATCGCCAATAGATAAGACCATTTTACAATTTGGGCCCAAGTTAGAAGCAGAGCCTAAGGTGTAAATTATCGATAGTCCATATCTCGGAAACTATAAGAGGTAATGCAATTTGGCAACCGGCAATGTAATTAGCATGCCGAATATTACTTGGAATGTGAATTGGAACGAAATCGCCAATAGAGAAGACCATTTTACAATTTGGGCCCAAGTTAGAAGCAGAGCCTAAGGTGTAAATTATCGATAGTCCATATCTCGGAAACTATAAGAGATAATGCAATTTGGCAACCGGCAATGTATTTAGCATGCCGAATATTACTTGGAATGTGAATTGGAACGAAATCGCCAATAGATAAGACCATTTTACAATTTGGGCCCAAGTTAGAAGCAGAGCCTAAGGTGTAAATTATCGATAGTCCATATCTCGGAAACTATAAGAGATAATGCAATTTGGCAACCGGCAATGTAATTAGCATGCCGAATATTACTTGGAATGTGAATTGGAACGAAATCGCCAATAGATAAGACCATTTTACAATTTGGGCCCAAGTTAGAAGCAGAGCCTAAGGTGTAAATTATCGATAGTCCATATCTCGGAAACTATAAGAGATAATGCAATTTGGCAACCGGCAATGTAATTAGCATGCCGAATATTACTTGGAATGTGAATTGGAACGAAATCGCCAATAGGTAAGACCATTTTACAATTTGGGCCCAAGTTAGAAGCAGAGCCTAAGGTGTAAATTATCGATAGTCCATATCTCGGAAACTATAAGAGATAATTCAATTTGGCAACCGGCAATGTAATTAGCATGCCGAATATTACTTGGAATGTGAATTGGAACGAAATCGCCAATAGATAAGACCATTTTACAATTTGGGCCCAAGTTAGAAGCAGAGCCTAAGGTGTAAATTATCGATAGTCCATATCTCGGAAACTATAAGAGATAATGCAATTTGGCAACCGGCAATGTAATTAGCATGCCGAATATTACTTGGAATGTGAATTGGAACGAAATCGCCAATAGATAAGACCATTTTACAATTTGGGCCCAAGTTAGAAGCAGAGCCTAAGGTGTAAATTATCGATAGTCCATATCTCGGAAACTATAAGAGATAATGCAATTTGGCAACCGGCAATGTAGTTAGCATGCCGAATATTACTTGGAATGTGAATTGGAACGAAATCGCCAATAGATAAGACCATTTTACAATTTGGGCCCAAGTTAGAAGCAGAGCCTAAGGTGTAAATTATCGATAGTCCATATCTCGGAAACTATAAGAGAAAATGCAATTTGGCAACCGGCAATGTAATTAGCATGCCGAATATTAATTGGAATGTGAATTGGAACGAAATCGCCAATAGATAAGACCATTTGACAATTTGGGCCCAAGTTAGAAGTAGAGCCTAAGGTGTAAATTATCGATAGTCCATATCTCGGAAACTATAAGAGATAATGCAATTTGGCAACCGGCAATGTAATTAGCATGCCGAATATTTCTTGGAATGTGAATTGGAAGGAAATCGCCAATAGGTAAGACCATTTTACAATTTGGGCCCAAGTTAGAAGCAGAGCCTAAGGTGTAAATTATCGATAGTCCATATCTCGGAAACTATAAGAGATAATGCAATTTGGCAACCGGCAATGTAATTAGCATGCCGAATATTACTTGGAATGTGAATTGGAACGAAATCGCCAATAGATAAGACCATTTTACAATTTGGGCCCAAGTTAGAAGCAGAGCCTAAGGTGTAAATTATCGATAGTCCATATCTCGGAAACTATAAGAGGTAATGCAATTTGGCAACCGGCAATGTAATTAGCATGCCGAATATTACTTGGAATGTGAATTGGAACGAAATCGCCAATAGAGAAGACCATTTTACAATTTGGGCCCAAGTTAGAAGCAGAGCCTAAGGTGTAAATTATCGATAGTCCATATCTCGGAAACTATAAGAGATAATGCAATTTGGCAACCGGCAATGTATTTAGCATGCCGAATATTACTTGGAATGTGAATTGGAACGAAATCGCCAATAGATAAGACCATTTTACAATTTGGGCCCAAGTTAGAAGCAGAGCCTAAGGTGTAAATTATCGATAGTCCATATCTCGGAAACTATAAGAGATAATGCAATTTGGCAACCGGCAATGTAATTAGCATGCCGAATATTACTTGGAATGTGAATTGGAACGAAATCGCCAATAGATAAGACCATTTTGCAATTTGGGCCCAAGTTAGAAGCAGAGCCTAAGGTGTAAATTATCGATAGTCCATATCTCGGAAACTATAAGAGATAATGCAATTTGGCAACCGGCAATGTAATTAGCATGCCGAATATTACTTGGAATGTGAATTGGAACGAAATCGCCAATAGATAAGACCATTTTACAATTTGGGCCCAAGTTAGAAGCAGAGCCTAAGGTGTAAATTATCGATACTCCATATCTCGGAAACTATAAGAGATAATGCAATTTGGCAACCGGCAATGTAATTAGCATGCCGAATATTACTTGGAATGTGAATTGGAACGAAATCGCCAATAGATAAGACCATTTTACAATTTGGGCCCAAGTTAGAAGCAGAGCCTAAGGTGTAAATTATCGATAGTCCATATCTCGGAAACTATAAGAGATAATGCAATTTGGCAACCGGCAATGTAATTAGCATGCCGAATATTACTTGGAATGTGAATTGGAACGAAATCGCCAATAGATAAGACCATTTTACAATTTGGGCCCAAGTTAGAAGCAGAGCCTAAGGTGTAAATTATCGATAGTCCATATCTCGGAAACTATAAGAGGTAATGCAATTTGGCAACCGGCAATGTAATTAGCATGCCGAATATTACTTGGAATGTGAATTGGAACGAAATCGCCAATAGAGAAGACCATTTTACAATTTGGGCCCAAGTTAGAAGCAGAGCCTAAGGTGTAAATTATCGATAGTCCATATCTCGGAAACTATAAGAGATAATGCAATTTGGCAACCGGCAATGTATTTAGCATGCCGAATATTACTTGGAATGTGAATTGGAACGAAATCGCCAATAGATAAGACCATTTTACAATTTGGGCCCAAGTTAGAAGCAGAGCCTAAGGTGTAAATTATCGATAGTCCATATCTCGGAAACTATAAGAGATAATACAATTTGGCAACCGGCAATGTAATTAGCATGCCGAATATTACTTGGAATGTGAATTGGAACGAAATCGCCAATAGATAAGACCATTTTACAATTTGGGCCCAAGTTAGAAGCAGAGCCTAAGGTGTAAATTATCGATAGTCCATATCTCGGAAACTATAAGAGATAATGCAATTTGGCAACCGGCAATGTAATTAGCATGCCGAATATTACTTGGAATGTGAATTGGAACGAAATCGCACATAGATAAGACGATTTTACAATTTGGGCCCAAGTTAGAAGCGGAGCCTAAGGTGTAAATTATCGATAGTCCATATCTCGGAAACTATAAGAGATAATGCAATTTGGCAACCGGCAATGTAATTAGCATGCCGAATATTACTTGGAATGTGAATTGGAACGAAATCGCCAATAGGTAAGACCATTTTACAATTTGGGCCCAAGTTAGAAGCAGAGCCTAAGGTGTAAATTATCGATAGTCCATATCTCGGAAACTATAAGAGATAATTCAATTTGGCAACCGGCAATGTAATTAGCATGCCGAATATTACTTGGAATGTGAATTGGAACGAAATCGCCAATAGATAAGACCATTTTACAATTTGGGCCCAAGTTAGAAGCAGAGCCTAAGGTGTAAATTATCGATAGTCCATATCTCGGAAACTATAAGAGATAATGCAATTTGGCAACCGGCAATGTAATTAGCATGCCGAATATTACTTGGAATGTGAATTGGAACGAAATCGCCAATAGATAAGACCATTTTACAATTTGGGCCCAAGTTAGAAGCAGAGCCTAAGGTGTAAATTATCGATAGTCCATATCTCGGAAACTATAAGAGATAATGCAATTTGGCAACCGGCAATGTAATTAGCATGCCGAATATTACTTGGAATGTGAATTGGAACGAAATCGCCAATAGATAAGACCATTTTACAATTTGGGCCCAAGTTAGAAGCAGAGCCTAAGGTGTAAATTACCGATAGTCCATATCTCGGAAACTATAAGAGATAATGCAATTTGGCAACCGGCAATGTAATTAGCATGCCGAATATTACTTGGAATGTGAATTGGAACGAAATCGCACATAGATAAGACGATTTTACAATTTGGGCCCAAGTTAGAAGCAGAGCCTAAGGTGTAAATTATCGATAGTCCATATCTCGGAAACTATAAGAGATAATGCAATTTGGCAACCGGCAATGTAATTAGCATGCCGAATATTACTTGGAATGTGAATTGGAACGAAATCGCCAATAGATAAGACCATTTTACAATTTGGGTCCAAGTTAGAAGCAGAGCCTAAGGTGTAAATTATCGATAGTCCATATCTCGGAAACTATAAGAGATAATGCAATTTGGCAACCGGCAATGTAATTAGCATGCCGAATATTACTTGGAATGTGAGTTGGAACGAAATCGCCAATAGGTAAGACCATTTTACAATTTGGGCCCAAGTTAGAAGCAGAGCCTAAGGTGTAAATTATCGATAGTCCATATCTCGGAAACTATAAGAGATAATTCAATTTGGCAACCGGCAATGTAATTAGCATGCCGGATATTACTTGGAATGTGAATTGTAACGAAATCGCCAATAGATAAGACCATTTTACAATTTGGGCCCAAGTTAGAAGCAGAGCCTAAGGTGTAAATTATCGATAGTCCATATCTCGGAAACTATAAGAGATAATGCAATTTGGCAACCGGCAACGTAATTAGCATGCCGAATATTACTTGGAATGTGAATTGGAACGAAATCGCCAATAGATAAGACCATTTTACAATTTGGGCCCAAGTTAGAAGCAGAGCCTAAGGTGTAAATTATCGATAGTCAATATCTCGGAAACTATAAGAGAAAATGCAATTTGGCAACCGGCAATGTAATTAGCATGCCGAATATTAATTGGAATGTGAATTGGAACGAAATCGCCAATAGATAAGACCATTTTTCAATTTGGGCCCAAGTTAGAAGTAGAGCCTAAGGTGTAAATTATCGATAGTCCATATCTCGGAAACTATAAGAGATAATGCAATTTGGCAACCGGCAATGTAATTAGCATGCCGAATATTTCTTGGAATGTGAATTGGAAGGAAATCGCCAATAGGTAAGACCATTTTACAATTTGGGCCCAAGTTAGAAGCAGAGCCTAAGGTGTAAATTATCGATAGTCCATATCTCGGAAACTATAAGAGATAATGCAATTTGGCAACCGGCAATGTAATTAGCATGCCGAATATTACTTGGAATGTGAATTGGAACGAAATCGCCAATAGATAAGACCATTTTACAATTTGGGCCCAAGTTAGAAGCAGAGCCTAAGGTGTAAATTATCGATAGTCCATATCTCGGAAACTATAAGAGGTAATGCAATTTGGCAACCGGCAATGTAATTAGCATGCCGAATATTACTTGGAATGTGAATTGGAACGAAATCGCCAATAGAGAAGACCATTTTACAATTTGGGCCCAAGTTAGAAGCAGAGCCTAAGGTGTAAATTATCGATAGTCCATATCTCGGAAACTATAAGAGATAATGCAATTTGGCAACCGGCAATGTATTTAGCATGCCGAATATTACTTGGAATGTGAATTGGAACGAAATCGCCAATAGATAAGACCATTTTACAATTTGGGCCCAAGTTAGAAGCAGAGCCTAAGGTGTAAATTATCGATAGTCCATATCTCGGAAACTATAAGAGATAATGCAATTTGGCAACCGGCAATGTAATTAGCATGCCGAATATTACTTGGAATGTGAATTGGAACGAAATCGCCAATAGATAAGACCCTTTTACAATTTGGGCCCAAGTTAGAAGCAGAGCCTAAGGTGTAAATTATCGATAGTCCATATCTCGGAAACTATAAGAGATAATGCAATTTGGCAACCGGCAATGTAATTAGCATGCCGAATATTACTTGGAATGTGAATTGGAACGAAATCGCCAATAGATGAGACCATTTTGCAATTTGGGCCCAAGTTAGAAGCAGAGCCTAAGGTGTAAATTATCGATAGTCCATATCTCGGAAACTATAAGAGATAATGCAATTTGGCAACCGGCAATGTAATTAGCATGCCGAATATTACTTGGAATGTGAATTGGAACGAAATCGCCAATAGATAAGACCATTTTACAATTTGGGCCCAAGTTAGAAGCTGAGCCTAAGGTGTAAATTATCGATACTCCATATCTCGGAAACTATAAGAGATAATGCAATTTGGCAACCGGCAATGTAATTAGCATGCCGAATATTACTTGGAATGTGAATTGGAACGAAATCGCCAATAGATAAGACCATTTTACAATTTGGGCCCAAGTTAGAAGCAGAGCCTAAGGTGTAAATTATCGATAGTCCATATCTCGGAAACTATAAGAGATAATGCAATTTGGCAACCGGCAATGTAATTAGCATGCCGAATATTACTTGGAATGTGAATTGGAACGAAATCGCCAATAGATAAGACCATTTTACAATTTGGGCCCAAGTTAGAAGCAGAGCCTAAGGTGTAAATTATCGATAGTCCATATCTCGGAAACTATAAGAGATAATGCAATTTGGCAACCGGCAATGTAATTAGCATGCCGAATATTACTTGGAGTGTGAATTGGAACGAAATCGCCAATAGATAAGACCATTTTACAATTTGGGCCCAAGATAGAAGCAGAGCCTAAGGTGTAAATTATCGATACTCCATATCTCGGAAACTATAAGAGATAATGCAATTTGGCAACCGGCAATGTAATTAGCATGCCGAATATTACTTGGAATGTGAATTGGAACGAAATCGCCAATAGATAAGACCATTTTACAATTTGGGCCCAAGTTAGAAGCAGAGCCTAAGGTGTAAATTATCGATAGTCCATATCTCGGAAACTATAAGAGATAATGCAATTTGGCAACCGGCAATGTAATTAGCATGCCGAATATTACTTGGAATGTGAATTGGAACGAAATCGCCAATAGATAAGACCATTTTACAATTTGGGCCCAAGTTAGAAGCAGAGCCTAAGGTGTAAATTATCGATAGTCCATATCTCGGAAACTATAAGAGGTAATGCAATTTGGCAACCGGCAATGTAATTAGCATGCCGAATATTACTTGGAATGTGAATTGGAACGAAATCGCCAATAGAGAAGGCCATTTTACAATTTGGGCCCAAGTTAGAAGCAGAGCCTAAGGTGTAAATTATCGATAGTCCATATCTCGGAAACTATAAGAGATAATGCAATTTGGCAACCGGCAATGTATTTAGCATGCCGAATATTACTTGGAATGTGAATTGGAACGAAATCGCCAATAGATAAGACCATTTTACAATTTGGGCCCAAGTTAGAAGCAGAGCCTAAGGTGTAAATTATCGATAGTCCATATCTCGGAAACTATAAGAGATAATGCAATTTGGCAACCGGCAATGTAATTAGCATGCCGAATATTACTTGGAATGTGAATTGGAACGAAATCGCCAATAGATAAGACCATTTTACAATTTGGGCCCAAGTTAGAAGCAGAGCCTAAGGTGTAAATTATCGATAGTCCATATCTCGGAAACTATAAGAGATAATGCAATTTGGCAACCGGCAATGTAATTAGCATGCCGAATATTACTTGGAATGTGAATTGGAACGAAATCGCCAATAGATAAGACCATTTTACAATTTGGGCCCAAGTTAGAAGCAGAGCCTAAGGTGTAAATTATCGATAGTCCATATCTCGGAAACTATAAGAGATAATGCAATTTGGCAACCGGCAATGTAATTAGCATGCCGAATATTACTTGGAATGTGAATTGGAACGAAATCGCCAATAGATAAGACCATTTTACAATTTGGGCCCAAATTAGAAGCAGAGCCTAAGGTGTAAATTATTGATAGTCCATATCTCGGAAACTATAAGAGATAATGCAATTTCGCAACCGGCAATGTAATTAGCATGCCGAATATTACTTGGAGTGTGAATTGGAACGAAATCGCCAATAGATAAGACCATTTTACAATTTGGGCCCAAGTTAGAAGCAGAGCCTAAGGTGTAAATTATCGATAGTCCATATCTCGGAACCTATAAGAGATAATGCAATTTGGCAACCGGCAATGTAATTAGCATGCCGAATATTACTTGGAATGTGAATTGGAACGAAATCGCCAATAGATAAGACCATTTTACAATTTGGGCCCAAGTTAGAAGCAGAGCCTAAGGTGTAAATTATCGATACTCCATATCTCGGAAACTATAAGAGATAATGCAATTTGGCAACCGGCAATGTAATTAGCATGCCGAATAATACTTCGAATGTGAATTGGAACGAAATCGCCAATAGATAAGACCATTTTACAATTTGGGCCCAAGTTAGAAGCAGAGCCTAAGGTGTAAATTATCGATAGTCCATATCTCGGAAACTATAAGAGATAATGCAATTTGGCAACCGGCAATGTAATTAGCATGCCGAATATTACTTGGAATGTGAATTGGAACGAAATCGCCAATAGATAAGACCATTTTACAATTTGGGCCCAAGTTAGAAGCAGAGCCTAATGTGTAAATTATCGATAGTCCATATCTCGGAAACTATAAGAGATAATGCAATTTGGCAACCGGCAATGTAATTAGCATGCCGAATATTACTTGGAGTGTGAATTGGAACGAAATCGCCAATAGATAAGACCATTTTACAATTTGGGCCCAAGTTAGAAGTAGAGCCTAAGGTGTAAATTATCGATAGTCCATATCTCGGAAACTATAAGAGATAATGCAATTTGGCAACCGGCAATGTAATTAGCATGCCGAATATTTCTTGGAATGTGAATTGGAAGGAAATCGCCAATAGGTAAGACCATTTTACAATTTGGGCCCAAGTTAGAAGCAGAGCCTAAGGTGTAAATTATCGATAGTCCATATCTCGGAAACTATAAGAGATAATGCAATTTGGCAACCGGCAATGTATTTAGCATGCCGAATATTACTTGGAATGTGAATTGGAACGAAATCGCCAATAGATAAGACCATTTTACAATTTGGGCCCAAGTTAGAAGCAGAGCCTAAGGTGTAAATTATCGATAGTCCATATCTCGGAAACTATAAGAGATAATGCAATTTGGCAACCGGCAATGTAATTAGCATGCCGAATATTACTTGGAATGTGAATTGGAACGAAATCGCCAATAGATAAGGCCATTTTACAATTTGGGCCCAAGTTAGAAGCAGAGCCTAAGGTGTAAATTATCGATAGTCCATATCTCGGAACCTATAAGAGATAATGCAATTTGGCAACCGGCAATGTAATTAGCATGCCGAATATTACTTGGAATGTGAATTGGAACGAAATCGCCAATAGATAAGACCATTTTACAATTTGGGCCCAAGTTAGAAGCAGAGCCTAAGGTGTAAATTATCGATAGTCCATATCTCGGAAACTATAAGAGATAATGCAATTTGGCAACCGGCAATGTAATTAGCATGCCGAATATTACTTGGAATGTGAATTGGAACGAAATCGCCAATAGATAAGACCATTTTACAATTTGGGCCCAAGTTAGAAGCAGAGCCTAAGGTGTAAATTATCGATAGTCCATATCTCGGAACCTATAAGAGATAATGCAATTTGGCAACCGGCAATGTAATTAGCATGCCGAATATTACTTGGAATGTGAATTGGAACGAAATCGCCAATAGGTAAGACCATTTTACAATTTGGGCCCAAGTTAGAAGCAGAGCCTAAGGTGTAAATTATCGATAGTCCATATCTCGGAAACTATAAGAGATAATTCAATTTGGCAACCAGCAATGTAATTAGCATGCCGGATATTACTTGGAATGTGAATTGGAACGAAATCGCCAATAGATAAGACCATTTTACAATTTGGGCCCAAGTTAGAAGCAGAGCCTAAGGTGTAAATTACCGATAGTCCATATCTCGGAAACTATAAGAGATAATGCAATTTGGCAACCGGCAATGTAATTAGCATGCCGAATATTACTTGGAATGTGAATTGGAACGAAATCGCACATAGATAAGACGATTTTACAATTTGGGCCCAAGTTAGAAGCAGAGCCTAAGGTGTAAATTATCGATAGTCCATATCTCGGAAACTATAAGAGATAATGCAATTTGGCAACCGGCAATGTAATTAGCATGCCGAATATTACTTGGAATGTGAATTGGAACGAAATCGCCAATAGATAAGACCATTTTACAATTTGGGTCCAAGTTAGAAGCAGAGCCTAAGTTGTAAATTATCGATAGTCCATATCTCGGAAACTATAAGAGATAATGCAATTTGGCAACCGGCAATGTAATTAGCATGCCGAATATTACTTGGAATGTGAATTGGAACGAAATCGCCAATAGGTAAGACCATTTTACAATTTGGGCCCAAGTTAGAAGCAGAGCCTAAGGTGTAAATTATCGATAGTCCATATCTCGGAAACTATAAGAGATAATTCAATTTGGCAACCGGCAATGTAATTAGCATGCCGGATATTACTTGGAATGTGAATTGGAACGAAATCGCCAATAGATAAGACCATTTTACAATTTGGGCCCAAGTTAGAAGCAGAGCCTAAGGTGTAAATTATCGATAGTCCATATCTCGGAAACTATAAGAGATAATGCAATTTGGCAACCGGCAATGTAATTAGCATGCCGAATATTACTTGGAATGTGAATTGGAACGAAATCGCCAATAGATAAGACCATTTTACAATTTGGGCCCAAGTTAGAAGCATAGCCTAATGTGTAAATTATCGATAGTCCATATCTCGGAAACTATAAGAGATAATGCAATTTGGCAACCGGCAATGTAATTAGCATGCCGAATATTACTTGGAGTGTGAATTGGAACGAAATCGCCAATAGATAAGACCATTTTACAATTTGGGCCCAAGTTAGAAGTAGAGCCTAAGGTGTAAATTATCGATAGTCCATATCTCGGAAACTATAAGAGATAATGCAATTTGGCAACCGGCAATGTAATTAGCATGCCGAATATTTCTTGGAATGAGAATTGGAATGAAATCGCCAATAGGTAAGACCATTTTACAATTTGGGCCCAAGTTAGAAGCAGAGCCTAAGGTGTAAATTATCGATAGTCCATATCTCGGAAACTATAAGAGATAATGCAATTTGGCAACCGGCAATGTAATTAGCATGCCGAATATTACTTGGAATGTGAATTGGAACGAAATCGCCAATAGATAAGACCATTTTACAATTTGGGCCCAAGTTAGAAGCAGAGCCTAAGGTGTAAATTATCGATAGTCCATATCTCGGAAACTATAAGAGGTAATGCAATTTGGCAACCGGCAATGTAATTAGCATGCCGAATATTACTTGGAATGTGAATTGGAACGAAATCGCCAATAGAGAAGACCATTTTACAATTTGGGCCCAAGTTAGAAGCAGAGCCTAAGGTGTAAATTATCGATAGTCCATATCTCGGAAACTATAAGAGATAATGCAATTTGGCAACCGGCAATGTATTTAGCATGCCGAATATTACTTGGAATGTGAATTGGAACGAAATCGCCAATAGATAAGACCATTTTACAATTTGGGCCCAAGTTAGAAGCAGAGCCTAAGGTGTAAATTATCGATAGTCCATATCTCGGAAACTATAAGAGATAATGCAATTTGGCAACCGGCAATGTAATTAGCATGCCGAATATTACTTGGAATGTGAATTGGAACGAAATCGCCAATAGATAAGACCATTTTACAATTTGGGCCCAAGTTAGAAGCAGAGCCTAAGGTGTAAATTATCGATAGTCCATATCTCGGAACCTATAAGAGATAATGCAATTTGGCAACCGGCAATGTAATTAGCATGCCGAATATTACTTGGAATGTGAATTGGAACGAAATCGCCAATAGATAAGACCATTTTACAATTTGGGCCCAAGTTAGAAGCAGAGCCTAAGGTGTAAATTATCGATAGTCCATATCTCGGAAACTATAAGAGATAATGCAATTTGGCAACCGGCAATGTAATTAGCATGCCGAATATTACTTGGAATGTGAATTGGAACGAAATCGCCAATAGATAAGACCATTTTACAATTTGGGCCCAAGTTAGAAGCAGAGCCTAAGGTGTAAATTATCGATAGTCCATATCTCGGAACCTATAAGAGATAATGCAATTTGGCAACCGGCAATGTAATTAGCATGCCGAATATTACTTGGAATGTGAATTGGAACGAAATCGCCAATAGGTAAGACCATTTTACAATTTGGGCCCAAGTTAGAAGCAGAGCCTAAGGTGTAAATTATCGATAGTCCATATCTCGGAAACTATAAGAGATAATTCAATTTGGCAACCAGCAATGTAATTAGCATGCCGGATATTACTTGGAATGTGAATTGGAACGAAATCGCCAATAGATAAGACCATTTTACAATTTGGGCCCAAGTTAGAAGCAGAGCCTAAGGTGTAAATTACCGATAGTCCATATCTCGGAAACTATAAGAGATAATGCAATTTGGCAACCGGCAATGTAATTAGCATGCCGAATATTACTTGGAATGTGAATTGGAACGAAATCGCACATAGATAAGACGATTTTACAATTTGGGCCCAAGTTAGAAGCAGAGCCTAAGGTGTAAATTATCGATAGTCCATATCTCGGAAACTATAAGAGATAATGCAATTTGGCAACCGGCAATGTAATTAGCATGCCGAATATTACTTGGAATGTGAATTGGAACGAAATCGCCAATAGATAAGACCATTTTACAATTTGGGTCCAAGTTAGAAGCAGAGCCTAAGGTGTAAATTATCGATAGTCCATATCTCGGAAACTATAAGAGATAATGCAATTTGGCAACCGGCAATGTAATTAGCATGCCGAATATTACTTGGAATGTGAATTGGAACGAAATCGCCAATAGGTAAGACCATTTTACAATTTGGGCCCAAGTTAGAAGCAGAGCCTAAGGTGTAAATTATCGATAGTCCATATCTCGGAAACTATAAGAGATAATTCAATTTGGCAACCGGCAATGTAATTAGCATGCCGGATATTACTTGGAATGTGAATTGGAACGAAATCGCCAATAGATAAGACCATTTTACAATTTGGGCCCAAGTTAGAAGCAGAGCCTAAGGTGTAAATTATCGATAGTCCATATCTCGGAAACTATAAGAGATAATGCAATTTGGCAACCGGCAATGTAATTAGCATGCCGAATATTACTTGGAATGTGAATTGGAACGAAATCGCCAATAGATAAGACCATTTTACAATTTGGGCCCAAGTTAGAAGCATAGCCTAATGTGTAAATTATCGATAGTCCATATCTCGGAAACTATAAGAGATAATGCAATTTGGCAACCGGCAATGTAATTAGCATGCCGAATATTACTTGGAGTGTGAATTGGAACGAAATCGCCAATAGATAAGACCATTTTACAATTTGGGCCCAAGTTAGAAGTAGAGCCTAAGGTGTAAATTATCGATAGTCCATATCTCGGAAACTATAAGAGATAATGCAATTTGGCAACCGGCAATGTAATTAGCATGCCGAATATTTCTTGGAATGTGAATTGGAAGGAAATCGCCAATAGGTAAGACCATTTTACAATTTGGGCCCAAGTTAGAAGCAGAGCCTAAGGTGTAAATTATCGATAGTCCATATCTCGGAAACTATAAGAGATAATGCAATTTGGCAACCGGCAATGTAATTAGCATGCCGAATATTACTTGGAAAGTGAATTGGAACGAAATCGCCAATAGATAAGACCATTTTACAATTTGGGCCCAAGTTAGAAGCAGAGCCTAAGGTGTAAATTATCGATAGTCCATATCTCGGAAACTATAAGAGGTAATGCAATTTGGCAACCGGCAATGTAATTAGCATGCCGAATATTACTTGGAATGTGAATTGGAACGAAATCGCCAATAGAGAAGACCATTTTACAATTTGGGCCCAAGTTAGAAGCAGAGCCTAAGGTGTAAATTATCGATAGTCCATATCTCGGAAACTATAAGAGATAATGCAATTTGGCAACCGGCAATGTATTTAGCATGCCGAATATTACTTGGAATGTGAATTGGAACGAAATCGCCAATAGATAAGACCATTTTACAATTTGGGCCCAAGTTAGAAGCAGAGCCTAAGGTGTAAATTATCGATAGTCCATATCTCGGAAACTATAAGAGATAATGCAATTTGGCAACCGGCAATGTAATTAGCATGCCGAATATTACTTGGAATGTGAATTGGAACGAAATCGCCAATAGATAAGACCATTTTACAATTTGGGCCCAAGTTAGAAGCAGAGCCTAAGGTGTAAATTATCGATAGTCCATATCTCGGAACCTATAAGAGATAATGCAATTTGGCAACCGGCAATGTAATTAGCATGCCGAATATTACTTGGAATGTGAATTGGAACGAAATCGCCAATAGGTAAGACCATTTTACAATTTGGGCCCAAGTTAGAAGCAGAGCCTAAGGTGTAAATTATCGATAGTCCATATCTCGGAAACTATAAGAGATAATTCAATTTGGCAACCGGCAATGTAATTAGCATGCCGGATATTACTTGGAATGTGAATTGGAACGAAATCGCCAATAGTTAAGACCATTTTACAATTTGGGCCCAAGTTAGAAGCAGAGCCTAAGGTGTAAATTATCGATAGTCCATATCTCGGAAACTATAAGAGATAATGCAATTTGGCAACCGGCAATGTAATTAGCATGCCGAATATTACTTGGAATGTGAGTTGGAACGAAATCGCCAATAGGTAAGACCATTTTACAATTTGGGCCCAAGTTAGAAGCAGAGCCTAAGGTGTAAATTATCGATAGTCCATATCTCGGAAACTATAAGAGATAATTCAATTTGGCAACCGGCAATGTAATTAGCATGCCGGATATTACTTGGAATGTGAATTGTAACGAAATCGCCAATAGATAAGACCATTTTACAATTTGGGCCCAAGTTAGAAGCAGAGCCTAAGGTGTAAATTATCGATAGTCCATATCTCGGAAACTATAAGAGATAATGCAATTTGGCAACCGGCAATGTAATTAGCATGCCGAATATTACTTGGAATGTGAATTGGAACGAAATCGCCAATAGATAAGACCATTTTACAATTTGGGCCCAAGTTAGAAGCAGAGCCTAAGGTGTAAATTATCGATAGTCCATATCTCGGAAACTATAAGAGAAAATGCAATTTGGCAACCGGCAATGTAATTAGCATGCCGAATATTAATTGGAATGTGAATTGGAACGAAATCGCCAATAGATAAGACCATTTTACAATTTGGGCCCAAGTTAGAAGTAGAGCCTAAGGTGTAAATTATCGATAGTCCATATCTCGGAAACTATAAGAGATAATGCAATTTGGCAACCGGCAATGTAATTAGCATGCCGAATATTTCTTGGAATGTGAATTGGAAGGAAATCGCCAATAGGTAAGACCATTTTACAATTTGGGCCCAATTTAGAAGCAGAGCCTAAGGTGTAAATTATCGATAGTCCATATCTCGGAAACTATAAGAGATAATGCAATTTGGCAACCGGCAATGTAATTAGCATGCCGAATATTACTTGGAATGTGAATTGGAACGAAATCGCCAATAGATAAGACCATTTTACAATTTGGGCCCAAGTTAGAAGCAGAGCCTAAGGTGTAAATTATCGATAGTCCATATCTCGGAAACTATAAGAGGTAATGCAATTTGGCAACCGGCAATGTAATTAGCATGCCGAATATTACTTGGAATGTGAATTGGAACGAAATCGCCAATAGAGAAGACCATTTTACAATTTGGGCCCAAGTTAGAAGCAGAGCCTAAGGTGTAAATTATCGATAGTCCATATCTCGGAAACTATAAGAGATAATGCAATTTGGCAACCGGCAATGTATTTAGCATGCCGAATATTACTTGGAATGTGAATTGGAACGAAATCGCCAATAGATAAGACCATTTTACAATTTGGGCCCAAGTTAGAAGCAGAGCCTAAGGTGTAAATTATCGATAGTCCATATCTCGGAAACTATAAGAGATAATGCAATTTGGCAACCGGCAATGTAATTAGCATGCCGAATATTACTTGGAATGTGAATTGGAACGAAATCGCCAATAGATAAGACCATTTTACAATTTGGGCCCAAGTTAGAAGCAGAGCCTAAGGTGTAAATTATCGATAGTCCATATCTCGGAAACTATAAGAGATAATGCAATTTGGCAACCGGCAATGTAATTAGCATGCCGAATATTACTTGGAATGTGAATTGGAACGAAATCGCCAATAGATAAGACCATTTTGCAATTTGGGCCCAAGTTAGAAGCAGAGCCTAAGGTGTAAATTATCGATAGTCCATATCTCGGAAACTATAAGAGATAATGCAATTTGGCAACCGGCAATGTAATTAGCATGCCGAATATTACTTGGAATGTGAATTGGAACGAAATCGCCAATAGATAAGACCATTTTACAATTTGGGCCCAAGTTAGAAGCAGAGCCTAAGGTGTAAATTATCGATACTCCATATCTCGGAAACTATAAGAGATAATGCAATTTGGCAACCGGCAATGTAATTAGCATGCCGAATATTACTTGGAATGTGAATTGGAACGAAATCGCCAATAGATAAGACCATTTTACAATTTGGGCCCAAGTTAGAAGCAGAGCCTAAGGTGTAAATTATCGATAGTCCATATCTCGGAAACTATAAGAGATAATGCAATTTGGCAACCGGCAATGTAATTAGCATGCCGAATATTACTTGGAATGTGAATTGGAACGAAATCGCCAATAGATAAGACCATTTTACAATTTGGGCCCAAGTTAGAAGCAGAGCCTAAGGTGTAAATTATCGATAGTCCATATCTCGGAAACTATAAGAGATAATGCAATTTGGCAACCGGCAATGTAATTAGCATGCCGAATATTACTTGGAGTGTGAATTGGAACGAAATCGCCAATAGATAAGACCATTTTACAATTTGGGCCCAAGTTAGAAGCAGAGCCTAAGGTGTAAATTATCGATACTCCATATCTCGGAAACTATAAGAGATAATGCAATTTGGCAACCGGCAATGTAATTAGCATGCCGAATATTACTTGGAATGTGAATTGGAACGAAATCGCCAATAGATAAGACCATTTTACAATTTGGGCCCAAGTTAGAAGCAGAGCCTAAGGTGTAAATTATCGATAGTCCATATCTCGGAAACTATAAGAGATAATGCAATTTGGCAACCGGCAATGTAATTAGCATGCCGAATATTACTTGGAATGTGAATTGGAACGAAATCGCCAATAGGTAAGACCATTTTACAATTTGGGCCCAAGTTAGAAGCAGAGCCTAAGGTGTAAATTATCGATAGTCCATATCTCGGAAACTATAAGAGGTAATGCAATTTGGCAACCGGCAATGTAATTAGCATGCCGAATATTACTTGGAATGTGAATTGGAACGAAATCGCCAATAGAGAAGGCCATTTTACAATTTGGGCCCAAGTTAGAAGCAGAGCCTAAGGTGTAAATTATCGATAGTCCATATCTCGGAAACTATAAGAGATAATGCAATTTGGCAACCGGCAATGTATTTAGCATGCCGAATATTACTTGGAATGTGAATTGGAACGAAATCGCCAATAGATAAGACCATTTTACAATTTGGGCCCAAGTTAGAAGCAGAGCCTAAGGTGTAAATTATCGATAGTCCATATCTCGGAAACTATAAGAGATAATGCAATTTGGCAACCGGCAATGTAATTAGCATGCCGAATATTACTTGGAATGTGAATTGGAACGAAATCGCCAATAGATAAGACCATTTTACAATTTGGGCCCAAGTTAGAAGCAGAGCCTAAGGTGTAAATTATCGATAGTCCATATCTCGGAAACTATAAGAGATAATGCAATTTGGCAACCGGCAATGTAATTAGCATGCCGAATATTACTTGGAATGTGAATTGGAACGAAATCGCCAATAGATAAGACCATTTTGCAATTTGGGCCCAAGTTAGAAGCAGAGCCTAAGGTGTAAATTATCGATAGTCCATATCTCGGAAACTATAAGAGATAATGCAATTTGGCAACCGGCAATGTAATTAGCATGCCGAATATTACTTGGAATGTGAATTGGAACGAAATCGCCAATAGATAAGACCATTTTACAATTTGGGCCCAAGTTAGAAGCAGAGCCTAAGGTGTAAATTATCGATACTCCATATCTCGGAAACTATAAGAGATAATGCAATTTGGCAACCGGCAATGTAATTAGCATGCCGAATATTACTTGGAATGTGAATTGGAACGAAATCGCCAATAGATAAGACCATTTTACAATTTGGGCCCAAGTTAGAAGCAGAGCCTAAGGTGTAAATTATCGATAGTCCATATCTCGGAAACTATAAGAGATAATGCAATTTGGCAACCGTCAATGTAATTAGCATGCCGAATATTACTTGGAATGTGAATTGGAACGAAATCGCCAATAGATAAGACCATTTTACAATTTGGGCCCAAGTTAGAAGCAGAGCCTAAGGTGTAAATTATCGATAGTCCATATCTCGGAAACTATAAGAGATAATGCAATTTGGCAACCGGCAATGTAATTAGCATGCCGAATATTACTTGGAGTGTGAATTGGAACGAAATCGCCAATAGATAAGACCATTTTACAATTTGGGCCCAAGTTAGAAGCAGAGCCTAAGGTGTAAATTATCGATACTCCATATCTCGGAAACTATAAGAGATAATGCAATTTGGCAACCGGCAATGTAATTAGCATGCCGAATATTACTTGGAATGTGAATTGGAACGAAATCGCCAATAGATAAGACCATTTTACAATTTGGGCCCAAGTTAGAAGCAGAGCCTAAGGTGTAAATTATCGATAGTCCATATCTCGGAAACTATAAGAGATAATGCAATTTGGCAACCGGCAATGTAATTAGCATGCCGAATATTACTTGGAATGTGAATTGGAACGAAATCGCCAATAGATAAGACCATTTTACAATTTGGGCCCAAGTTAGAAGCAGAGCCTAAGGTGTAAATTATCGATAGTCCATATCTCGGAAACTATAAGAGGTAATGCAATTTGGCAACCGGCAATGTAATTAGCATGCCGAATATTACTTGGAATGTGAATTGGAACGAAATCGCCAATAGAGAAGGCCATTTTACAATTTGGGCCCAAGTTAGAAGCAGAGCCTAAGGTGTAAATTATCGATAGTCCATATCTCGGAAACTATAAGAGATAATGCAATTTGGCAACCGGCAATGTATTTAGCATGCCGAATATTACTTGGAATGTGAATTGGAACGAAATCGCCAATAGATAAGACCATTTTACAATTTGGGCCCAAGTTAGAAGCAGAGCCTAAGGTGTAAATTATCGATAGTCCATATCTCGGAAACTATAAGAGATAATGCAATTTGGCAACCGGCAATGTAATTAGCATGCCGAATATTACTTGGAATGTGAATTGGAACGAAATCGCCAATAGATAAGACCATTTTACAATTTGGGCCCAAGTTAGAAGCAGAGCCTAAGGTGTAAATTATCGATAGTCCATATCTCGGAAACTATAAGAGATAATGCAATTTGGCAACCGGCAATGTAATTAGCATGCCGAATATTACTTGGAATGTGAATTGGAACGAAATCGCCAATAGATAAGACCATTTTACAATTTGGGCCCAAGTTAGAAGCAGAGCCTAAGGTGTAAATTATCGATAGTCCATATCTCGGAAACTATAAGAGATAATGCAATTTGGCAACCGGCAATGTAATTAGCATGCCGAATATTACTTGGAATGTGAATTGGAACGAAATCGCCAATAGATAAGACCATTTTACAATTTGGGCCCAAATTAGAAGCAGAGCCTAAGGTGTAAATTATTGATAGTCCATATCTCAGAAACTATAAGAGATAATGCAATTTCGCAACCGGCAATGTAATTAGCATGCCGAATATTACTTGGAGTGTGAATTGGAACGAAATCGCCAATAGATAAGACCATTTTACAATTTGGGCCCAAGTTAGAAGCAGAGCCTAAGGTGTAAATTATCGATAGTCCATATCTCGGAACCTATAAGAGATAATGCAATTTGGCAACCGGCAATGTAATTAGCATGCCGAATATTACTTGGAATGTGAATTGGAACGATATCGCCAATAGATAAGACCATTTTACAATTTGGGCCCAAGTTAGAAGCAGAGCCTAAGGTGTAAATTATCGATACTCCATATCTCGGAAACTATAAGAGATAATGCAATTTGGCAACCGGCAATGTAATTAGCATGCCGAATAATACTTGGAATGTGAATTGGAACGAAATCGCCAATAGATAAGACCATTTTACAATTTGGGCCCAAGTTAGAAGCAGAGCCTAAGGTGTAAATTATCGATAGTCCATATCTCGGAAACTATAAGAGATAATGCAATTTGGCAACCGGCAATGTAATTAGCATGCCGAATATTACTTGGAATGTGAATTGGAACGAAATCGCCAATAGATAAGACCATTTTACAATTTGGGCCCAAGTTAGAAGCAGAGCCTAATGTGTAAATTATCGATAGTCCATATCTCGGAAACTATAAGAGATAATGCAATTTGGCAACCGGCAATGTAATTAGCATGCCGAATATTACTTGGAGTGTGAATTGGAACGAAATCGCCAATAGATAAGACCATTTTACAATTTGGGCCCAAGTTAGAAGTAGAGCCTAAGGTGTAAATTATCGATAGTCCATATCTCGGAAACTATAAGAGATAATGCAATTTGGCAACCGGCAATGTAATTAGCATGCCGAATATTTCTTGGAATGTGAATTGGAAGGAAATCGCCAATAGGTAAGACCATTTTACAATTTGGGCCCAAGTTAGAAGCAGAGCCTAAGGTGTAAATTATCGATAGTCCATATCTCGGAAACTATAAGAGATAATGCAATTTGGCAACCGGCAATGTAATTAGCATGCCGAATATTACTTGGAATGTGAATTGGAACGAAATCGCCAATAGATAAGACCATTTTACAATTTGGGCCCAAGTTAGAAGCAGAGCCTAAGGTGTAAATTATCGATAGTCCATATCTCGGAAACTATAAGAGGTAATGCAATTTGGCAACCGGCAATGTAATTAGCATGCCGAATATTACTTGGAATGTGAATTGGAACGAAATCGCCAATAGAGAAGGCCATTTTACAATTTGGGCCCAAGTTAGAAGCAGAGCCTAAGGTGTAAATTATCGATAGTCCATATCTCGGAAACTATAAGAGATAATGCAATTTGGCAACCGGCAATGTATTTAGCATGCCGAATATTACTTGGAATGTGAATTGGAACGAAATCGCCAATAGATAAGACCATTTTACAATTTGGGCCCAAGTTAGAAGCAGAGCCTAAGGTGTAAATTATCGATAGTCCATATCTCGGAAACTATAAGAGATAATGCAATTTGGCAACCGGCAATGTAATTAGCATGCCGAATATTTCTTGGAATGTGAATTGGAAGGAAATCGCCAATAGGTAAGACCATTTTACAATTTGGGCCCAAGTTAGAAGCAGAGCCTAAGGTGTAAATTATCGATAGTCCATATCTCGGAAACTATAAGAGATAATGCAATTTGGCAACCGGCAATGTAATTAGCATGCCGAATATTACTTGGAATGTGAATTGGAACGAAATCGCCAATAGATAAGACCATTTTACAATTTGGGCCCAAGTTAGAAGCAGAGCCTAAGGTGTAAATTATCGATAGTCCATATCTCGGAAACTATAAGAGGTAATGCAATTTGGCAACCGGCAATGTAATTAGCATGCCGAATATTACTTGGAATGTGAATTGGAACGAAATCGCCAATAGAGAAGACCATTTTACAATTTGGGCCCAAGTTAGAAGCAGAGCCTAAGGTGTAAATTATCGATAGTCCATATCTCGGAAACTATAAGAGATAATGCAATTTGGCAACCGGCAATGTATTTAGCATGCCGAATATTACTTGGAATGTGAATTGGAACGAAATCGCCAATAGATAAGACCATTTTACAATTTGGGCCCAAGTTAGAAGCAGAGCCTAAGGTGTAAATTATCGATAGTCCATATCTCGGAAACTATAAGAGATAATGCAATTTGGCAACCGGCAATGTAATTAGCATGCCGAATATTACTTGGAATGTGAATTGGAACGAAATCGCCAATAGATAAGACCATTTTACAATTTGGGCCCAAGTTAGAAGCAGAGCCTAAGGTGTAAATTATCGATAGTCCATATCTCGGAAACTATAAGAGATAATGCAATTTGGCAACCGGCAATGTAATTAGCATGCCGAATATTACTTGGAATGTGAATTGGAACGAAATCGCCAATAGATAAGACCATTTTGCAATTTGGGCCCAAGTTAGAAGCAGAGCCTAAGGTGTAAATTATCGATAGTCCATATCTCGGAAACTATAAGAGATAATGCAATTTGGCAACCGGCAATGTAATTAGCATGCCGAATATTACTTGGAATGTGAATTGGAACGAAATCGCCAATAGATAAGACCATTTTACAATTTGGGCCCAAGTTAGAAGCAGAGCCTAAGGTGTAAATTATCGATACTCCATATCTCGGAAACTATAAGAGATAATGCAATTTGGCAACCGGCAATGTAATTAGCATGCCGAATATTACTTGGAATGTGAATTGGAACGAAATCGCCAATAGATAAGACCATTTTACAATTTGGGCCCAAGTTAGAAGCAGAGCCTAAGGTGTAAATTATCGATAGTCCATATCTCGGAAACTATAAGAGATAATGCAATTTGGCAACCGGCAATGTAATTAGCATGCCGAATATTACTTGGAATGTGAATTGGAACGAAATCGCCAATAGATAAGACCATTTTACAATTTGGGCCCAAGTTAGAAGCAGAGCCTAAGGTGTAAATTATCGATAGTCCATATCTCGGAAACTATAAGAGATAATGCAATTTGGCAACCGGCAATGTAATTAGCATGCCGAATATTACTTGGAGTGTGAATTGGAACGAAATCGCCAATAGATAAGACCATTTTACAATTTGGGCCCAAGTTAGAAGCAGAGCCTAAGGTGTAAATTATCGATAGTCCATATCTCGGAAACTATAAGAGATAATGCAATTTGGCAACCGGCAATGTATTTAGCATGCCGAATATTACTTGGAATGTGAATTGGAACGAAATCGCCAATAGATAAGACCATTTTACAATTTGGGCCCAAGTTAGAAGCAGAGCCTAAGGTGTAAATTATCGATAGTCCATATCTCGGAAACTATAAGAGATAATGCAATTTGGCAACCGGCAATGTAATTAGCATGCCGAATATTACTTGGAATGTGAATTGGAACGAAATCGCCAATAGATAAGACCATTTTACAATTTGGGCCCAAGTTAGAAGCAGAGCCTAAGGTGTAAATTATCGATAGTCCATATCTCGGAAACTATAAGAGATAATGCAATTTGGCAACCGGCAATGTAATTAGCATGCCGAATATTACTTGGAATGTGAATTGGAACGAAATCGCCAATAGATAAGACCATTTTACAATTTGGGCCCAAGTTAGAAGCAGAGCCTAAGGTGTAAATTATCGATAGTCCATATCTCGGAAACTATAAGAGATAATGCAATTTGGCAACCGGCAATGTAATTAGCATGCCGAATATTACTTGGAATGTGAATTGGAACGAAATCGCCAATAGATAAGACCATTTTACAATTTGGGCCCAAATTAGAAGCAGAGCCTAAGGTGTAAATTATTGATAGTCCATATCTCGGAAACTATAAGAGATAATGCAATTTCGCAACCGGCAATGTAATTAGCATGCCGAATATTACTTGGAGTGTGAATTGGAACGAAATCGCCAATAGATAAGACCATTTTACAATTTGGGCCCAAGTTAGAAGCAGAGAATAAGGTGTAAATTATCGATAGTCCATATCTCGGAAACTATAAGAGATAATGTAATTTGGCAACCGGCAATGTAATTAGCATGCCGAATATTACTTGGAATGTGAATTGGAACGAAATCGCCAATAGATAAGACCATTTTACAATTTGGGCCCAAGTTAGAAGCAGAGCCTAAGGTGTAAATTATCGATACTCCATATCTCGGAAACTATAAGAGATAATGCAATTTGGCAACCGGCAATGTAATTAGCATGCCGAATAATACTTGGAATGTGAATTGGAACGAAATCGCCAATAGATAAGACCATTTTACAATTTGGGCCCAAGTTAGAAGCAGAGCCTAAGGTGTAAATTATCGATAGTCCATATCTCGGAAACTATAAGAGATAATGCAATTTGGCAACCGGCAATGTAATTAGCATGCCGAATATTACTTGGAATGTGAATTGGAACAAAATCGCCAATAGATAAGACCATTTTACAATTTGGGCCCAAGTTAGAAGCAGAGCCTAATGTGTAAATTATCGATAGTCCATATCTCGAAAACTATAAGAGATAATGCAATTTGGCAACCGGCAATGTAATTAGCATGCCGAATATTACTTGGAGTGTGAATTGGAACGAAATCGCCAATAGATAAGACCATTTTACAATTTGGGCCCAAGTTAGAAGCAGAGCCTAAGGTGTAAATTATCGATACTCCATATCTCGGAAACTATAAAAGATAATGCAATTTGGCAACCGGCAATGTAATTAGCATGCCGAATATTACTTGGAATGTGAATTGGAACGAAATCGCCAATAGATAAGACCATTTTACAATTTGGGCCCAAGTTAGAAGCAGAGCCTAAGGTGTAAATTATCGATAGTCCATATCTCGGAAACTATAAGAGATAATGCAATTTGGCAACCGGCAATGTAATTAGCATGCCGAATATTACTTGGAATGTGAATTGGAACGAAATCGCCAATAGATAAGACCATTTTACAATTTGGGCCCAAGTTAGAAGCAGAGCCTAAGGTGTAAATTATCGATAGTCCATATCTCGGAAAATATAAGAGATAATGCAATTTGGCAACCGGCAATGTAATTAGCATGCCGAATATTACTTGGAATGTGAATTGGAACGAAATCGCCAATAGATAAGACCATTTTACAATTTGGGCCCAAGTTAGAAGCAGAGCCTAAGGTGTAAATTATCGATAGTCCATATCTCGGAAACTATAAGAGATAATGCAATTTGGCAACCGGCAATGTAATTAGCATGCCGAATATTACTTGGAATGTGAATTGGAACGAAATCGCCAATAGATAAGACCATTTTACAATTTGGGCCCAAGTTAGAAGCAGAGCCTAAGGTGTAAATTATCGATAGTCCATATCTCGGAAACTATAAGAGATAATGCAATTTGGCAACCGGCAATGTAATTAGCATGCCGAATATTAATTGGAATGTGAATTGGAACGAAATCGCCAATAGATAAGACCATTTTACAATTTGGGCCCAAGTTAGAAGTAGAGCCTAAGGTGTAAATTATCGATAGTCCATATCTCGGAAACTATAAGAGATAATGCAATTTGGCAACCGGCAATGTAATTAGCATGCCGAATATTACTTGGAATGTGAATTGGAACGAAATCGCCAATAGGTAAGACCATTTTACAATTTGGGCCCAAGTTAGAAGCAGAGCCTAAGGTGTAAATTATCGATAGTCCATATCTCGGAAACTATAAGAGATAATGCAATTTGGCAACCGGCAATGTAATTAACATGCCGAATATTACTTGGAATGTGAATTGGAACGAAATCGCCAATAGATAAGACCATTTTACAATTTGAGCCCAAGTTAGAAGCAGAGCCTAAGGTGTAAATTATCGATAGTCCATATCTCGGAAACTATAAGAGGTAATGCAATTTGGCATCCGGCAATGTAATTAGCATGCCGAATATTACTTGGAATGTGAATTGGAACGAAATCGCCAATAGAGAAGACCATTTTACAATTTGGGCCCAAGTTAGAAGCAGAGCCTAAGGTGTAAATTATCGATAGTCCATATCTGGGAAACTATAAGAGATAATGCAATTTGGCAACCGGCAATGTAATTAGCATGCCGAATATTACTTGGAATGTGAATTGGAACGAAATCGCCAATAGATAAGACCATTTTACAATTTGGGCCCAAGTTAGAAGCAGAGCCTAAGGTGTAAATTATCGATAGTCCATATCTCGGAAACTATAAGAGATAATGCAATTTGGCAACCGGCAATGTAATTAGCATGCCGAATATTACTTGGAATGTGAATTGGAACGAAATCGCCAATAGATAAGACCATTTTACAATTTGGTCCCAAGTTAGAAGCAGAGCCTAAGGTGTAAATTATCGATAGTCCATATCTCGGAAACTATAAGAGATAATGCAATTTGGCAACCGGCAATGTAATTAGCATGCCGAATATTACTTGGAATGTGAATTGGAACGAAATCGCCAATAGATAAGACCATTTTACAATTTGGGCCCAAGTTAGAAGCAGAGCCTAAGGTGTAAATTATTGATAGTCCATATCTCGGAAACTATAAGAGATAATGCAATTTCGCAACCGGCAATGTAATTAGCATGCCGAATATTACTTGGAGTGTGAATTGGAACGAAATCGCCAATAGATAAGACCATTTTACAATTTGGGCCCAAGTTAGAAGCAGAGCCTAAGGTGTAAATTATCGATAGTCCATATCTCGGAAACTATAAGAGATAATGCAATTTGGCAACCGGCAATGTAATTAGCATGCCGAATATTACTTGGAATGTGAATTGGAACGAAATCGCCAATAGATAAGACCATTTTACAATTTGGGCCCAAGTTAGAAGCAGAGCCTAAGGTGTAAATTATCGATACTCCATATCTCGGAAACTATAAGAGATAATGCAATTTGGCAACCGGCAATGTAATTAGCATGCCGAATATTACTTGGAATGTGAATTGGAACGAAATTGCCAATAGATAAGACCATTTTACAATTTGGGCCCAAGTTAGAAGCAGAGCCTAAGGTGTAAATTATCGATAGTCCATATCTCGGAAACTATAAGAGATAATGCAATTTGGCAACCGGCAATGTAATTAGCATGCCGAATATTACTTGGAATGTGAATTGGAACGAAATCGCCAATAGATAAGACCATTTTACAATTTGGGCCCAAGTTAGAAGCAGAGCCTAAGGTGTAAATTATCGATAGTCCATATCTCGGAAACTATAAGAGATAATGCAATTTGGCAACCGGCAATGTAATTAGCATGCCGAATATTACTTGGAATGTGAATTGGAACGAAATCGCCAATAGATAATGCCATTTTAAAATTTGGGCCCAAGTTAGAAGCAGAGCCTAAGGTGTAAATTATTGATAGTCCATATCTCGGAAACTATAAGAGATAATGCAATTTCGCAACCGGCAATGTAATTAGCATGCCGAATATCACTTGGAATGTGAATTGGGACGAAATCGCCAATAGATAAGACCATTTTACAATTTGGGCCCAAGTTAGAAGCAGAGCCTAAGGTGTAAATTATCGATAGTCCATATCTCGGAAACTATAAGAGATAATGCAATTTGGCAACCGGCCATGTAATTAGCATGCCGAATATTACTTGGAATGTGAATTGGAACGAAATCGCCAATAGATAAGACCATTTTACAATTTGGGCCCAAGTTAGAAGCAGAGCCTAAGATGTAAATTATCGATAGTCCATATCTCGGAAACTATAAGAGATAATGCAATTTGGCAACCGGCAATGTAATTAGCATGCCGAATATTACTTGGAATGTGAATTGGAACGAAATCGCCAATAGATAAGACGATTTTACAATTTGGGCCCAAGTTAGAAGCAGAGCCTAAGATGTAAATTATCGATAGTCCATATCTCGGAAACTATAAGAGATAATGCAATTTGGCAACCGGCAATGTAATTAGCAAGCCGAATATTACTTGGAATGTGAATTGGAACGAAATCGCCAATAGGTAAGACCATTTTACAATTTGGGCCCAAGATAGAAGCAGAGCCTAAGGTGTAAATTATCGATAGTCCATATCTCGGAAACTATAAGAGATAATTCAATTTGGCAACCGGCAATGTAATTAGCATGCCGGATATTACTTGGAATGTGAATTGGAACGAAATCGCCAATAGTTAAGACCATTTTACAATTTGGGCCCAAGTTAGAAGCAGAGCCTAAGGTGTAAATTATCGATAGTCCATATCTCGGAAACTATAAGAGATAATGCAATTTGGCAACCGGCAATGTAATTAGCATGCCGAATAATACTTGGAATGTGAATAGGAACGAAATCGCCAATAGATAAGACGATTTTACAATTTGGGCCCAAGTTAGAAGCAGAGCTTAAGGTGTAAACTATCGATAGTCCATATCTCGGAAACTATAAGAGATAATGCAATTTGGCAACAGGCAATGTAATTAGCATGCCGAATATTACTTGGAATGTGAATTGGAACGAAATCGCCAATAGAGAAGACCATTTTACAATTTGGGCCCAAGTTAGAAGCAGAGCCTAAGGTGTAAATTATCGATAGTCCATATCTCGGAAACTATAAGAGATAATGCAATTTGGCAACCGGCAATGTAATTAGCATGCCGAATAATACTTGGAATGTGAATTGGAACGAAATCGCACATAGATAAGACGATTTTATAATTTGGGCCCAAGTTAGAAGCAGAGCCTAAGGTGTAAATTATCGATAGTCCATATCTCGGAAACTATAAGAGATAATGCAATTTGGCAACCGGCAATGTAATTAGCATGCCGAATATTACTTGGAATGTGAATTGGAACGAAATCGCCAATAGATAAGACCATTTTACAATTTGGGCCCAAGTTAGAAGCAGAGCCTAAGGTGTAAATTATCGATAGTCCATATCTCGGAAACTATAAGAGATAATGCAATTTGGCAACCGGCAATGTAATTAGCATGCCGAATATTACTTGGAATGTGAATTGGAACGAAATCGCCAATAGGTAAGACCATTTTACAATTTGGGCCCAAGTTAGAAGCAGAGCCTAAGGTGTAAATTATCGATAGTCCATATCTCGGAAACTATAAGAGATAATTCAATTTGGCAACCGGCAATGTAATTAGCATGCCGAATATTACTTGGAATGTGAATTGGAACGAAATCGCCAATAGATAAGACCATTTTACAATTTGGGCCCAAGTTAGAAGCAGAGCCTAAGGTGTAAATTATCGATAGTCCATATCTCGGAAACTATAAGAGATAATGCAATTTGGCAACCGGCAATGTAATTAGCATGCCGAATATTACTTGGAATGTGAATTGGAACGAAATCGCCAATAGATAAGACCATTTTACAATTTGGGCCCAAGTTAGAAGCAGAGCCTAAGGTGTAAATTATCGATAGTCCATATCTCGGAAACTATAAGAGATAATGCAATTTGGCAACCGGCAATGTAATTAGCATGCCGAATATTACTTGGAATGTGAATTGGAACGAAATCGCCAATAGATAAGACCATTTTACAATTTGGGCCCAAGTTAGAAGCAGAGCCTAAGGTGTAAATTATCGATAGTCCATATCTCGGAAACTATAAGAGATAATGCAATTTGGCAACCGGCAATGTAATTAGCATGCCGAATATTAATTGGAATGTGAATTGGAACGAAATCGCCAATAGATAAGACCATTTTACAATTTGGGCCCAAGTTAGAAGTAGAGCCTAAGGTGTAAATTATCGATAGTCCATATCTCGGAAACTATAAGAGATAATGCAATTTGGCAACCGGCAATGTAATTAGCATGCCGAATATTACTTGGAATGTGAATTGGAACGAAATCGCCAATAGGTAAGACCATTTTACAATTTGGGCCCAAGTTAGAAGCAGAGCCTAAGGTGTAAATTATCGATAGTCCATATCTCGGAAACTATAAGAGATAATGCAATTTGGCAACCGGCAATGTAATTAGCATGCCGAATATTACTTGGAATGTGAATTGGAACGAAATCGCCAATAGATAAGACCATTTTACAATTTGGGCCCAAGTTAGAAGCAGAGCCTAAGGTGTAAATTATCGATAGTCCATATCTCGGAAACTATAAGAGATAATGCAATTTGGCAACCGGCAATGTAATTAGCATGCCGAATATTACTCGGAATGTGAATTGGAACGAAATCGCCAATAGATAAGACCATTTTACAATTTGGGCCCAAGTTAGAAGCAGAGCCTAAGGTGTAAATTATCGATAGTCCATATCCCGGAAACTATAAGAGATAATGCAATTTGGCAACCGGCAATGTAATTAGCATGCCGAATATTACTTGGAATGTGAATTGGAACGAAATCGCCAATAGATAAGACCATTTTACAATTTGGGCCCAAGTTAGAAGCAGAGCCTAAGGTGTAAATTATCGATAGTCCATATCTCGGAAACTATAAGAGATAATGCAATTTGGCAACCGGCAATGTAATTAGCATGCCGAATATTACTTGGAATGTGAATTGGAACGAAATCGCCAATAGATAAGACCATTTTACAATTTGGGCCCAAGTTAGAAGCAGAGCCTAAGGTGTAAATTATTGATAGTCCATATCTCGGAAACTATAAGAGATAATGCAATTTCGCAACCGGCAATGTAATTAGCATGCCGAATATTACTTGGAGTGTGAATTGGAACGAAATCGCCAATAGATAAGACCATTTTACAATTTGGGCCCAAGTTAGAAGCAGAGCCTAAGGTGTAAATTATCGATAGTCCATATCTCGGAAACTATAAGAGATAATGCAATTTGGCAACCGGCAATGTAATTAGCATGCCGAATATTACTTGGAATGTGAATTGGAACGAAATCGCCAATAGATAAGACCATTTTACAATTTGGGCCCAAGTTAGAAGCAGAGCCTAAGGTGTAAATTATCGATACTCCATATCTCGGAAACTATAAGAGATAATGCAATTTGGCAACCGGCAATGTAATTAGCATGCCGAATATTACTTGGAATGTGAATTGGAACGAAATCGCCAATAGATAAGACCATTTTACAATTTGGGCCCAAGTTAGAAGCAGAGCCTAAGGTGTAAATTATCGATAGTCCATATCTCGGAAACTATAAGAGATAATGCAATTTGGCAACCGGCAATGTAATTAGCATGCCGAATATTACTTGGAATGTGAATTGGAACGAAATCGCCAATAGATAAGACCATTTTACAATTTGGGCCCAAGTTAGAAGCAGAGCCTAAGGTGTAAATTATCGATAGTCCATATCTCGGAAACTATAAGAGATAATGCAATTTGGCAACCGGCAATGTAATTAGCATGCCGAATATTACTTGGAATGTGAATTGGAACGAAATCGCCAATAGATAAGGCCATTTTAAAATTTGGGCCCAAGTTAGAAGCAGAGCCTAAGGTGTAAATTATTGATAGTCCATATCTCGGAAACTATAAGAGATAATGCAATTTCGCAACCGGCAATGTAATTAGCATGCCGAATATCACTTGGAATGTGAATTGGGACGAAATCGCCAATAGATAAGACCATTTTACAATTTGGGCCCAAGTTAGAAGCAGAGCCTAAGGTGTAAATTATCGATAGTCCATATCTCGGAAACTATAAGAGATAATGCAATTTGGCAACCGGCAATGTAATTAGCATGCCGAATATTACTTGGAATGTGAATTGGAACGAAATCGCCAATAGATAAGACCATTTTACAATTTGGGCCCAAGTTAGAAGCAGAGCCTAAGATGTAAATTATCGATAGTCCATATCTCGGAAACTATAAGAGATAATGCAATTTGGCAACCGGCAATGTAATTAGCATGCCGAATATTACTTGGAATGTGAATTGGAACGAAATCGCCAATAGATAAGACGATTTTACAATTTGGGCCCAAGTTAGAAGCAGAGCCTAAGATGTAAATTATCGATAGTCCATACCTCGGAAACTATAAGAGATAATGCAATTTGGCAACCGGCAATGTTATTAGCAAGCCGAATATTACTTGGAATGTGAATTGGAACGAAATCGCCAATAGGTAAGACCATTTTACAATTTGAGCCCAAGTTAGAAGCAGAGCCTAAGGTGTAAATTATCGATAGTCCATATCTCGGAAACTATAAGAGATAATTCAATTTGGCAACCGGCAATGTAATTAGCATGCCGGATATTACTTGGAATGTGAATTGGAACGAAATCGCCAATAGTTAAGACCATTTTACAATTTGGGCCCAAGTTAGAAGCAGAGCCTAAGGTGTAAATTACCGATAGTCCATATCTCGGAAACTATAAGAGATAATGCAATTTGGCAACCGGCAATGTAATTAGCATGCCGAATATTACTTGGAATGCGAATAGGAACGAAATCGCCAATAGATAAGACGATTTTACAATTTGGGCCCAAGTTAGAAGCAGAGCCTAAGGTGTAAATTATCGATAGTCCATATCCCGGAAACTATAAGAGATAATGCAATTTGGCAACCGGCAATGTAATTAGCATGCCGAATATTACTTGGAATGTGAATTGGAACGAAATCGCCAATAGATAAGACCATTTTACAATTTGGGCCCAAGTTAGAAGCAGAGCCTAAGGTGTAAATTATCGATAGTCCATATCTCGGAAACTATAAGAGATAATGCAATTTGGCAACCGGCAATGTAATTAGCATGCCGAATATTACTTGGAATGTGAATTGGAACGAAATCGCCAATATATAAGACCATTTTACAATTTGGGCCCAAGTTAGAAGCAGAGCCTAAGGTGTAAATTATTGATAGTCCATATCTCGGAAACTATAAGAGATAATGCAATTTCGCAACCGGCAATGTAATTAGCATGCCGAATATTACTTGGAGTGTGAATTGGAACGAAATCGCCAATAGATAAGACCATTTTACAATTTGGGCCCAAGTTAGAAGCAGAGCCTAAGGTGTAAATTATCGATAGTCCATATCTCGGAAACTATAAGAGATAATGCAATTTGGCAAACGGCAATGTAATTAGCATGCCGAATATTACTTGGAATGTGAATTGGAACGAAATCGCCAATAGATAAGACCATTTTACAATTTGGGCCCAAGTTAGAAGCAGAGCCTAAGGTGTAAATTATCGATACTCCATATCTCGGAAACTATAAGAGATAATGCAATTTGGCAACCGGCAATGTAATTAGCATGCCGAATATTACTTGGAATGTGAATTGGAACGAAATCGCCAATAGATAAGACCATTTTACAATTTGGGCCCAAGTTAGAAGCAGAGCCTAAGGTGTAAATTATCGATAGTCCATATCTCGGAAACTATAAGAGATAATGCAATTTGGCAACCGGCAATGTAATTAGCATGCCGAATATTACTTGGAATGTGAATTGGAACGAAATCGCCAATAGATAAGACCATTTTACAATTTGGGCCCAAGTTAGAAGCAGAGCCTAAGGTGTAAATTATCGATAGTCCATATCTCGGAAACTATAAGAGATAATGCAATTTGGCAACCGGCAATGTAATTAGCATGCCGAATATTACTTGGAATGTGAATTGGAACGAAATCGCCAATAGATAAGGCCATTTTAAAATTTGGGCCCAAGTTAGAAGCAGAGCCTAAGGTGTAAATTATTGATAGTCCATATCTCGGAAACTATAAGAGATAATGCAATTTCGCAACCGGCAATGTAATTAGCATGCCGAATATCACTTGGAATGTGAATTGGGACGAAATCGCCAATAGATAAGACCATTTTACAATTTGGGCCCAAGTTAGAAGCAGAGCCTAAGATGTAAATTATCGATAGTCCATATCTCGGAAACTATAAGAGATAATGCAATTTGGCAACCGGCAATGTAATTGGCATGCCGAATATTACTTGGAGTGTGAATTGGAACGAAATCGCCAATAGATAAGACCATTTTACAATTTGGGCCCAAGTTAGAAGCAGAGCCTAAGGTGTAAATTATCGATAGTCCATATCTCGGAAACTATAAGAGATAATGCAATTTGGCAAACGGCAATGTAATTAGCATGCCGAATATTACTTGGAATGTGAATTGGAACGAAATCGCCAATAGATAAGACCATTTTACAATTTGGGCCCAAGTTAGAAGCAGAGCCTAAGGTGTAAATTATCGATACTCCATATCTCGGAAACTATAAGAGATAATGCAATTTGGCAACCGGCAATGTAATTAGCATGCCGAATATTACTTGGAATGTGAATTGGAACGAAATCGCCAATAGATAAGACCATTTTACAATTTGGGCCCAAGTTAGAAGCAGAGCCTAAGGTGTAAATTATCGATAGTCCATATCTCGGAAACTATAAGAGATAATGCAATTTGGCAACCGGCAATGTAATTAGCATGCCGAATATTACTTGGAATGTGAATTGGAACGAAATCGCCAATAGATAAGACCATTTTACAATTTGGGCCCAAGTTAGAAGCAGAGCCTAAGGTGTAAATTATCGATAGTCCATATCTCGGAAACTATAAGAGATAATGCAATTTGGCAACCGGCAATGTAATTAGCATGCCGAATATTACTTGGAATGTGAATTGGAACGAAATCGCCAATAGATAAGGCCATTTTAAAATTTGGGCCCAAGTTAGAAGCAGAGCCTAAGGTGTAAATTATTGATAGTCCATATCTCGGAAACTATAAGAGATAATGCAATTTCGCAACCGGCAATGTAATTAGCATGCCGAATATCACTTGGAATGTGAATTGGGACGAAATCGCCAATAGATAAGACCATTTTACAATTTGGGCCCAAGTTAGAAGCAGAGCCTAAGATGTAAATTATCGATAGTCCATATCTCGGAAACTATAAGAGATAATGCAATTTGGCAACCGGCAATGTAATTGGCATGCCGAATATTACTTGGAATGTGAATTGGAACGAAATCGCCAATAGATAAGACCATTTTACAATTTGGGCCCAAGTTAGAAGCAGAGCCTAAGATGTAAATTATCGATAGTCCATATCTCGGAAACTATAAGAGATAATGCAATTTGGCAACCGGCAATGTAATTAGCATGCCGAATATTACTTGGAATGTGAATTGGAACGAAATCGCCAATAGATAAGACGATTTTACAATTTGGGCCCAAGTTAGAAGCAGAGCCTAAGATGTAAATTATCGATAGTCCATACCTCGGAAACTATAAGAGATAATGCAATTTGGCAACCGGCAATGTTATTAGCAAGCCGAATATTACTTGGAATGTGAATTGGAACGAAATCGCCAATAGGTAAGACCATTTTACAATTTGGGCCCAAGTTAGAAGCAGAGCCTAAGGTGTAAATTATCGATAGTCCATATCTCGGAAACTATAAGAGATAATTCAATTTGGCAACCGGCAATGTAATTAGCATGCCGGATATTACTTGGAATGTGAATTGGAACGAAATCGCCAATAGTTAAGACCATTTTACAATTTGGGCCCAAGTTAGAAGCAGAGCCTAAGGTGTAAATTACCGATAGTCCATATCTCGGAAACTATAAGAGATAATGCAATTTGGCAACCGGCAATGTAATTAGCATGCCGAATATTACTTGGAATGCGAATAGGAACGAAATCGCCAATAGATAAGACGATTTTACAATTTGGGCCCAAGTTAGAAGCAGAGCCTAAGGTGTAAATTATCGATAGTCCATATCTCGGAAACTATAAGAGATAATGCAATTTGGCAACCGGCAATGTAATTAGCATGCCGAATATTACTAGGAATGTGAATTGGAACGAAATCGCCAATAGAGAAGACCATTTTACAATTTGGGCCCAAGTTAGAAGCAGAGCCTAAGGTGTAAATTACCGATAGTCCATATCTCGGAAACTATAAGAGATAATGCAATTTGGCAACCGGCAATGTAATTAGCATGCCGAATATTACTTGGAATGTGAATTGGAACGAAATCGCCAATAGAGAAGACCATTTTACAATTTGGGCCCAAGTTAGAAGCAGAGCCTAAGGTGTAAATTATTGATAGTCCATATCTCGGAAACTATAAGAGATAATGCAATTTGGCAACCGGCAATGTAATTAGCATGCCGAATATTACTTGGAATGTGAATTGGAACGAAATCGCCAATAGATAAGACCATTTTACAATTTGGGCCCAAGTTAGAAGCAGAGCCTAAGGTGTAAATTATTGATAGTCCATATCTCGGAAACTATAAGAGATAATGCAATTTCGCAACCGGCAATGTAATTAGCATGCCGAATATCACTTGGAATGTGAATTGGGACGAAATCGCCAATAGATAAGACCATTTTACAATTTGGGCCCAAGTTAGAAGCAGAGCCTAAGGTGTAAATTATCGATAGTCCATATCTCGGAAACTATAAGAGATAATGCAATTTGGCAACCGGCAATGTAATTAGCATGCCGAATATTACTTGGAATGTGAATTGGAACGAAATCGCCAATAGAGAAGACCATTTTACAATTTGGGCCCAAGTTAGAAGCAGAGCCTAAGGTGTAAATTATCGATAGTCCATATCTCGGAAACTATAAGAGATAATGCAATTTGGCAACCGGCAATGTAATTAGCATGCCGAATATTACTTGGAATGTGAATTGGAACGAAATCGCCAATAGAGAAGACCATTTTACAATTTGGGCCCAAGTTAGAAGCAGAGCCTAAGGTGTAAATTATTGATAGTCCATATCTCGGAAACTATAAGAGATAATGCAATTTCGCAACCGGCAATGTAATTAGCATGCCGAATATCACTTGGAATGTGAATTGGGACGAAATCGCCAATAGATAAGACCATTTTACAATTTGGGCCCAAGTTAGAAGCAGAGCCTAAGGTGTAAATTATCGATAGTCCATATCTCGGAAACTATAAGAGATAATGCAATTTGGCAACCGGCAATGTAATTAGCATGCCGAATATTACTTGGAATGTGAATTGGAACGAAATCGCCAATAGGTAAGACCATTTTACAATTTGGGCCCAAGTTAGAAGCAGAGCCTAAGGTGTAAATTATCGATAGTCCATATCTCGGAAACTATAAGAGATAATTCAATTTGGCAACCGGTAATGTAATTAGCATGCCGGATATTACTTGGAATGTGAATTGGAACGAAATCGCCAATAGATAAGACCATTTTACAATTTGGGCCCAGGTTAGAAGCAGAGCCTAAGGTGTAAATTACCGATAGTCCATATCTCGGAAACTATAAGAGATAATGCAGTTTGGCAACCGGCAATGTAATTAGCATGCCGAATATTACTTGGAATGTGAATTGGAACGAAATCGCCAATAGATAAGACGATTTTACAATTTGGGCCCAAGTTAGAAGCAGAGCCTAAGGTGTAAATTATCGATAGTCCATATCTCGGAAACTATAAGAGATAATGCAATTTGGCAACCGGCAATGTAATTAGCATGCCGAATATTACTTTTAATGTGAATTGGAACAAAATCGCCAATAGAGAAGACCATTTTACAATTAGGGCCCAAGTTAGAAGCAGAGCCTAAGGTGTAAATTATCGATAGTCCATATCTCGGAAACTATAAGAGATAATGCAATTTGGCAACCGGCAATGTAATTAGCATGCCGAATATTACTTGGAATGTGAATTGGAACGAAATCGCCAATAGAGAAGACCATTTTACAATTTGGGCCCAAGTTAGAAGCAGAGCCTAAGGTGTAAATTATTGATAGTCCATATCTCGGAAACTATAAGAGATAATGCAATTTCGCAACCGGCAATGTAATTAGCATGCCGAATATCACTTGGAATGTGAATTGGGACGAAATCGCCAATAGATAAGACCATTTTACAATTTGGGCCCAAGTTAGAAGCAGAGCCTAAGGTGTAAATTATCGATAGTCCATATCTCGGAAACTATAAGAGATAATTCAATTTGGCAACCGGTAATGTAATTAGCATGCCGGATATTACTTGGAATGTGAATTGGAACGAAATCGCCAATAGATAAGACCATTTTACAATTTGGGCCCAGGTTAGAAGCAGAGCCTAAGGTGTAAATTACCGATAGTCCATATCTCGGAAACTATAAGAGATAATGCAGTTTGGCAACCGGCAATGTAATTAGCATGCCGAATATTACTTGGAATGTGAATTGGAACGAAATCGCCAATAGATAAGACGATTTTACAATTTGGGTCCAAGTTAGAAGCAGAGCCTAAGGTGTAAATTATCGATAGTCCATATCTCGGAAACTATAAGAGATAATGCAATTTGGCAACCGGCAATGTAATTAGCATGCCGAATATTACTTTTAATGTGAATTGGAACAAAATCGCCAATAGAGAAGACCATTTTACAATTAGGGCCCAAGTTAGAAGCAGAGCCTAAGGTGTAAATTATCGATAGTCCATATCTCGGAAACTATAAGAGATAATGCAATTTGGCAACCGGCAATGTAATTAGCATGCCGAATATTACTTGGAATGTGAATTGGAACGAAATCGCCAATAGAGAAGACCATTTTACAATTTGGGCCCAAGTTAGAAGCAGAGCCTAAGGTGTAAATTATCGATAGTCCATATCTCGGAAACTATAAGAGATAATGCAATTTGGCAACCGGCAATGTAATTAGGATGCCGAATATTACTTGGAATGTGAATTGGAACGAAATCGCCAATAGATAAGACCATTTTACAATTTGGGACCAATTTAAAAGCAGAGCCTAAGGTGTAAATTATCGATAGTCCATATCTCGGAAACTATAAGAGATAATGCAATTTGGCAACCGGCAATGTAATTAGCATGCCGAATATTACTTGGAATGTGAATTGGAACGAAATCGCCAATAGAGAAGACCATTTTACAATTTGGGCCCAAGTTAGAAGCAGAGCCTAAGGTGTAAATTATCGATAGTCCATATCTCGGAAACTATAAGAGATAATGCAATTTGGCAACCGGCAATGTAATTAGCATGCCGAATATTACTTGGAATGTGAATTGGAACGAAAACGCCAATAGATAAGACCATTTTACAATTTGGGCCCAAGTTAGAAGCATAGGCTAAGGTGTAAATTATCGATAGTCCATATCTCGGAAACTATAAGAGATAATGCAATTTGGCAACAGGCAATGTAATTAGCATGCCGAATATTACTTGGAATGTGAATTGGAACGAAATCGCCAATAGATAAGACCATTTTACAATTTGGGCCCAAGTTAGAAGCAGAGCCTAAGGTGTAAATTATCGATAGCCCATATCTCGGAAACTATAAGAGATAATGCAATTTGGCAACCGGCAATGTAATTAGCATGCCGAATATTACTTGGAATGTGAATTGGAACGAAATCGCCAATAGATAAGACCATTTTACAATTTGGGCCCAAGTTAGAAGCAGAGCCTAAGGTGTAAATTATTGATAGTCCATATCTCGGAAACTATAAGAGATAATGCAATTTCGCAACCGGCAATGTAATTAGCATGCCGAATATCACTTGGAATGTGAATTGGGACAAAATCGCCAATAGATAAGACCATTTTACAATTTGGGCCCAAGTTAGAAGCAGAGCCTAAGGTGTAAATTATCGATAGTCCATATCTCGGAAACTATAAGAGATAATGCAATTTGGCAACCGGCAATGTAATTAGCATGCCGAATATTACTTGGAATGTGAATTGGAACGAAATCGCCAATAGATAAGACCATTTTACAATTTGGGCCCAAGTTAGAAGCAGAGCCTAAGGTGTAAATTATCGATAGTCCATATCTCGGAAGCTATAAGAGATAATGCAATTTGGCAACCGGCAATGTAATTAGCATGCCGAATATTACTTGGAATGTGAATTGGAACGAAATCGCCAATAGATAAGACCATTTTACAATTTGGGCCCAAGTTAGAAGCAGAGCCTAAGGTGTAAATTATCGATAGTCCATATCTCGGAAACTATAAGAGATAATGCAATTTGGCAACCGGCAATGTAATTAGCATGCCGAATATTACTTGGAATGTGAATTGGAACGAAATCGCCAATAGATAAGACCATTTTACAATTTGGGCCCAAGTTAGAAGCAGAGCCTAAGGTGTAAATTATTGATAGTCCATATCTCGGAAACTATAAGAGATAATGCAATTTCGCAACCGGCAATGTAATTAGCATGCCGAATATTACTTGGAGTGTGAATTGGAGCGAAATCGCCAATAGATAAGACCATTTTACAATTTGGGCCCAAGTTAGAAGCAGAGCCTAAGGTGTAAATTATCGATAGTCCATATCTCGGAAACTATAAGAGATAATGCAATTTGGCAACCGGCAATGTAATTAGCATGCCGAATATTACTTGGAATGTGAATTGGAACGAAATCGCCAATAGGTAAGACCATTTTACAATTTGGGCCCAAGTTAGAAGCAGAGCCTAAGGTGTAAATTATCGATAGTCCATATCTCGGAAACTATAAGAGATAATTCAATTTGGCAACCGGTAATGTAATTAGCATGCCGGATATTACTTGGAATGTGAATTGGAACGAAATCGCCAATAGATAAGACCATTTTACAATTTGGGCCCAGGTTAGAAGCAGAGCCTAAGGTGTAAATTACCGATAGTCCATATCTCGGAAACTATAAGAGATAATGCAGTTTGGCAACCGGCAATGTAATTAGCATGCCGAATATTACTTGGAATGTGAATTGGAACGAAATCGCCAATAGATAAGACGATTTTACAATTTGGGCCCAAGTTAGAAGCAGAGCCTAAGGTGTAAATTATCGATAGTCCATATCTCGGAAACTATAAGAGATAATGCAATTTGGCAACCGGCAATGTAATTAGCATGCCGAATATTACTTTTAATGTGAATTGGAACAAAATCGCCAATAGAGAAGACCATTTTACAATTAGGGCCCAAGTTAGAAGCAGAGCCTAAGGTGTAAATTATCGATAGTCCATATCTCGGAAACTATAAGAGATAATGCAATTTGGCAACCGGCAATGTAATTAGCATGCCGAATATTACTTGGAATGTGAATTGGAACGAAATCGCCAATAGAGAAGACCATTTTACAATTTGGGCCCAAGTTAGAAGCAGAGCCTAAGGTGTAAATTATTGATAGTCCATATCTCGGAAACTATAAGAGATAATGCAATTTCGCAACCGGCAATGTAATTAGCATGCCGAATATCACTTGGAATGTGAATTGGGACGAAATCGCCAATAGATAAGACCATTTTACAATTTGGGCCCAAGTTAGAAGCAGAGCCTAAGGTGTAAATTATCGATAGTCCATATCTCGGAAACTATAAGAGATAATTCAATTTGGCAACCGGTAATGTAATTAGCATGCCGGATATTACTTGGAATGTGAATTGGAACGAAATCGCCAATAGATAAGACCATTTTACAATTTGGGCCCAGGTTAGAAGCAGAGCCTAAGGTGTAAATTACCGATAGTCCATATCTCGGAAACTATAAGAGAATATGCAGTTTGGCAACCGGCAATGTAATTAGCATGCCGAATATTACTTGGAATGTGAATTGGAACGAAATCGCCAATAGATAAGACGATTTTACAATTTGGGTCCAAGTTAGAAGCAGAGCCTAAGGTGTAAATTATCGATAGTCCATATCTCGGAAACTATAAGAGATAATGCAATTTGGCAACCGGCAATGTAATTAGCATGCCGAATATTACTTTTAATGTGAATTGGAACAAAATCGCCAATAGAGAAGACCATTTTACAATTAGGGCCCAAGTTAGAAGCAGAGCCTAAGGTGTAAATTATCGATAGTCCATATCTCGGAAACTATAAGAGATAATGCAATTTGGCAACCGGCAATGTAATTAGCATGCCGAATATTACTTGGAATGTGAATTGGAACGAAATCGCCAATAGAGAAGACCATTTTACAATTTGGGCCCAAGTTAGAAGCAGAGCCTAAGGTGTAAATTATCGATAGTCCATATCTCGGAAACTATAAGAGATAATGCAATTTGGCAACCGGCAATGTAATTAGGATGCCGAATATTACTTGGAATGTGAATTGGAACGAAATCGCCAATAGATAAGACCATTTTACAATTTGGGACCAATTTAAAAGCAGAGCCTAAGGTGTAAATTATCGATAGTCCATATCTCGGAAACTATAAGAGATAATGCAATTTGGCAACCGGCAATGTAATTAGCATGCCGAATATTACTTGGAATGTGAATTGGAACGAAATCGCCAATAGAGAAGACCATTTTACAATTTGGGCCCAAGTTAGAAGCAGAGCCTAAGGTGTAAATTATCGATAGTCCATATCTCGGAAACTATAAGAGATAATGCAATTTGGCAACCGGCAATGTAATTAGCATGCCGAATATTACTTGGAATGTGAATTGGAACGAAAACGCCAATAGATAAGACCATTTTACAATTTGGGCCCAAGTTAGAAGCATAGGCTAAGGTGTAAATTATCGATAGTCCATATCTCGGAAACTATAAGAGATAATGCAATTTGGCAACAGGCAATGTAATTAGCATGCCGAATATTACTTGGAATGTGAATTGGAACGAAATCGCCAATAGATAAGACCATTTTACAATTTGGGCCCAAGTTAGAAGCAGAGCCTAAGGTGTAAATTATCGATAGCCCATATCTCGGAAACTATAAGAGATAATGCAATTTGGCAACCGGCAATGTAATTAGCATGCCGAATATTACTTGGAATGTGAATTGGAACGAAATCGCCAATAGATAAGACCATTTTACAATTTGGGCCCAAGTTAGAAGCAGAGCCTAAGGTGTAAATTATTGATAGTCCATATCTCGGAAACTATAAGAGATAATGCAATTTCGCAACCGGCAATGTAATTAGCATGCCGAATATCACTTGGAATGTGAATTGGGACAAAATCGCCAATAGATAAGACCATTTTACAATTTGGGCCCAAGTTAGAAGCAGAGCCTAAGGTGTAAATTATCGATAGTCCATATCTCGGAAACTATAAGAGATAATGCAATTTGGCAACCGGCAATGTAATTAGCATGCCGAATATTACTTGGAATGTGAATTGGAACGAAATCGCCAATAGATAAGACCATTTTACAATTTGGGCCCAAGTTAGAAGCAGAGCCTAAGGTGTAAATTATCGATAGTCCATATCTCGGAAGCTATAAGAGATAATGCAATTTGGCAACCGGCAATGTAATTAGCATGCCGAATATTACTTGGAATGTGAATTGGAACGAAATCGCCAATAGATAAGACCATTTTACAATTTGGGCCCAAGTTAGAAGCAGAGCCTAAGGTGTAAATTATCGATAGTCCATATCTCGGAAACTATAAGAGATAATGCAATTTGGCAACCGGCAATGTAATTAGCATGCCGAATATTACTTGGAATGTGAATTGGAACGAAATCGCCAATAGATAAGACCATTTTACAATTTGGGCCCAAGTTAGAAGCAGAGCCTAAGGTGTAAATTATTGATAGTCCATATCTCGGAAACTATAAGAGATAATGCAATTTCGCAACCGGCAATGTAATTAGCATGCCGAATATTACTTGGAGTGTGAATTGGAGCGAAATCGCCAATAGGTAAGACCATTTTACAATTTGGGCCCAAGTTAGAAGCAGAGCCTAAGGTGTAAATTATCGATAGTCCATATCTCGGAAACTATAAGAGATAATGCAATTTGGCAACCGGCAATGTAATTAGCATGCCGAATATTACTTGGAGTGTGAATTGGAACGAAATCGCCAATAGATAAGGCCATTTTACAATTTGGGCCCAAGTTAGAAGCAGAGCCTAAGGTGTAAATTATCGATAGTCCATATCTCGGAAACTATAAGAGATAATGCAATTTGGCAACCGGCAATGTAATTAGCATGCCGAATATTACTTGGAATGTGAATTGGAACGAAATCGCCAATAGATAAGACCATTTTACAATTTGGGCCCAAGTTAGAAGCAGAGCCTAAGGTGTAAATTATTGATAGTCCATATCTCGGAAACTATAAGAGATAATGCAATTTGGCAACCGGCAATGTAATTAGCATGCCGAATATTACTTGGAATGTGAATTGGAACGAAATCGCCAATAGATAAGACCATTTTACAATTTGGGCCCAAGTTAGAAGCAGAGCCTAAGGTGTAAATTATTGATAGTCCATATCTCGGAAACTATAAGAGATAATGCAATTTCGCAACCGGCAATGTAATTAGCATGCCGAATATTACTTGGAGTGTGAATTGGAACGAAATCGCCAATAGATAAGACCATTTTACAATTTGGGCCCAAGTTAGAAGCAGAGCCTAAGGTGTAAATTATCGATAGTCCATATCTCGGAAACTACAAGAGATAATGCAATTTGGCAATCGGCAATGTAATTAGCATGCCGAATATTACTTGGAATGTGAATTGGAACGAAATCGCCAATAGATAAGACCATTTTACAATTTGGGCCCAAGTTAGAAGCAGAGCCTAAGGTGTAAATTATCGATAGTCCATATCTCGGAAACTATAAGAGATAATGCAATTTGGCAACCGGCAATGTAATTAGCATGCCGAATATTATTTGGATTGTGAATTGGAACGAAATCGTCAATAGATAAGACCATTTTACAATTTGGGCCCAAGTTAGAAGCAGAGCCTAAGGTGTAAATTATCGATAGTCCATATCTCAGAAACTATAAGAGATAATGCAATTTGGCAACCGGCAATGTAATTAGCATGCCGAATATTACTTGGAATGTGAATTGGAACGAAATCGCCAATAGATAAGACCATTTTACAATTTGGGCCCAAGTTAGAAGCAGAGCCTAAGGTGTAAATTATCGATAGTCCATATCTCGGAAACTATAAGAGATAATGCTATTTGGCAACCGGCAATGTAATTAGCATGCCGAATATTACTTGGAATCTGAATTGGAACGAAATCGCCAATAGATAAGACCATTTTACAATTTGGGCCCAAGTTAAAAGCAGAGCCTAAGGTGTAAATTATTGATAGTCCATATCTCGGAAACTATAAGAGATAATGCAATTTCGCAACCGGCAATGTAATTAGCATGCCGAATATCACTTGGAATGTGAATTGGGACGAAATCGCCAATAGATAAGACCATTTTACAATTTGGGCCCAAGTTAGAAGCAGAGCCTAAGGTGTAAATTATCGATAGTCCATATCTCGGAAACTATAAGAGATAATGCAATTTCGCAACCGGCAATGTAATTAGCATGCCGAATATTACTTGGAATGTGAATTGGAACGAAATCGCCAATAGATAAGGCCATTTTACAATTTGGGCCCAAGTTAGAAGCAGAGCCTAAGGTGTAAATTATCGATAGTCCATATCTCGGAAACTATAAGAGATAATGCAATTTGGCAACCGGCAATGTAATTAGCATGCCGAATATTACTTGGAATGTGATTTGGAACGAAATCGCCAATAGATAAGACCATTTTACAATTTGGGCCCAAGTTAGAAGCAGAGCCTAAGGTGTAAATTATTGATAGTCCATATCTCGGAAACTATAAGAGATAATGCAATTTGGCAACCGGCAATGTAATTAGCATGCCGAATATTACTTGGAATGTGAATTGGAACGAAATCGCCAATAGATAAGACCATTTTACAATTTGGGCCCAAGTTAGAAGCAGAGCCTAAGGTGTAAATTATTGATAGTCCATATCTCGGAAACTATAAGAGATAATGCAATTTCGCAACCGGCAATGTAATTAGCATGCCGAATATTACTTGGAGTGTGAATTGGAACGAAATCGCCAATAGATAAGACCATTTTACAATTTGGGCCCAAGTTAGAAGCAGAGCCTAAGGTGTAAATTATTGATAGTCCATATCTCGGAAACTATAAGAGATAATGCAATTTCGCAACCGGCAATGTAATTAGCATGCCGAATATCACTTGGAATGTGAATTGGGACGAAATCGCCAATAGATAAGACCATTTTACAATTTGGGCCCAAGTTAGAAGCAGAGCCTAAGGTGTAAATTATCGATAGTCCATATCTCGGAAACTATAAGAGATAATGCAATTTGGCAACCGGCAATGTAATTAGCATGCCGAATATTACTTGGAATGTGAATTGGAACGAAATCGCCAATAGAGAAGACCATTTTACAATTTGGGCCCAAGTTAGAAGCAGAGCCTAAGGTGTAAATTATCGATAGTCCATATCTCGGAAACTATAAGAGATAATGCAATTTGGCAACCGGCAATGTAATTAGCATGCCGAATATTACTTGGAATGTGAATTGGAACGAAATCGCCAATAGAGAAGACCATTTTACAATTTGGGCCCAAGTTAGAAGCAGAGCCTAAGGTGTAAATTATTGATAGTCCATATCTCGGAAACTATAAGAGATAATGCAATTTCGCAACCGGCAATGTAATTAGCATGCCGAATATCACTTGGAATGTGAATTGGGACGAAATCGCCAATAGATAAGACCATTTTACAATTTGGGTCCAAGTTAGAAGCAGAGCCTAAGGTGTAAATTATCGATAGTCCATATCTCGGAAACTATAAGAGATAATGCAATTTGGCAACCGGCAATGTAATTAGCATGCCGAATATTACTTGGAATGTGAATTGGAACGAAATCGCCAATAGGTAAGACCATTTTACAATTTGGGCCCAAGTTAGAAGCAGAGCCTAAGGTGTAAATTATCGATAGTCCATATCTCGGAAACTATAAGAGATAATTCAATTTGGCAACCGGTAATGTAATTAGCATGCCGGATATTACTTGGAATGTGAATTGGAACGAAATCGCCAATAGATAAGACCATTTTACAATTTGGGCCCAGGTTAGAAGCAGAGCCTAAGGTGTAAATTACCGATAGTCCATATCTCGGAAACTATAAGAGATAATGCAGTTTGGCAACCGGCAATGTAATTAGCATGCCGAATATTACTTGGAATGTGAATTGGAACGAAATCGCCAATAGATAAGACGATTTTACAATTTGGGCCCAAGTTAGAAGCAGAGCCTAAGGTGTAAATTATCGATAGTCCATATCTCGGAAACTATAAGAGATAATGCAATTTGGCAACCGGCAATGTAATTAGCATGCCGAATATTACTTTTAATGTGAATTGGAACAAAATCGCCAATAGAGAAGACCATTTTACAATTAGGGCCCAAGTTAGAAGCAGAGCCTAAGGTGTAAATTATCGATAGTCCATATCTCGGAAACTATAAGAGATAATGCAATTTGGCAACCGGCAATGTAATTAGCATGCCGAATATTACTTGGAATGTGAATTGGAACGAAATCGCCAATAGAGAAGACCATTTTACAATTTGGGCCCAAGTTAGAAGCAGAGCCTAAGGTGTAAATTATTGATAGTCCATATCTCGGAAACTATAAGAGATAATGCAATTTCGCAACCGGCAATGTAATTAGCATGCCGAATATCACTTGGAATGTGAATTGGGACGAAATCGCCAATAGATAAGACCATTTTACAATTTGGGCCCAAGTTAGAAGCAGAGCCTAAGGTGTAAATTATCGATAGTCCATATCTCGGAAACTATAAGAGATAATTCAATTTGGCAACCGGTAATGTAATTAGCATGCCGGATATTACTTGGAATGTGAATTGGAACGAAATCGCCAATAGATAAGACCATTTTACAATTTGGGCCCAGGTTAGAAGCAGAGCCTAAGGTGTAAATTACCGATAGTCCATATCTCGGAAACTATAAGAGATAATGCAGTTTGGCAACCGGCAATGTAATTAGCATGCCGAATATTACTTGGAATGTGAATTGGAACGAAATCGCCAATAGATAAGACGATTTTACAATTTGGGTCCAAGTTAGAAGCAGAGCCTAAGGTGTAAATTATCGATAGTCCATATCTCGGAAACTATAAGAGATAATGCAATTTGGCAACCGGCAATGTAATTAGCATGCCGAATATTACTTTTAATGTGAATTGGAACAAAATCGCCAATAGAGAAGACCATTTTACAATTAGGGCCCAAGTTAGAAGCAGAGCCTAAGGTGTAAATTATCGATAGTCCATATCTCGGAAACTATAAGAGATAATGCAATTTGGCAACCGGCAATGTAATTAGCATGCCGAATATTACTTGGAATGTGAATTGGAACGAAATCGCCAATAGAGAAGACCATTTTACAATTTGGGCCCAAGTTAGAAGCAGAGCCTAAGGTGTAAATTATCGATAGTCCATATCTCGGAAACTATAAGAGATAATGCAATTTGGCAACCGGCAATGTAATTAGGATGCCGAATATTACTTGGAATGTGAATTGGAACGAAATCGCCAATAGATAAGACCATTTTACAATTTGGGACCAATTTAAAAGCAGAGCCTAAGGTGTAAATTATCGATAGTCCATATCTCGGAAACTATAAGAGATAATGCAATTTGGCAACCGGCAATGTAATTAGCATGCCGAATATTACTTGGAATGTGAATTGGAACGAAAACGCCAATAGATAAGACCATTTTACAATTTGGGCCCAAGTTAGAAGCATAGGCTAAGGTGTAAATTATCGATAGTCCATATCTCGGAAACTATAAGAGATAATGCAATTTGGCAACAGGCAATGTAATTAGCATGCCGAATATTACTTGGAATGTGAATTGGAACGAAATCGCCAATAGATAAGACCATTTTACAATTTGGGCCCAAGTTAGAAGCAGAGCCTAAGGTGTAAATTATCGATAGCCCATATCTCGGAAACTATAAGAGATAATGCAATTTGGCAACCGGCAATGTAATTAGCATGCCGAATATTACTTGGAATGTGAATTGGAACGAAATCGCCAATAGATAAGACCATTTTACAATTTGGGCCCAAGTTAGAAGCAGAGCCTAAGGTGTAAATTATTGATAGTCCATATCTCGGAAACTATAAGAGATAATGCAATTTCGCAACCGGCAATGTAATTAGCATGCCGAATATCACTTGGAATGTGAATTGGGACAAAATCGCCAATAGATAAGACCATTTTACAATTTGGGCCCAAGTTAGAAGCAGAGCCTAAGGTGTAAATTATCGATAGTCCATATCTCGGAAACTATAAGAGATAATGCAATTTGGCAACCGGCAATGTAATTAGCATGCCGAATATTACTTGGAATGTGAATTGGAACGAAATCGCCAATAGATAAGACCATTTTACAATTTGGGCCCAAGTTAGAAGCAGAGCCTAAGGTGTAAATTATCGATAGTCCATATCTCGGAAGCTATAAGAGATAATGCAATTTGGCAACCGGCAATGTAATTAGCATGCCGAATATTACTTGGAATGTGAATTGGAACGAAATCGCCAATAGATAAGACCATTTTACAATTTGGGCCCAAGTTAGAAGCAGAGCCTAAGGTGTAAATTATCGATAGTCCATATCTCGGAAACTATAAGAGATAATGCAATTTGGCAACCGGCAATGTAATTAGCATGCCGAATATTACTTGGAATGTGAATTGGAACGAAATCGCCAATAGATAAGACCATTTTACAATTTGGGCCCAAGTTAGAAGCAGAGCCTAAGGTGTAAATTATTGATAGTCCATATCTCGGAAACTATAAGAGATAATGCAATTTCGCAACCGGCAATGTAATTAGCATGCCGAATATTACTTGGAGTGTGAATTGGAGCGAAATCGCCAATAGGTAAGACCATTTTACAATTTGGGCCCAAGTTAGAAGCAGAGCCTAAGGTGTAAATTATCGATAGTCCATATCTCGGAAACTATAAGAGATAATGCAATTTGGCAACCGGCAATGTAATTAGCATGCCGAATATTACTTGGAGTGTGAATTGGAACGAAATCGCCAATAGATAAGGCCATTTTACAATTTGGGCCCAAGTTAGAAGCAGAGCCTAAGGTGTAAATTATCGATAGTCCATATCTCGGAAACTATAAGAGATAATGCAATTTGGCAACCGGCAATGTAATTAGCATGCCGAATATTACTTGGAATGTGAATTGGAACGAAATCGCCAATAGATAAGACCATTTTACAATTTGGGCCCAAGTTAGAAGCAGAGCCTAAGGTGTAAATTATTGATAGTCCATATCTCGGAAACTATAAGAGATAATGCAATTTGGCAACCGGCAATGTAATTAGCATGCCGAATATTACTTGGAATGTGAATTGGAACGAAATCGCCAATAGATAAGACCATTTTACAATTTGGGCCCAAGTTAGAAGCAGAGCCTAAGGTGTAAATTATTGATAGTCCATATCTCGGAAACTATAAGAGATAATGCAATTTCGCAACCGGCAATGTAATTAGCATGCCGAATATTACTTGGAGTGTGAATTGGAACGAAATCGCCAATAGATAAGACCATTTTACAATTTGGGCCCAAGTTAGAAGCAGAGCCTAAGGTGTAAATTATCGATAGTCCATATCTCGGAAACTACAAGAGATAATGCAATTTGGCAATCGGCAATGTAATTAGCATGCCGAATATTACTTGGAATGTGAATTGGAACGAAATCGCCAATAGATAAGACCATTTTACAATTTGGGCCCAAGTTAGAAGCAGAGCCTAAGGTGTAAATTATCGATAGTCCATATCTCGGAAACTATAAGAGATAATGCAATTTGGCAACCGGCAATGTAATTAGCATGCCGAATATTATTTGGATTGTGAATTGGAACGAAATCGTCAATAGATAAGACCATTTTACAATTTGGGCCCAAGTTAGAAGCAGAGCCTAAGGTGTAAATTATCGATAGTCCATATCTCAGAAACTATAAGAGATAATGCAATTTGGCAACCGGCAATGTAATTAGCATGCCGAATATTACTTGGAATGTGAATTGGAACGAAATCGCCAATAGATAAGACCATTTTACAATTTGGGCCCAAGTTAGAAGCAGAGCCTAAGGTGTAAATTATCGATAGTCCATATCTCGGAAACTATAAGAGATAATGCTATTTGGCAACCGGCAATGTAATTAGCATGCCGAATATTACTTGGAATCTGAATTGGAACGAAATCGCCAATAGATAAGACCATTTTACAATTTGGGCCCAAGTTAAAAGCAGAGCCTAAGGTGTAAATTATTGATAGTCCATATCTCGGAAACTATAAGAGATAATGCAATTTCGCAACCGGCAATGTAATTAGCATGCCGAATATCACTTGGAATGTGAATTGGGACGAAATCGCCAATAGATAAGACCATTTTACAATTTGGGCCCAAGTTAGAAGCAGAGCCTAAGGTGTAAATTATCGATAGTCCATATCTCGGAAACTATAAGAGATAATGCAATTTCGCAACCGGCAATGTAATTAGCATGCCGAATATTACTTGGAATGTGAATTGGAACGAAATCGCCAATAGATAAGGCCATTTTACAATTTGGGCCCAAGTTAGAAGCAGAGCCTAAGGTGTAAATTATCGATAGTCCATATCTCGGAAACTATAAGAGATAATGCAATTTGGCAACCGGCAATGTAATTAGCATGCCGAATATTACTTGGAATGTGATTTGGAACGAAATCGCCAATAGATAAGACCATTTTACAATTTGGGCCCAAGTTAGAAGCAGAGCCTAAGGTGTAAATTATTGATAGTCCATATCTCGGAAACTATAAGAGATAATGCAATTTGGCAACCGGCAATGTAATTAGCATGCCGAATATTACTTGGAATGTGAATTGGAACGAAATCGCCAATAGATAAGACCATTTTACAATTTGGGCCCAAGTTAGAAGCAGAGCCTAAGGTGTAAATTATTGATAGTCCATATCTCGGAAACTATAAGAGATAATGCAATTTCGCAACCGGCAATGTAATTAGCATGCCGAATATTACTTGGAGTGTGAATTGGAACGAAATCGCCAATAGATAAGACCATTTTACAATTTGGGCCCAAGTTAGAAGCAGAGCCTAAGGTGTAAATTATTGATAGTCCATATCTCGGAAACTATAAGAGATAATGCAATTTCGCAACCGGCAATGTAATTAGCATGCCGAATATCACTTGGAATGTGAATTGGGACGAAATCGCCAATAGATAAGACCATTTTACAATTTGGGCCCAAGTTAGAAGCAGAGCCTAAGGTGTAAATTATCGATAGTCCATATCTCGGAAACTATAAGAGATAATGCAATTTGGCAACCGGCAATGTAATTAGCATGCCGAATATTACTTGGAATGTGAATTGGAACGAAATCGCCAATAGAGAAGACCATTTTACAATTTGGGCCCAAGTTAGAAGCAGAGCCTAAGGTGTAAATTATCGATAGTCCATATCTCGGAAACTATAAGAGATAATGCAATTTGGCAACCGGCAATGTAATTAGCATGCCGAATATTACTTGGAATGTGAATTGGAACGAAATCGCCAATAGAGAAGACCATTTTACAATTTGGGCCCAAGTTAGAAGCAGAGCCTAAGGTGTAAATTATTGATAGTCCATATCTCGGAAACTATAAGAGATAATGCAATTTCGCAACCGGCAATGTAATTAGCATGCCGAATATCACTTGGAATGTGAATTGGGACGAAATCGCCAATAGATAAGACCATTTTACAATTTGGGTCCAAGTTAGAAGCAGAGCCTAAGGTGTAAATTATCGATAGTCCATATCTCGGAAACTATAAGAGATAATGCAATTTGGCAACCGGCAATGTAATTAGCATGCCGAATATTACTTGGAATGTGAATTGGAACGAAATCGCCAATAGGTAAGACCATTTTACAATTTGGGCCCAAGTTAGAAGCAGAGCCTAAGGTGTAAATTATCGATAGTCCATATCTCGGAAACTATAAGAGATAATTCAATTTGGCAACCGGTAATGTAATTAGCATGCCGGATATTACTTGGAATGTGAATTGGAACGAAATCGCCAATAGATAAGACCATTTTACAATTTGGGCCCAGGTTAGAAGCAGAGCCTAAGGTGTAAATTACCGATAGTCCATATCTCGGAAACTATAAGAGATAATGCAGTTTGGCAACCGGCAATGTAATTAGCATGCCGAATATTACTTGGAATGTGAATTGGAACGAAATCGCCAATAGATAAGACGATTTTACAATTTGGGCCCAAGTTAGAAGCAGAGCCTAAGGTGTAAATTATCGATAGTCCATATCTCGGAAACTATAAGAGATAATGCAATTTGGCAACCGGCAATGTAATTAGCATGCCGAATATTACTTTTAATGTGAATTGGAACAAAATCGCCAATAGAGAAGACCATTTTACAATTAGGGCCCAAGTTAGAAGCAGAGCCTAAGGTGTAAATTATCGATAGTCCATATCTCGGAAACTATAAGAGATAATGCAATTTGGCAACCGGCAATGTAATTAGCATGCCGAATATTACTTGGAATGTGAATTGGAACGAAATCGCCAATAGAGAAGACCATTTTACAATTTGGGCCCAAGTTAGAAGCAGAGCCTAAGGTGTAAATTATTGATAGTCCATATCTCGGAAACTATAAGAGATAATGCAATTTCGCAACCGGCAATGTAATTAGCATGCCGAATATCACTTGGAATGTGAATTGGGACGAAATCGCCAATAGATAAGACCATTTTACAATTTGGGCCCAAGTTAGAAGCAGAGCCTAAGGTGTAAATTATCGATAGTCCATATCTCGGAAACTATAAGAGATAATTCAATTTGGCAACCGGTAATGTAATTAGCATGCCGGATATTACTTGGAATGTGAATTGGAACGAAATCGCCAATAGATAAGACCATTTTACAATTTGGGCCCAGGTTAGAAGCAGAGCCTAAGGTGTAAATTACCGATAGTCCATATCTCGGAAACTATAAGAGATAATGCAGTTTGGCAACCGGCAATGTAATTAGCATGCCGAATATTACTTGGAATGTGAATTGGAACGAAATCGCCAATAGATAAGACGATTTTACAATTTGGGTCCAAGTTAGAAGCAGAGCCTAAGGTGTAAATTATCGATAGTCCATATCTCGGAAACTATAAGAGATAATGCAATTTGGCAACCGGCAATGTAATTAGCATGCCGAATATTACTTTTAATGTGAATTGGAACAAAATCGCCAATAGAGAAGACCATTTTACAATTAGGGCCCAAGTTAGAAGCAGAGCCTAAGGTGTAAATTATCGATAGTCCATATCTCGGAAACTATAAGAGATAATGCAATTTGGCAACCGGCAATGTAATTAGCATGCCGAATATTACTTGGAATGTGAATTGGAACGAAATCGCCAATAGAGAAGACCATTTTACAATTTGGGCCCAAGTTAGAAGCAGAGCCTAAGGTGTAAATTATCGATAGTCCATATCTCGGAAACTATAAGAGATAATGCAATTTGGCAACCGGCAATGTAATTAGGATGCCGAATATTACTTGGAATGTGAATTGGAACGAAATCGCCAATAGATAAGACCATTTTACAATTTGGGACCAATTTAAAAGCAGAGCCTAAGGTGTAAATTATCGATAGTCCATATCTCGGAAACTATAAGAGATAATGCAATTTGGCAACCGGCAATGTAATTAGCATGCCGAATATTACTTGGAATGTGAATTGGAACGAAATCGCCAATAGAGAAGACCATTTTACAATTTGGGCCCAAGTTAGAAGCAGAGCCTAAGGTGTAAATTATCGATAGTCCATATCTCGGAAACTATAAGAGATAATGCAATTTGGCAACCGGCAATGTAATTAGCATGCCGAATATTACTTGGAATGTGAATTGGAACGAAAACGCCAATAGATAAGACCATTTTACAATTTGGGCCCAAGTTAGAAGCATAGGCTAAGGTGTAAATTATCGATAGTCCATATCTCGGAAACTATAAGAGATAATGCAATTTGGCAACAGGCAATGTAATTAGCATGCCGAATATTACTTGGAATGTGAATTGGAACGAAATCGCCAATAGATAAGACCATTTTACAATTTGGGCCCAAGTTAGAAGCAGAGCCTAAGGTGTAAATTATCGATAGTCCATATCTCGGAAACTATAAGAGATAATGCAATTTGGCAACCGGCAATGTAATTAGCATGCCGAATATTACTTGGAATGTGAATTGGAACGAAATCGCCAATAGATAAGACCATTTTACAATTTGGGCCCAAGTTAGAAGCAGAGCCTAAGGTGTAAATTATTGATAGTCCATATCTCGGAAACTATAAGAGATAATGCAATTTCGCAACCGGCAATGTAATTAGCATGCCGAATATCACTTGGAATGTGAATTGGGACAAAATCGCCAATAGATAAGACCATTTTACAATTTGGGCCCAAGTTAGAAGCAGAGCCTAAGGTGTAAATTATCGATAGTCCATATCTCGGAAACTATAAGAGATAATGCAATTTGGCAACCGGCAATGTAATTAGCATGCCGAATATTACTTGGAATGTGAATTGGAACGAAATCGCCAATAGATAAGACCATTTTACAATTTGGGCCCAAGTTAGAAGCAGAGCCTAAGGTGTAAATTATCGATAGTCCATATCTCGGAAGCTATAAGAGATAATGCAATTTGGCAACCGGCAATGTAATTAGCATGCCGAATATTACTTGGAATGTGAATTGGAACGAAATCGCCAATAGATAAGACCATTTTACAATTTGGGCCCAAGTTAGAAGCAGAGCCTAAGGTGTAAATTATCGATAGTCCATATCTCGGAAACTATAAGAGATAATGCAATTTGGCAACCGGCAATGTAATTAGCATGCCGAATATTACTTGGAATGTGAATTGGAACGAAATCGCCAATAGATAAGACCATTTTACAATTTGGGCCCAAGTTAGAAGCAGAGCCTAAGGTGTAAATTATTGATAGTCCATATCTCGGAAACTATAAGAGATAATGCAATTTCGCAACCGGCAATGTAATTAGCATGCCGAATATTACTTGGAGTGTGAATTGGAGCGAAATCGCCAATAGGTAAGACCATTTTACAATTTGGGCCCAAGTTAGAAGCAGAGCCTAAGGTGTAAATTATCGATAGTCCATATCTCGGAAACTATAAGAGATAATGCAATTTGGCAACCGGCAATGTAATTAGCATGCCGAATATTACTTGGAGTGTGAATTGGAACGAAATCGCCAATAGATAAGGCCATTTTACAATTTGGGCCCAAGTTAGAAGCAGAGCCTAAGGTGTAAATTATCGATAGTCCATATCTCGGAAACTATAAGAGATAATGCAATTTGGCAACCGGCAATGTAATTAGCATGCCGAATATTACTTGGAATGTGAATTGGAACGAAATCGCCAATAGATAAGACCATTTTACAATTTGGGCCCAAGTTAGAAGCAGAGCCTAAGGTGTAAATTATTGATAGTCCATATCTCGGAAACTATAAGAGATAATGCAATTTGGCAACCGGCAATGTAATTAGCATGCCGAATATTACTTGGAATGTGAATTGGAACGAAATCGCCAATAGATAAGACCATTTTACAATTTGGGCCCAAGTTAGAAGCAGAGCCTAAGGTTTAAATTATTGATAGTCCATATCTCGGAAACTATAAGAGATAATGCAATTTCGCAACCGGCAATGTAATTAGCATGCCGAATATTACTTGGAGTGTGAATTGGAACGAAATCGCCAATAGATAAGACCATTTTACAATTTGGGCCCAAGTTAGAAGCAGAGCCTAAGGTGTAAATTATCGATAGTCCATATCTCGGAAACTACAAGAGATAATGCAATTTGGCAATCGGCAATGTAATTAGCATGCCGAATATTACTTGGAATGTGAATTGGAACGAAATCGCCAATAGATAAGACCATTTTACAATTTGGGCCCAAGTTAGAAGCAGAGCCTAAGGTGTAAATTATCGATAGTCCATATCTCGGAAACTATAAGAGATAATGCAATTTGGCAACCGGCAATGTAATTAGCATGCCGAATATTATTTGGATTGTGAATTGGAACGAAATCGTCAATAGATAAGACCATTTTACAATTTGGGCCCAAGTTAGAAGCAGAGCCTAAGGTGTAAATTATCGATAGTCCATATCTCAGAAACTATAAGAGATAATGCAATTTGGCAACCGGCAATGTAATTAGCATGCCGAATATTACTTGGAATGTGAATTGGAACGAAATCGCCAATAGATAAGACCATTTTACAATTTGGGCCCAAGTTAGAAGCAGAGCCTAAGGTGTAAATTATCGATAGTCCATATCTCGGAAACTATAAGAGATAATGCTATTTGGCAACCGGCAATGTAATTAGCATGCCGAATATTACTTGGAATCTGAATTGGAACGAAATCGCCAATAGATAAGACCATTTTACAATTTGGGCCCAAGTTAAAAGCAGAGCCTAAGGTGTAAATTATTGATAGTCCATATCTCGGAAACTATAAGAGATAATGCAATTTCGCAACCGGCAATGTAATTAGCATGCCGAATATCACTTGGAATGTGAATTGGGACGAAATCGCCAATAGATAAGACCATTTTACAATTTGGGCCCAAGTTAGAAGCAGAGCCTAAGGTGTAAATTATCGATAGTCCATATCTCGGAAACTATAAGAGATAATGCAATTTCGCAACCGGCAATGTAATTAGCATGCCGAATATTACTTGGAATGTGAATTGGAACGAAATCGCCAATAGATAAGGCCATTTTACAATTTGGGCCCAAGTTAGAAGCAGAGCCTAAGGTGTAAATTATCGATAGTCCATATCTCGGAAACTATAAGAGATAATGCAATTTGGCAACCGGCAATGTAATTAGCATGCCGAATATTACTTGGAATGTGATTTGGAACGAAATCGCCAATAGATAAGACCATTTTACAATTTGGGCCCAAGTTAGAAGCAGAGCCTAAGGTGTAAATTATTGATAGTCCATATCTCGGAAACTATAAGAGATAATGCAATTTGGCAACCGGCAATGTAATTAGCATGCCGAATATTACTTGGAATGTGAATTGGAACGAAATCGCCAATAGATAAGACCATTTTACAATTTGGGCCCAAGTTAGAAGCAGAGCCTAAGGTGTAAATTATTGATAGTCCATATCTCGGAAACTATAAGAGATAATGCAATTTCGCAACCGGCAATGTAATTAGCATGCCGAATATTACTTGGAGTGTGAATTGGAACGAAATCGCCAATAGATAAGACCATTTTACAATTTGGGCCCAAGTTAGAAGCAGAGCCTAAGGTGTAAATTATTGATAGTCCATATCTCGGAAACTATAAGAGATAATGCAATTTCGCAACCGGCAATGTAATTAGCATGCCGAATATCACTTGGAATGTGAATTGGGACGAAATCGCCAATAGATAAGACCATTTTACAATTTGGGCCCAAGTTAGAAGCAGAGCCTAAGGTGTAAATTATCGATAGTCCATATCTCGGAAACTATAAGAGATAATGCAATTTGGCAACCGGCAATGTAATTAGCATGCCGAATATTACTTGGAATGTGAATTGGAACGAAATCGCCAATAGAGAAGACCATTTTACAATTTGGGCCCAAGTTAGAAGCAGAGCCTAAGGTGTAAATTATCGATAGTCCATATCTCGGAAACTATAAGAGATAATGCAATTTGGCAACCGGCAATGTAATTAGCATGCCGAATATTACTTGGAATGTGAATTGGAACGAAATCGCCAATAGAGAAGACCATTTTACAATTTGGGCCCAAGTTAGAAGCAGAGCCTAAGGTGTAAATTATTGATAGTCCATATCTCGGAAACTATAAGAGATAATGCAATTTCGCAACCGGCAATGTAATTAGCATGCCGAATATCACTTGGAATGTGAATTGGGACGAAATCGCCAATAGATAAGACCATTTTACAATTTGGGCCCAAGTTAGAAGCAGAGCCTAAGGTGTAAATTATCGATAGTCCATATCTCGGAAACTATAAGAGATAATGCAATTTGGCAACCGGCAATGTAATTAGCATGCCGAATATTACTTGGAATGTGAATTGGAACGAAATCGCCAATAGGTAAGACCATTTTACAATTTGGGCCCAAGTTAGAAGCAGAGCCTAAGGTGTAAATTATCGATAGTCCATATCTCGGAAACTATAAGAGATAATTCAATTTGGCAACCGGTAATGTAATTAGCATGCCGGATATTACTTGGAATGTGAATTGGAACGAAATCGCCAATAGATAAGACCATTTTACAATTTGGGCCCAGGTTAGAAGCAGAGCCTAAGGTGTAAATTACCGATAGTCCATATCTCGGAAACTATAAGAGATAATGCAGTTTGGCAACCGGCAATGTAATTAGCATGCCGAATATTACTTGGAATGTGAATTGGAACGAAATCGCCAATAGATAAGACGATTTTACAATTTGGGCCCAAGTTAGAAGCAGAGCCTAAGGTGTAAATTATCGATAGTCCATATCTCGGAAACTATAAGAGATAATGCAATTTGGCAACCGGCAATGTAATTAGCATGCCGAATATTACTTTTAATGTGAATTGGAACAAAATCGCCAATAGAGAAGACCATTTTACAATTAGGGCCCAAGTTAGAAGCAGAGCCTAAGGTGTAAATTATCGATAGTCCATATCTCGGAAACTATAAGAGATAATGCAATTTGGCAACCGGCAATGTAATTAGCATGCCGAATATTACTTGGAATGTGAATTGGAACGAAATCGCCAATAGAGAAGACCATTTTACAATTTGGGCCCAAGTTAGAAGCAGAGCCTAAGGTGTAAATTATCGATAGTCCATATCTCGGAAACTATAAGAGATAATGCAATTTGGCAACCGGCAATGTAATTAGGATGCCGAATATTACTTGGAATGTGAATTGGAACGAAATCGCCAATAGATAAGACCATTTTACAATTTGGGACCAATTTAAAAGCAGAGCCTAAGGTGTAAATTATCGATAGTCCATATCTCGGAAACTATAAGAGATAATGCAATTTGGCAACCGGCAATGTAATTAGCATGCCGAATATTACTTGGAATGTGAATTGGAACGAAATCGCCAATAGAGAAGACCATTTTACAATTTGGGCCCAAGTTAGAAGCAGAGCCTAAGGTGTAAATTATCGATAGTCCATATCTCGGAAACTATAAGAGATAATGCAATTTGGCAACCGGCAATGTAATTAGCATGCCGAATATTACTTGGAATGTGAATTGGAACGAAAACGCCAATAGATAAGACCATTTTACAATTTGGGCCCAAGTTAGAAGCAGAGCCTAAGGTGTAAATTATCGATAGTCCATATCTCGGAAACTATAAGAGATAATGCAATTTGGCAACCGGCAATGTAATTAGCATGCCGAATATTACTTGGAATGTGAATTGGAACGAAATCGCCAATAGATAAGACCATTTTACAATTTGGGCCCAAGTTAGAAGCAGAGCCTAAGGTGTAAATTATTGATAGTCCATATCTCGGAAACTATAAGAGATAATGCAATTTCGCAACCGGCAATGTAATTAGCATGCCGAATATCACTTGGAATGTGAATTGGGACGAAATCGTCAATAGATAAGACCATTTTACAATTTGGGCCCAAGTTAGAAGCAGAGCCTAAGGTGTAAATTATCGATAGTCCATATCTCGGAAACTATAAGAGATAATGCAATTTGGCAACCATCAATGTAATTAGCATGCCGAATATTACTTGGAATGTGAATTGGAACGAAATCGCCAATAGATAAGACCATTTTACAATTTGGGCCCAAGTTAGAAGCAGAGCCTAAGGTGTAAATTATCGATAGTCCATATCCCGGAAGCTATAAGAGATAATGCAATTTGGCAACCGGCAATGTAATTAGCATGCCGAATATTACTTGGAATGTGAATTGGAACGAAATCGCCAATAGATAAGACCATTTTACAATTTGGGCCCAAGTTAGAAGCAGAGCCTAAGGTGTAAATTATCGATAGTCCATATCTCGGAAACTATAAGAGATAATGCAATTTGGCAACCGGCAATGTAATTAGCATGCCGAATATTACTTGGAATGTGAATTGGAACGAAATCGCCAATAGATAAGACCATTTTACAATTTGGGCCCAAGTTAGAAGCAGAGCCTAAGGTGTAAATTATTGATAGTCCATATCTCGGAAACTATAAGAGATAATGCAATTTCGCAACCGGCAATGTAATTAGCATGCCGAATATTACTTGGAGTGTGAATTGGAGCGAAATCGCCAATAGGTAAGACCATTTTACAATTTGGGCCCAAGTTAGAAGCAGAGCCTAAGGTGTAAATTATCGATAGTCCATATCTCGGAAACTATAAGAGATAATGCAATTTGGCAACCGGCAATGTAATTAGCATGCCGAATATTACTTGGAATGTGAATTGGAACGAAATCGCCAATAGATAAGGCCATTTTACAATTTGGGCCCAAGTTAGAAGCAGAGCCTAAGGTGTAAATTATCGATAGTCCATATCTCGGAAACTATAAGAGATAATGCAATTTGGCAACCGGCAATGTAATTAGCATGCCGAATATTACTTGGAATGTGAATTGGAACGAAATCGCCAATAGATAAGACCATTTTACAATTTGGGCCCAAGTTAGAAGCAGAGCCTAAGGTGTAAATTATTGATAGTCCATATCTCGGAAACTATAAGAGATAATGCAATTTCGCAACCGGCAATGTAATTAGCATGCCGAATATTACTTGGAGTGTGAATTGGAACGAAATCGCCAATAGATAAGACCATTTTACAATTTGGGCCCAAGTTAGAAGCAGAGCCTAAGGTGTAAATTATCGATAGTCCATATCTCGGAAACTACAAGAGATAATGCAATTTGGCAATCGGCAATGTAATTAGCATGCCGAATATTACTTGGAATATGAATTGGAACGAAATCGCCAATAGATAAGACCATTTTACAATTTGGGCCCAAGTTAGAAGCAGAGCCTAAGGTGTAAATTATCGATAGTCCATATCTCGGAAACTATAAGAGATAATGCAATTTTGCAACCGGCAATGTAATTAGCATGCCGAATATTATTTGGATTGTGAATTGGAACGAAATCGTCAATAGATAAGACCATTTTACAATTTGGGCCCAAGTTAGAAGCAGAGCCTAAGGTGTAAATTATCGATAGTCCATATCTCAGAAACTATAAGAGATAATGCAATTTGGCAACCGGCAATGTAATTAGCATGCCGAATATTACTTGGAATGTGAATTGGAACGAAATCGCCAATAGATAAGACCATTTTACAATTTGGGCCCAAGTTAGAAGCAGAGCCTAAGGTGTAAATTATCGATAGTCCATATCTCGGAAACTATAAGAGATAATGCTATTTGGCAACCGGCAATGTAATTAGCATGCCGAATATTACTTGGAATGTGAATTGGAACGAAATCGCCAATAGATAAGACCATTTTACAATTTGGGCCCAAGTTAAAAGCAGAGCCTAAGGTGTAAATTATTGATAGTCCATATCTCGGAAACTATAAGAGATAATGCAATTTCGCAACCGGCAATGTAATTAGCATGCCGAATATCACTTGGAATGTGAATTGGGACGAAATCGCCAATAGATAAGACCATTTTACAATTTGGGCCCAAGTTAGAAGCAGAGCCTAAGGTGTAAATTATCGATAGTCCATATCTCGGAAACTATAAGAGATAATGCAATTTGGCAACCGGCAATGTAATTAGCATGCCGAATATTACTTGGAATGTGAATTGGAACGAAATCGCCAATAGATAAGACCATTTTACAATTTTGGCCCAAGTTAGAAGCAGAGCCTAAGGTGTAAATTATCGATAGTCCATATCTCGGAAACTATAAGAGATAATGCAATTTGGCAACCGGCAATGTAATTAGCATGCCGAATATTACTTGGAATGTGAATTGGAACGAAATCGCCAATAGATAAGACCATTTTACAATTTGGGCCCAAGTTAGAAGCAGAGCCTAAGGTGTAAATTATCGATAGTCCATATCTCAGAAACTATAAGAGATAATGCAATTTGGCAACCGGCAATGTAATTAGCATGCCGAATATTACTTGGAATGTGAATTGGAACGAAATCGCCTATAGATAAGACCATTTTACAATTTGGGCCCAAGTTAGAAGCAGAGCCTAAGGTGTAAATTATCGATAGTCCATATCTCGGAAACTATAAGAGATAATGCTATTTGGCAACCGGCAATGTAATTAGCATGCCGAATATTACTTGGAATGTGAATTGGAACGAAGTCGCCAATAGATAAGACCATTTTACAATTTGGGCCCAAGTTAAAAGCAGAGCCTAAGGTGCAAATTATTGATAGTCCATATCTCGGAAACTATAAGAGATAATGCAATTTCGCAACCGGCAATGTAATTAGCATGCCGAATATCACTTGGAATGTGAATTGGGACGAAATCGCCAATAGATAAGACCATTTTACAATTTGGGCCCAAGTTAGAAGCAGAGCCTAAGGTGTAAATTATCGATAGTCCATATCTCGGAAACTATAAGAGATAATGCAATTTGGCAACCGGCAATGTAATTAGCATGCCGAATATTACTTGGAATGTGAATTGGAACGAAATCGCCAATAGATAAGACCATTTTACAATTTGGGCCCAAGTTAGAAGCAGAGCCTAAGGTGTAAATTATCGATAGTCCATATCTCGGAAACTATAAGAGATAATGCAATTTGGCAACCGGCAATGTAATTAGCATGCCGAATATTACTTGGAATGTGAATTGGAACGAAATCGCCAATAGATAAGGCCATTTTACAATTTGGGCCCAAGTTAGAAGCAGAGCCTAAGGTGTAAATTATCGATAGTCCATATCTCGGAAACTATAAGAGATAATGCAATTTGGTAACCGGCAATGTAATTAGCATGCCGAATATTACTTGGAATGTGAATTGGAACGAAATCGCCAATAGATAAGACCATTTTACAATTTGGGCCCAAGTTAGAAGCAGAGCCTAAGGTGTAAATTATCGATAGTCCATATCTCGGAAACTATAAGAGATAATGCAATTTGGCAACCGGCAATGTAATTAGCATGCCGAATATTACTTGGAGTGTGAATTGGAACGAAATCGCCAATAGGTAAGACCATTTTACAATTTGGGCCCAAGTTAGAAGCAGAGCCTAAGGTGTAAATTATCGATAGTCCATATCTCGGAAACTATAAGAGATAATGCAATTTCGCAACCGGCAATGTAATTAGCATGCCGAATATTACTTGGAATGTGAATTGGAACGAAATCGCCAATAGATAAGGCCATTTTACAATTTGGGCCCAAGTTAGAAGCAGAGCCTAAGGTGTAAATTATCGATAGTCCATATCTCGGAAACTATAAGAGATAATGCAATTTGGCAACCGGCAATGTAATTAGCATGCCGAATATTACTTGGAATGTGATTTGGAACGAAATCGCCAATAGATAAGACCATTTTACAATTTGGGCCCAAGTTAGAAGCAGAGCCTAAGGTGTAAATTATTGATAGTCCATATCTCGGAAACTATAAGAGATAATGCAATTTGGCAACCGGCAATGTAATTAGCATGCCGAATATTACTTGGAATGTGAATTGGAACGAAATCGCCAATAGATAAGACCATTTTACAATTTGGGCCCAAGTTAGAAGCAGAGCCTAAGGTGTAAATTATTGATAGTCCATATCTCGGAAACTATAAGAGATAATGCAATTTCGCAACCGGCAATGTAATTAGCATGCCGAATATTACTTGGAGTGTGAATTGGAACGAAATCGCCAATAGATAAGACCATTTTACAATTTGGGCCCAAGTTAGAAGCAGAGCCTAAGGTGTAAATTATTGATAGTCCATATCTCGGAAACTATAAGAGATAATGCAATTTCGCAACCGGCAATGTAATTAGCATGCCGAATATCACTTGGAATGTGAATTGGGACGAAATCGCCAATAGATAAGACCATTTTACAATTTGGGCCCAAGTTAGAAGCAGAGCCTAAGGTGTAAATTATCGATAGTCCATATCTCGGAAACTATAAGAGATAATGCAATTTGGCAACCGGCAATGTAATTAGCATGCCGAATATTACTTGGAATGTGAATTGGAACGAAATCGCCAATAGAGAAGACCATTTTACAATTTGGGCCCAAGTTAGAAGCAGAGCCTAAGGTGTAAATTATCGATAGTCCATATCTCGGAAACTATAAGAGATAATGCAATTTGGCAACCGGCAATGTAATTAGCATGCCGAATATTACTTGGAATGTGAATTGGAACGAAATCGCCAATAGAGAAGACCATTTTACAATTTGGGCCCAAGTTAGAAGCAGAGCCTAAGGTGTAAATTATTGATAGTCCATATCTCGGAAACTATAAGAGATAATGCAATTTCGCAACCGGCAATGTAATTAGCATGCCGAATATCACTTGGAATGTGAATTGGGACGAAATCGCCAATAGATAAGACCATTTTACAATTTGGGCCCAAGTTAGAAGCAGAGCCTAAGGTGTAAATTATCGATAGTCCATATCTCGGAAACTATAAGAGATAATGCAATTTGGCAACCGGCAATGTAATTAGCATGCCGAATATTACTTGGAATGTGAATTGGAACGAAATCGCCAATAGATAAGGCCATTTTACAATTTGGGCCCAAGTTAGAAGCAGAGCCTAAGGTGTAAATTATCGATAGTCCATATCTCGGAAACTATAAGAGATAATGCAATTTGGCAACCGGCAATGTAATTAGCATGCCGAATATTACTTGGAATGTGAATTGGAACGAAATCGCCAATAGATAAGGCCATTTTACAATTTGGGCCCAAGTTAGAAGCAGAGCCTAAGGTGTAAATTATCGATAGTCCATATCTCGGAAACTATAAGAGATAATGCAATTTGGTAACCGGCAATGTAATTAGCATGCCGAATATTACTTGGAATGTGAATTGGAACGAAATCGCCAATAGATAAGACCATTTTACAATTTGGGCCCAAGTTAGAAGCAGAGCCTAAGGTGTAAATTATCGATAGTCCATATCTCGGAAACTATAAGAGATAATGCAATTTGGCAACCGGCAATGTAATTAGCATGCCGAATATTACTTGGAGTGTGAATTGGAACGAAATCGCCAATAGGTAAGACCATTTTACAATTTGGGCCCAAGTTAGAAGCAGAGCCTAAGGTGTAAATTATCGATAGTCCATATCTCGGAAACTATAAGAGATAATGCAATTTCGCAACCGGCAATGTAATTAGCATGCCGAATATTACTTGGAATGTGAATTGGAACGAAATCGCCAATAGATAAGGCCATTTTACAATTTGGGCCCAAGTTAGAAGCAGAGCCTAAGGTGTAAATTATCGATAGTCCATATCTCGGAAACTATAAGAGATAATGCAATTTGGCAACCGGCAATGTAATTAGCATGCCGAATATTACTTGGAATGTGATTTGGAACGAAATCGCCAATAGATAAGACCATTTTACAATTTGGGCCCAAGTTAGAAGCAGAGCCTAAGGTGTAAATTATTGATAGTCCATATCTCGGAAACTATAAGAGATAATGCAATTTGGCAACCGGCAATGTAATTAGCATGCCGAATATTACTTGGAATGTGAATTGGAACGAAATCGCCAATAGATAAGACCATTTTACAATTTGGGCCCAAGTTAGAAGCAGAGCCTAAGGTGTAAATTATTGATAGTCCATATCTCGGAAACTATAAGAGATAATGCAATTTCGCAACCGGCAATGTAATTAGCATGCCGAATATTACTTGGAGTGTGAATTGGAACGAAATCGCCAATAGATAAGACCATTTTACAATTTGGGCCCAAGTTAGAAGCAGAGCCTAAGGTGTAAATTATTGATAGTCCATATCTCGGAAACTATAAGAGATAATGCAATTTCGCAACCGGCAATGTAATTAGCATGCCGAATATCACTTGGAATGTGAATTGGGACGAAATCGCCAATAGATAAGACCATTTTACAATTTGGGCCCAAGTTAGAAGCAGAGCCTAAGGTGTAAATTATCGATAGTCCATATCTCGGAAACTATAAGAGATAATGCAATTTGGCAACCGGCAATGTAATTAGCATGCCGAATATTACTTGGAATGTGAATTGGAACGAAATCGCCAATAGAGAAGACCATTTTACAATTTGGGCCCAAGTTAGAAGCAGAGCCTAAGGTGTAAATTATCGATAGTCCATATCTCGGAAACTATAAGAGATAATGCAATTTGGCAACCGGCAATGTAATTAGCATGCCGAATATTACTTGGAATGTGAATTGGAACGAAATCGCCAATAGAGAAGACCATTTTACAATTTGGGCCCAAGTTAGAAGCAGAGCCTAAGGTGTAAATTATTGATAGTCCATATCTCGGAAACTATAAGAGATAATGCAATTTCGCAACCGGCAATGTAATTAGCATGCCGAATATCACTTGGAATGTGAATTGGGACGAAATCGCCAATAGATAAGACCATTTTACAATTTGGGCCCAAGTTAGAAGCAGAGCCTAAGGTGTAAATTATCGATAGTCCATATCTCGGAAACTATAAGAGATAATGCAATTTGGCAACCGGCAATGTAATTAGCATGCCGAATATTACTTGGAATGTGAATTGGAACGAAATCGCCAATAGGTAAGACCATTTTACAATTTGGGCCCAAGTTAGAAGCAGAGCCTAAGGTGTAAATTATCGATAGTCCATATCTCGGAAACTATAAGAGATAATTCAATTTGGCAACCGGTAATGTAATTAGCATGCCGGATATTACTTGGAATGTGAATTGGAACGAAATCGCCAATAGATAAGACCATTTTACAATTTGGGCCCAGGTTAGAAGCAGAGCCTAAGGTGTAAATTACCGATAGTCCATATCTCGGAAACTATAAGAGATAATGCAGTTTGGCAACCGGCAATGTAATTAGCATGCCGAATATTACTTGGAATGTGAATTGGAACGAAATCGCCAATAGATAAGACGATTTTACAATTTGGGCCCAAGTTAGAAGCAGAGCCTAAGGTGTAAATTATTGATAGTCCATATCTCGGAAACTATAAGAGATAATGCAATTTCGCAACCGGCAATGTAATTAGCATGCCGAATATCACTTGGAATGTGAATTGGGACGAAATCGTCAATAGATAAGACCATTTTACAATTTGGGCCCAAGTTAGAAGCAGAGCCTAAGGTGTAAATTATCGATAGTCCATATCTCGGAAACTATAAGAGATAATGCAATTTGGCAACCATCAATGTAATTAGCATGCCGAATATTACTTGGAATGTGAATTGGAACGAAATCGCCAATAGATAAGACCATTTTACAATTTGGGCCCAAGTTAGAAGCAGAGCCTAAGGTGTAAATTATCGATAGTCCATATCTCGGAAGCTATAAGAGATAATGCAATTTGGCAACCGGCAATGTAATTAGCATGCCGAATATTACTTGGAATGTGAATTGGAACGAAATCGCCAATAGATAAGACCATTTTACAATTTGGGCCCAAGTTAGAAGCAGAGCCTAAGGTGTAAATTATCGATAGTCCATATCTCGGAAACTATAAGAGATAATGCAATTTGGCAACCGGCAATGTAATTAGCATGCCGAATATTACTTGGAATGTGAATTGGAACGAAATCGCCAATAGATAAGACCATTTTACAATTTGGGCCCAAGTTAGAAGCAGAGCCTAAGGTGTAAATTATTGATAGTCCATATCTCGGAAACTATAAGAGATAATGCAATTTCGCAACCGGCAATGTAAATAGCATGCCGAATATTACTTGGAGTGTGAATTGGAGCGAAATCGCCAATAGGTAAGACCATTTTACAATTTGGGCCCAAGTTAGAAACAGAGCCTAAGGTGTAAATTATCGATAGTCCATATATCGGAAACTATAAGAGATAATGCAATTTGGCAACCGGCAATGTAATTAGCATGCCGAATATTACTTGGAATGTGAATTGGAACGAAATCGCCAATAGATAAGGCCATTTTACAATTTGGGCCCAAGTTAGAAGCAGAGCCTAAGGTGTAAATTATCGATAGTCCATATCTCGGAAACTATAAGAGATAATGCAATTTGGCAACCGGCAATGTAATTAGCATGCCGAATATTACTTGGAATGTGAATTGGAACGAAATCGCCAATAGATAAGACCATTTTACAATTTGGGCCCAAGTTAGAAGCAGAGCCTAAGGTGTAAATTATTGATAGTCCATATCTCGGAAACTATAAGAGATAATGCAATTTCGCAACCGGCAATGTAATTAGCATGCCGAATATCACTTGGAATGTGAATTGGGACGAAATCGCCAATAGATAAGACCATTTTACAATTTGGGCCCAAGTTAGAAGCAGAGCCTAAGGTGTAAATTATCGATAGTCCATATCTCGGAAACTATAAGAGATAATGCAATTTGGCAACCGGCAATGTAATTAGCATGCCGAATATTACTTGGAATGTGAATTGGAACGAAATCGCCAATAGATAAGGCCATTTTACAATTTGGGCCCAAGTTAGAAGCAGAGCCTAAGGTGTAAATTATCGATAGTCCATATCTCGGAAACTATAAGAGATAATGCAATTTCGCAACCGGCAATGTAATTAGCATGCCGAATATTACTTGGAGTGTGAATTGGAACGAAATCGCCAATAGATAAGACCATTTTACAATTTGGGCCCAAGTTAGAAGCAGAGCCTAAGGTGTAAATTATTGATAGTCCATATCTCGGAAACTATAAGAGATAATGCAATTTCGCAACCGGCAATGTAATTAGCATGCCGAATATCACTTGGAATGTGAATTGGGACGAAATCGCCAATAGATAAGACCATTTTACAATTTGGGCCCAAGTTAGAAGCAGAGCCTAAGGTGTAAATTATCGATAGTCCATATCTCGGAAACTATAAGAGATAATGCAATTTGGCAACCGGCAATGTAATTAGCATGCCGAATATTACTTGGAATGTGAATTGGAACGAAATCGCCAATAGAGAAGACCATTTTACAATTTGGGCCCAAGTTAGAAGCAGAGCCTAAGGTGTAAATTATCGATAGTCCATATCTCGGAAACTATAAGAGATAATGCAATTTGGCAACCGGCAATGTAATTAGCATGCCGAATATTACTTGGAATGTGAATTGGAACGAAATCGCCAATAGAGAAGACCATTTTACAATTTGGGCCCAAGTTAGAAGCAGAGCCTAAGGTGTAAATTATTGATAGTCCATATCTCGGAAACTATAAGAGATAATGCAATTTCGCAACCGGCAATGTAATTAGCATGCCGAATATCACTTGGAATGTGAATTGGGACGAAATCGCCAATAGATAAGACCATTTTACAATTTGGGCCCAAGTTAGAAGCAGAGCCTAAGGTGTAAATTATCGATAGTCCATATCTCGGAAACTATAAGAGATAATGCAATTTGGCAACCGGCAATGTAATTAGCATGCCGAATATTACTTGGAATGTGAATTGGAACGAAATCGCCAATAGATAAGGCCATTTTACAATTTGGGCCCAAGTTAGAAGCAGAGCCTAAGGTGTAAATTATCGATAGTCCATATCTCGGAAACTATAAGAGATAATGCAATTTGGCAACCGGCAATGTAATTAGCATGCCGAATATTACTTGGAATGTGAATTGGAACGAAATCGCCAATAGATAAGGCCATTTTACAATTTGGGCCCAAGTTAGAAGCAGAGCCTAAGGTGTAAATTATCGATAGTCCATATCTCGGAAACTATAAGAGATAATGCAATTTGGTAACCGGCAATGTAATTAGCATGCCGAATATTACTTGGAATGTGAATTGGAACGAAATCGCCAATAGATAAGACCATTTTACAATTTGGGCCCAAGTTAGAAGCAGAGCCTAAGGTGTAAATTATCGATAGTCCATATCTCGGAAACTATAAGAGATAATGCAATTTGGCAACCGGCAATGTAATTAGCATGCCGAATATTACTTGGAGTGTGAATTGGAACGAAATCGCCAATAGGTAAGACCATTTTACAATTTGGGCCCAAGTTAGAAGCAGAGCCTAAGGTGTAAATTATCGATAGTCCATATCTCGGAAACTATAAGAGATAATGCAATTTCGCAACCGGCAATGTAATTAGCATGCCGAATATTACTTGGAATGTGAATTGGAACGAAATCGCCAATAGATAAGGCCATTTTACAATTTGGGCCCAAGTTAGAAGCAGAGCCTAAGGTGTAAATTATCGATAGTCCATATCTCGGAAACTATAAGAGATAATGCAATTTGGCAACCGGCAATGTAATTAGCATGCCGAATATTACTTGGAATGTGATTTGGAACGAAATCGCCAATAGATAAGACCATTTTACAATTTGGGCCCAAGTTAGAAGCAGAGCCTAAGGTGTAAATTATTGATAGTCCATATCTCGGAAACTATAAGAGATAATGCAATTTGGCAACCGGCAATGTAATTAGCATGCCGAATATTACTTGGAATGTGAATTGGAACGAAATCGCCAATAGATAAGACCATTTTACAATTTGGGCCCAAGTTAGAAGCAGAGCCTAAGGTGTAAATTATTGATAGTCCATATCTCGGAAACTATAAGAGATAATGCAATTTCGCAACCGGCAATGTAATTAGCATGCCGAATATTACTTGGAGTGTGAATTGGAACGAAATCGCCAATAGATAAGACCATTTTACAATTTGGGCCCAAGTTAGAAGCAGAGCCTAAGGTGTAAATTATTGATAGTCCATATCTCGGAAACTATAAGAGATAATGCAATTTCGCAACCGGCAATGTAATTAGCATGCCGAATATCACTTGGAATGTGAATTGGGACGAAATCGCCAATAGATAAGACCATTTTACAATTTGGGCCCAAGTTAGAAGCAGAGCCTAAGGTGTAAATTATCGATAGTCCATATCTCGGAAACTATAAGAGATAATGCAATTTGGCAACCGGCAATGTAATTAGCATGCCGAATATTACTTGGAATGTGAATTGGAACGAAATCGCCAATAGAGAAGACCATTTTACAATTTGGGCCCAAGTTAGAAGCAGAGCCTAAGGTGTAAATTATCGATAGTCCATATCTCGGAAACTATAAGAGATAATGCAATTTGGCAACCGGCAATGTAATTAGCATGCCGAATATTACTTGGAATGTGAATTGGAACGAAATCGCCAATAGAGAAGACCATTTTACAATTTGGGCCCAAGTTAGAAGCAGAGCCTAAGGTGTAAATTATTGATAGTCCATATCTCGGAAACTATAAGAGATAATGCAATTTCGCAACCGGCAATGTAATTAGCATGCCGAATATCACTTGGAATGTGAATTGGGACGAAATCGCCAATAGATAAGACCATTTTACAATTTGGGCCCAAGTTAGAAGCAGAGCCTAAGGTGTAAATTATCGATAGTCCATATCTCGGAAACTATAAGAGATAATGCAATTTGGCAACCGGCAATGTAATTAGCATGCCGAATATTACTTGGAATGTGAATTGGAACGAAATCGCCAATAGATAAGGCCATTTTACAATTTGGGCCCAAGTTAGAAGCAGAGCCTAAGGTGTAAATTATCGATAGTCCATATCTCGGAAACTATAAGAGATAATGCAATTTGGCAACCGGCAATGTAATTAGCATGCCGAATATTACTTGGAATGTGAATTGGAACGAAATCGCCAATAGATAAGGCCATTTTACAATTTGGGCCCAAGTTAGAAGCAGAGCCTAAGGTGTAAATTATCGATAGTCCATATCTCGGAAACTATAAGAGATAATGCAATTTGGTAACCGGCAATGTAATTAGCATGCCGAATATTACTTGGAATGTGAATTGGAACGAAATCGCCAATAGATAAGACCATTTTACAATTTGGGCCCAAGTTAGAAGCAGAGCCTAAGGTGTAAATTATCGATAGTCCATATCTCGGAAACTATAAGAGATAATGCAATTTGGCAACCGGCAATGTAATTAGCATGCCGAATATTACTTGGAGTGTGAATTGGAACGAAATCGCCAATAGGTAAGACCATTTTACAATTTGGGCCCAAGTTAGAAGCAGAGCCTAAGGTGTAAATTATCGATAGTCCATATCTCGGAAACTATAAGAGATAATGCAATTTCGCAACCGGCAATGTAATTAGCATGCCGAATATTACTTGGAATGTGAATTGGAACGAAATCGCCAATAGATAAGGCCATTTTACAATTTGGGCCCAAGTTAGAAGCAGAGCCTAAGGTGTAAATTATCGATAGTCCATATCTCGGAAACTATAAGAGATAATGCAATTTGGCAACCGGCAATGTAATTAGCATGCCGAATATTACTTGGAATGTGATTTGGAACGAAATCGCCAATAGATAAGACCATTTTACAATTTGGGCCCAAGTTAGAAGCAGAGCCTAAGGTGTAAATTATTGATAGTCCATATCTCGGAAACTATAAGAGATAATGCAATTTGGCAACCGGCAATGTAATTAGCATGCCGAATATTACTTGGAATGTGAATTGGAACGAAATCGCCAATAGATAAGACCATTTTACAATTTGGGCCCAAGTTAGAAGCAGAGCCTAAGGTGTAAATTATTGATAGTCCATATCTCGGAAACTATAAGAGATAATGCAATTTCGCAACCGGCAATGTAATTAGCATGCCGAATATTACTTGGAGTGTGAATTGGAACGAAATCGCCAATAGATAAGACCATTTTACAATTTGGGCCCAAGTTAGAAGCAGAGCCTAAGGTGTAAATTATTGATAGTCCATATCTCGGAAACTATAAGAGATAATGCAATTTCGCAACCGGCAATGTAATTAGCATGCCGAATATCACTTGGAATGTGAATTGGGACGAAATCGCCAATAGATAAGACCATTTTACAATTTGGGCCCAAGTTAGAAGCAGAGCCTAAGGTGTAAATTATCGATAGTCCATATCTCGGAAACTATAAGAGATAATGCAATTTGGCAACCGGCAATGTAATTAGCATGCCGAATATTACTTGGAATGTGAATTGGAACGAAATCGCCAATAGAGAAGACCATTTTACAATTTGGGCCCAAGTTAGAAGCAGAGCCTAAGGTGTAAATTATCGATAGTCCATATCTCGGAAACTATAAGAGATAATGCAATTTGGCAACCGGCAATGTAATTAGCATGCCGAATATTACTTGGAATGTGAATTGGAACGAAATCGCCAATAGAGAAGACCATTTTACAATTTGGGCCCAAGTTAGAAGCAGAGCCTAAGGTGTAAATTATTGATAGTCCATATCTCGGAAACTATAAGAGATAATGCAATTTCGCAACCGGCAATGTAATTAGCATGCCGAATATCACTTGGAATGTGAATTGGGACGAAATCGCCAATAGATAAGACCATTTTACAATTTGGGCCCAAGTTAGAAGCAGAGCCTAAGGTGTAAATTATCGATAGTCCATATCTCGGAAACTATAAGAGATAATGCAATTTGGCAACCGGCAATGTAATTAGCATGCCGAATATTACTTGGAATGTGAATTGGAACGAAATCGCCAATAGGTAAGACCATTTTACAATTTGGGCCCAAGTTAGAAGCAGAGCCTAAGGTGTAAATTATCGATAGTCCATATCTCGGAAACTATAAGAGATAATTCAATTTGGCAACCGGTAATGTAATTAGCATGCCGGATATTACTTGGAATGTGAATTGGAACGAAATCGCCAATAGATAAGACCATTTTACAATTTGGGCCCAGGTTAGAAGCAGAGCCTAAGGTGTAAATTACCGATAGTCCATATCTCGGAAACTATAAGAGATAATGCAGTTTGGCAACCGGCAATGTAATTAGCATGCCGAATATTACTTGGAATGTGAATTGGAACGAAATCGCCAATAGATAAGACGATTTTACAATTTGGGCCCAAGTTAGAAGCAGAGCCTAAGGTGTAAATTATTGATAGTCCATATCTCGGAAACTATAAGAGATAATGCAATTTCGCAACCGGCAATGTAATTAGCATGCCGAATATCACTTGGAATGTGAATTGGGACGAAATCGTCAATAGATAAGACCATTTTACAATTTGGGCCCAAGTTAGAAGCAGAGCCTAAGGTGTAAATTATCGATAGTCCATATCTCGGAAACTATAAGAGATAATGCAATTTGGCAACCATCAATGTAATTAGCATGCCGAATATTACTTGGAATGTGAATTGGAACGAAATCGCCAATAGATAAGACCATTTTACAATTTGGGCCCAAGTTAGAAGCAGAGCCTAAGGTGTAAATTATCGATAGTCCATATCTCGGAAGCTATAAGAGATAATGCAATTTGGCAACCGGCAATGTAATTAGCATGCCGAATATTACTTGGAATGTGAATTGGAACGAAATCGCCAATAGATAAGACCATTTTACAATTTGGGCCCAAGTTAGAAGCAGAGCCTAAGGTGTAAATTATCGATAGTCCATATCTCGGAAACTATAAGAGATAATGCAATTTGGCAACCGGCAATGTAATTAGCATGCCGAATATTACTTGGAATGTGAATTGGAACGAAATCGCCAATAGATAAGACCATTTTACAATTTGGGCCCAAGTTAGAAGCAGAGCCTAAGGTGTAAATTATTGATAGTCCATATCTCGGAAACTATAAGAGATAATGCAATTTCGCAACCGGCAATGTAAATAGCATGCCGAATATTACTTGGAGTGTGAATTGGAGCGAAATCGCCAATAGGTAAGACCATTTTACAATTTGGGCCCAAGTTAGAAACAGAGCCTAAGGTGTAAATTATCGATAGTCCATATATCGGAAACTATAAGAGATAATGCAATTTGGCAACCGGCAATGTAATTAGCATGCCGAATATTACTTGGAATGTGAATTGGAACGAAATCGCCAATAGATAAGGCCATTTTACAATTTGGGCCCAAGTTAGAAGCAGAGCCTAAGGTGTAAATTATCGATAGTCCATATCTCGGAAACTATAAGAGATAATGCAATTTGGCAACCGGCAATGTAATTAGCATGCCGAATATTACTTGGAATGTGAATTGGAACGAAATCGCCAATAGATAAGACCATTTTACAATTTGGGCCCAAGTTAGAAGCAGAGCCTAAGGTGTAAATTATTGATAGTCCATATCTCGGAAACTATAAGAGATAATGCAATTTCGCAACCGGCAATGTAATTAGCATGCCGAATATCACTTGGAATGTGAATTGGGACGAAATCGCCAATAGATAAGACCATTTTACAATTTGGGCCCAAGTTAGAAGCAGAGCCTAAGGTGTAAATTATCGATAGTCCATATCTCGGAAACTATAAGAGATAATGCAATTTGGCAACCGGCAATGTAATTAGCATGCCGAATATTACTTGGAATGTGAATTGGAACGAAATCGCCAATAGATAAGGCCATTTTACAATTTGGGCCCAAGTTAGAAGCAGAGCCTAAGGTGTAAATTATCGATAGTCCATATCTCGGAAACTATAAGAGATAATGCAATTTCGCAACCGGCAATGTAATTAGCATGCCGAATATTACTTGGAGTGTGAATTGGAACGAAATCGCCAATAGATAAGACCATTTTACAATTTGGGCCCAAGTTAGAAGCAGAGCCTAAGGTGTAAATTATTGATAGTCCATATCTCGGAAACTATAAGAGATAATGCAATTTCGCAACCGGCAATGTAATTAGCATGCCGAATATCACTTGGAATGTGAATTGGGACGAAATCGCCAATAGATAAGACCATTTTACAATTTGGGCCCAAGTTAGAAGCAGAGCCTAAGGTGTAAATTATCGATAGTCCATATCTCGGAAACTATAAGAGATAATGCAATTTGGCAACCGGCAATGTAATTAGCATGCCGAATATTACTTGGAATGTGAATTGGAACGAAATCGCCAATAGAGAAGACCATTTTACAATTTGGGCCCAAGTTAGAAGCAGAGCCTAAGGTGTAAATTATCGATAGTCCATATCTCGGAAACTATAAGAGATAATGCAATTTGGCAACCGGCAATGTAATTAGCATGCCGAATATTACTTGGAATGTGAATTGGAACGAAATCGCCAATAGAGAAGACCATTTTACAATTTGGGCCCAAGTTAGAAGCAGAGCCTAAGGTGTAAATTATTGATAGTCCATATCTCGGAAACTATAAGAGATAATGCAATTTCGCAACCGGCAATGTAATTAGCATGCCGAATATCACTTGGAATGTGAATTGGGACGAAATCGCCAATAGATAAGACCATTTTACAATTTGGGCCCAAGTTAGAAGCAGAGCCTAAGGTGTAAATTATCGATAGTCCATATCTCGGAAACTATAAGAGATAATGCAATTTGGCAACCGGCAATGTAATTAGCATGCCGAATATTACTTGGAATGTGAATTGGAACGAAATCGCCAATAGGTAAGACCATTTTACAATTTGGGCCCAAGTTAGAAGCAGAGCCTAAGGTGTAAATTATCGATAGTCCATATCTCGGAAACTATAAGAGATAATTCAATTTGGCAACCGGTAATGTAATTAGCATGCCGGATATTACTTGGAATGTGAATTGGAACGAAATCGCCAATAGATAAGACCATTTTACAATTTGGGCCCAGGTTAGAAGCAGAGCCTAAGGTGTAAATTACCGATAGTCCATATCTCGGAAACTATAAGAGATAATGCAGTTTGGCAACCGGCAATGTAATTAGCATGCCGAATATTACTTGGAATGTGAATTGGAACGAAATCGCCAATAGATAAGACGATTTTACAATTTGGGCCCAAGTTAGAAGCAGAGCCTAAGGTGTAAATTATCGATAGTCCATATCTCGGAAACTATAAGAGATAATGCAATTTGGCAACCGGCAATGTAATTAGCATGCCGAATATTACTTTTAATGTGAATTGGAACAAAATCGCCAATAGAGAAGACCATTTTACAATTAGGGCCCAAGTTAGAAGCAGAGCCTAAGGTGTAAATTATCGATAGTCCATATCTCGGAAACTATAAGAGATAATGCAATTTGGCAACCGGCAATGTAATTAGCATGCCGAATATTACTTGGAATGTGAATTGGAACGAAATCGCCAATAGAGAAGACCATTTTACAATTTGGGCCCAAGTTAGAAGCAGAGCCTAAGGTGTAAATTATCGATAGTCCATATCTCGGAAACTATAAGAGATAATGCAATTTGGCAACCGGCAATGTAATTAGGATGCCGAATATTACTTGGAATGTGAATTGGAACGAAATCGCCAATAGATAAGACCATTTTACAATTTGGGACCAATTTAAAAGCAGAGCCTAAGGTGTAAATTATCGATAGTCCATATCTCGGAAACTATAAGAGATAATGCAATTTGGCAACCGGCAATGTAATTAGCATGCCGAATATTACTTGGAATGTGAATTGGAACGAAATCGCCAATAGAGAAGACCATTTTACAATTTGGGCCCAAGTTAGAAGCAGAGCCTAAGGTGTAAATTATCGATAGTCCATATCTCGGAAACTATAAGAGATAATGCAATTTGGCAACCGGCAATGTAATTAGCATGCCGAATATTACTTGGAATGTGAATTGGAACGAAAACGCCAATAGATAAGACCATTTTACAATTTGGGCCCAAGTTAGAAGCAGAGCCTAAGGTGTAAATTATCGATAGTCCATATCTCGGAAACTATAAGAGATAATGCAATTTGGCAACCGGCAATGTAATTAGCATGCCGAATATTACTTGGAATGTGAATTGGAACGAAATCGCCAATAGATAAGACCATTTTACAATTTGGGCCCAAGTTAGAAGCAGAGCCTAAGGTGTAAATTATTGATAGTCCATATCTCGGAAACTATAAGAGATAATGCAATTTCGCAACCGGCAATGTAATTAGCATGCCGAATATCACTTGGAATGTGAATTGGGACGAAATCGTCAATAGATAAGACCATTTTACAATTTGGGCCCAAGTTAGAAGCAGAGCCTAAGGTGTAAATTATCGATAGTCCATATCTCGGAAACTATAAGAGATAATGCAATTTGGCAACCATCAATGTAATTAGCATGCCGAATATTACTTGGAATGTGAATTGGAACGAAATCGCCAATAGATAAGACCATTTTACAATTTGGGCCCAAGTTAGAAGCAGAGCCTAAGGTGTAAATTATCGATAGTCCATATCTCGGAAGCTATAAGAGATAATGCAATTTGGCAACCGGCAATGTAATTAGCATGCCGAATATTACTTGGAATGTGAATTGGAACGAAATCGCCAATAGATAAGACCATTTTACAATTTGGGCCCAAGTTAGAAGCAGAGCCTAAGGTGTAAATTATCGATAGTCCATATCTCGGAAACTATAAGAGATAATGCAATTTGGCAACCGGCAATGTAATTAGCATGCCGAATATTACTTGGAATGTGAATTGGAACGAAATCGCCAATAGATAAGACCATTTTACAATTTGGGCCCAAGTTAGAAGCAGAGCCTAAGGTGTAAATTATTGATAGTCCATATCTCGGAAACTATAAGAGATAATGCAATTTCGCAACCGGCAATGTAAATAGCATGCCGAATATTACTTGGAGTGTGAATTGGAGCGAAATCGCCAATAGGTAAGACCATTTTACAATTTGGGCCCAAGTTAGAAACAGAGCCTAAGGTGTAAATTATCGATAGTCCATATATCGGAAACTATAAGAGATAATGCAATTTGGCAACCGGCAATGTAATTAGCATGCCGAATATTACTTGGAATGTGAATTGGAACGAAATCGCCAATAGATAAGGCCATTTTACAATTTGGGCCCAAGTTAGAAGCAGAGCCTAAGGTGTAAATTATCGATAGTCCATATCTCGGAAACTATAAGAGATAATGCAATTTGGCAACCGGCAATGTAATTAGCATGCCGAATATTACTTGGAATGTGAATTGGAACGAAATCGCCAATAGATAAGACCATTTTACAATTTGGGCCCAAGTTAGAAGCAGAGCCTAAGGTGTAAATTATTGATAGTCCATATCTCGGAAACTATAAGAGATAATGCAATTTCGCAACCGGCAATGTAATTAGCATGCCGAATATTACTTGGAGTGTGAATTGGAACGAAATCGCCAATAGATAAGACCATTTTACAATTTGGGCCCAAGTTAGAAGCAGAGCCTAAGGTGTAAATTATCGATAGTCCATATCTCGGAAACTACAAGAGATAATGCAATTTGGCAATCGGCAATGTAATTAGCATGCCGAATATTACTTGGAATATGAATTGGAACGAAATCGCCAATAGATAAGACCATTTTACAATTTGGGCCCAAGTTAGAAGCAGAGCCTAAGGTGTAAATTATCGATAGTCCATATCTCGGAAACTATAAGAGATAATGCAATTTGGCAACCGGCAATGTAATTAGCATGCCGAATATTATTTGGATTGTGAATTGGAACGAAATCGTCAATAGATAAGACCATTTTACAATTTGGGCCCAAGTTAGAAGCAGAGCCTAAGGTGTAAATTATCGATAGTCCATATCTCAGAAACTATAAGAGATAATGCAATTTGGCAACCGGCAATGTAATTAGCATGCCGAATATTACTTGGAATGTGAATTGGAACGAAATCGCCAATAGATAAGACCATTTTACAATTTGGGCCCAAGTTAGAAGCAGAGCCTAAGGTGTAAATTATCGATAGTCCATATCTCGGAAACTATAAGAGATAATGCTATTTGGCAACCGGCAATGTAATTAGCATGCCGAATATTACTTGGAATGTGAATTGGAACGAAATCGCCAATAGATAAGACCATTTTACAATTTGGGCCCAAGTTAAAAGCAGAGCCTAAGGTGTAAATTATTGATAGTCCATATCTCGGAAACTATAAGAGATAATGCAATTTCGCAACCGGCAATGTAATTAGCATGCCGAATATCACTTGGAATGTGAATTGGGACGAAATCGCCAATAGATAAGACCATTTTACAATTTGGGCCCAAGTTAGAAGCAGAGCCTAAGGTGTAAATTATCGATAGTCCATATCTCGGAAACTATAAGAGATAATGCAATTTGGCAACCGGCAATGTAATTAGCATGCCGAATATTACTTGGAATGTGAATTGGAACGAAATCGCCAATAGATAAGACCATTTTACAATTTTGGCCCAAGTTAGAAGCAGAGCCTAAGGTGTAAATTATCGATAGTCCATATCTCGGAAACTATAAGAGATAATGCAATTTGGCAACCGGCAATGTAATTAGCATGCCGAATATTACTTGGAATGTGAATTGGAACGAAATCGCCAATAGATAAGACCATTTTACAATTTGGGCCCAAGTTAGAAGCAGAGCCTAAGGTGTAAATTATCGATAGTCCATATCTCAGAAACTATAAGAGATAATGCAATTTGGCAACCGGCAATGTAATTAGCATGCCGAATATTACTTGGAATGTGAATTGGAACGAAATCGCCTATAGATAAGACCATTTTACAATTTGGGCCCAAGTTAGAAGCAGAGCCTAAGGTGTAAATTATCGATAGTCCATATCTCGGAAACTATAAGAGATAATGCTATTTGGCAACCGGCAATGTAATTAGCATGCCGAATATTACTTGGAATGTGAATTGGAACGAAGTCGCCAATAGATAAGACCATTTTACAATTTGGGCCCAAGTTAAAAGCAGAGCCTAAGGTGCAAATTATTGATAGTCCATATCTCGGAAACTATAAGAGATAATGCAATTTCGCAACCGGCAATGTAATTAGCATGCCGAATATCACTTGGAATGTGAATTGGGACGAAATCGCCAATAGATAAGACCATTTTACAATTTGGGCCCAAGTTAGAAGCAGAGCCTAAGGTGTAAATTATCGATAGTCCATATCTCGGAAACTATAAGAGATAATGCAATTTGGCAACCGGCAATGTAATTAGCATGCCGAATATTACTTGGAATGTGAATTGGAACGAAATCGCCAATAGATAAGACCATTTTACAATTTGGGCCCAAGTTAGAAGCAGAGCCTAAGGTGTAAATTATCGATAGTCCATATCTCGGAAACTATAAGAGATAATGCAATTTGGCAACCGGCAATGTAATTAGCATGCCGAATATTACTTGGAATGTGAATTGGAACGAAATCGCCAATAGATAAGGCCATTTTACAATTTGGGCCCAAGTTAGAAGCAGAGCCTAAGGTGTAAATTATCGATAGTCCATATCTCGGAAACTATAAGAGATAATGCAATTTGGTAACCGGCAATGTAATTAGCATGCCGAATATTACTTGGAATGTGAATTGGAACGAAATCGCCAATAGATAAGACCATTTTACAATTTGGGCCCAAGTTAGAAGCAGAGCCTAAGGTGTAAATTATCGATAGTCCATATCTCGGAAACTATAAGAGATAATGCAATTTGGCAACCGGCAATGTAATTAGCATGCCGAATATTACTTGGAGTGTGAATTGGAACGAAATCGCCAATAGGTAAGACCATTTTACAATTTGGGCCCAAGTTAGAAGCAGAGCCTAAGGTGTAAATTATCGATAGTCCATATCTCGGAAACTATAAGAGATAATGCAATTTGGCAACCGGCAATGTAATTAGCATGCCGAATATTACTTGGAATGTGAATTGGAACGAAATCGCCAATAGATAAGACCATTTTACAATTTGGGCCCAAGTTAGAAGCAGAGCCTAAGGTGTAAATTATTGATAGTCCATATCTCGGAAACTATAAGAGATAATGCAATTTCGCAACCGGCAATGTAATTAGCATGCCGAATATTACTTGGAGTGTGAATTGGAACGAAATCGCCAATAGATAAGACTATTTTACAATTTGGGCCCAAGTTAGAAGCAGAGCCTAAGGTGTAAATTATCGATACACCATATCTCGGAAACTATAAGAGATAATGCAATTTGGCAACCGGCAATGTAATTAGCATGCCGAATATTACTTGGAATGTGAATTGGAACGAAATCGCCAATAGATAAGACCATTTTACAATTTGGGCCCAAGTTAGAAGCAGAGCCTAAGGTGTAAATTATCGATAGTCCATATCTCGGAAACTATAAGAGATAATGCAATTTGGCAACCGGCAATGTAATTAGCATGCCGAATATTACTTGGAATGTGAATTGGAACGAAATCGCCAATAAATAAGACCATTTTACAATTTGGGACCAAGTTAGAAGCAGAGCCTAAGGTGTAAATTATCGATAGTCCATATCTCGGAAACTATAAGAGTTAATGCAATTTGGCAACCGGCAATGTAATTAGCATGCCGAATATTACTTGGAATGTGAATTGGAACGAAATCGCCAATAGATAAGACCATTTTACAATTTGGGCCCAAGTTAGAAGCAGAGCCTAAGGTGTAAATTATCGATAGTCCATATCTCGGAAACTATAAGAGATAATGCAATTTGGCAACCGGCAATGTAATTAGCATGCCGAATATTACTTGGAATGTGAATTGGAACGAAATCGCCAATAGATAAGACCATTTTACGATTTGGGCCCAAGTTAGAAGCAGAGCCTAAGGTGTAAATTATCGATAGTCCATATCTCGGAAACTATAAGAGATAATGCAATTTGGCAACCGGCAATGTAATTAGCATGCCGAATATTAATTGGAATGTGAATTGGAACGAAATCGCCAATAGATAAGACCATTTTACAATTTGGGCCCAAGTTAGAAGTAGAGCCTAAGGTGTAAATTATCGATAGTCCATATCTCGGAAACTATAAGAGATAATGCAATTTGGCAACCGGCAATGTAATTAGCATGCCGAATATTACTTGGAATGTGAATTGGAACGAAATCGCCAATAGGTAAGACCATTTTACAATTTGGGCCCAAGTTAGAAGCAGAGCCTAAGGTGTAAATTATCGATAGTCCATATCTCGGAAACTATAAGAGATAATGCAATTTGGCAACCGGCAATGTAATTAGCATGCCGAATATTACTTGGAATGTGAATTGGAACGAAATAGCCAATAGATAAGACCATTTTACAATTTGGGCCCAAGTTAGAAGCAGAGCCTAAGGTGTAAATTATCGATAGTCCATATCTCGGAAACTATAAGAGATAATGCAATTTGGCAACCGGCAATGTAATTAGCATGCCGAATATTACTTGGAATGTGAATTGGAACGAAATCGCCAATAGGTAAGACCATTTTACAATTTGGGCCCAAGTTAGAAGCAGAGCCTAAGGTGTAAATTATCGATAGTCCATATCTCGGAAACTATAAGAGATAATGCAATTTGGCAACCGGCAATGTAATTAGCATGCCGAATATTACTTGGAATGTGAATTGGAACGAAATAGCCAATAGATAAGACCATTTTACAATTTGGGCCCAAGTTAGAAGCAGAGCCTAAGGTGTAAATTATCGATAGTCCATATCTCGGAAACTATAAGAGGTAATGCAATTTGGCAACCGGCAATGTAATTAGCATGCCGAATATTACTTGGAATGTGAATTGGAACGAAATCGCCAATAGATAAGACCATTTTACAATTTGGGCCCAAGTTAGATGCAGAGCCTAAGGTGTAAATTATCGATAGTCCATATCTCGGAAACTATAAGAGATAATGCAATTTGGCAACCGGCAATGTAATTAGCATGCCGAATATTACTTGGAATGTGAATTGGAACGAAATCGCCAATAGATAAGACCATTTTACAATTTGGGCCCAAGTTAGAAGCAGAGCCTAAGGTGTAAATTATCGATAGTCCATATCTCGGAAACTATAAGAGATAATGCAATTTGGCAACCGGCAATGTAATTAGCATGCCGAATATTACTTGGAATGTGAATTGGAACGAAATCGCCAATAGATAAGACCATTTTACAATTTGGGCCCAAGTTAGAAGCAGAGCCTAAGGTGTAAATTATTGATAGTCCATATCTCGGAAACTATAAGAGATAATGCAATTTCGCAACCGGCAATGTAATTAGCATGCCGAATATTACTTGGAGTGTGAATTGGAACGAAATCGCCAATAGATAAGACCATTTTACAATTTGGGCCCAAATTAGAAGCAGAGCCTAAGGTGTAAATTATCGATAGTCCATATCTCGGAAACTATAAGAGATAATGCAATTTGGCAACCGGCAATGTAATTAGCATGCCGAATATTACTTGGAATGTGAATTGGAACGAAATCGCCAATAGATAAGACCATTTTACAATTTGGGCCCAAGTTAGAAGCAGAGCCTAAGGTGTAAATTATCGATACACCATATCTCGGAAACTATAAGAGATAATGCAATTTGGCAACCGGCAATGTAATTAGCATGCCGAATATTACTTGGAATGTGAATTGGAACGAAATCGCCAATAGATAAGACCATTTTACAATTTGGGCCCAAGTTAGAAGCAGAGCCTAAGGTGTAAATTATCGATAGTCCATATCTCGGAAACTATAAGAGATAATGCAATTTGGCAACCGGCAATGTAATTAGCATGCCGAATATTACTTGGAATGTGAATTGGAACGAAATCGCCAATAAATAAGACCATTTTACAATTTGGGACCAAGTTAGAAGCAGAGCCTAAGGTGTAAATTATCGATAGTCCATATCTCGGAAACTATAAGAGATAATGCAATTTGGCAACCGGCAATGTAATTAGCATGCCGAATATTACTTGGAATGTGAATTGGAACGAAATCGCCAATAGATAAGACCATTTTACAATTTGGGCCCAAGTTAGAAGCAGAGCCTAAGGTGTAAATTATTGATAGTCCATATCTCGGAAACTATAAGAGATAATGCAATTTCGCAACCGGCAATGTAATTAGCATGCCGAATATTACTTGGAGTGTGAATTGGAACGAAATCGCCAATAGATAAGACCATTTTACAATTTGGGCCCAAGTTAGAAGCAGAGCCTAAAGTGTAAATTATCGATAGTCCATATCTCGGAAACTATAAGAGATAATGCAATTTGGCAACCGGCAATGTAATTAGCATGCCGAGTATTACTTGGAATGTGAATTGGAACGAAATCGCCAATAGGTAAGACCATTTTACAATTTGGGCCCAAGTTAGAAGCAGAGCCTAAGGTGTAAATTATTGATAGTCCATATTTCGGAAACTATAAGAGATAATGCAATTTCGCAATCGGCAATGTAATTGGCATGCCGAATATCACTTGGAATGTGAATTGGGACGAAATCGCCAATAGATAAGACCATTTTACAATTTGGGCCCAAGTTAGAAGCAGAGCCTAAGGTGTAAATTATCGATAGTCCATATCTCGGAAACTATAAGAGATAATGCAATTTGGCAACCGGCAATGTAATTAGTATGCCGAATATTACTTGGAATGTGAATTGGAACGAAATCGCCAATAGATAAGACCATTTTACAATTTGGGCCCAAGTTAGAAGCAGAGCCTAAGATGTAAATTATCGATAGTCCATATCTCGGAAACTATAAGAGTTAATGCAATTTGGCAACCGGCAATGTAATTAGCATGCCGAATATTACTTGGAATGTGAATTGGAACGAAATCGCCAATAGATAAGACCATTTTACAATTTGGGCCCAAGTTAGAAGCAGAGCCTAAGGTGTAAATTATCGATAGTCCATATCTCGGAAACTATAAGAGATAATGCAATTTGGCAACCGGCAATGTAATTAGCATGCCGAATATTACTTGGAATGTGAATTGGAACGAAATCGCCAATAGATAAGACCATTTTACGATTTGGGCCCAAGTTAGAAGCAGAGCCTAAGGTGTAAATTATCGATAGTCCATATCTCGGAAACTATAAGAGATAATGCAATTTGGCAACCGGCAATGTAATTAGCATGCCGAATATTAATTGGAATGTGAATTGGAACGAAATCGCCAATAGATAAGACCATTTTACAATTTGGGCCCAAGTTAGAAGTAGAGCCTAAGGTGTAAATTATCGATAGTCCATATCTCGGAAACTATAAGAGATAATGCAATTTGGCAACCGGCAATGTAATTAGCATGCCGAATATTACTTGGAATGTGAATTGGAACGATATCGCCAATAGGTAAGACCATTTTACAATTTGGGCCCAAGTTAGAAGCAGAGCCTAAGGTGTAAATTATCGATAGTCCATATCTTGGAAACTATAAGAGATAATGCAATTTGGCAACCGGCAATGTAATTAGCATGCCGAATATTACTTGGAATGTGAATTGGAACGAAATAGCCAATAGATAAGACCATTTTACAATTTGGGCCCAAGTTAGAAGCAGAGCCTAAGGTGTAAATTATCGATAGTCCATATCTCGGAAACTATAAGAGGTAATGCAATTTGGCAACCGGCAATGTAATTAGCATGCCGAATATTACTTGGAATGTGAATTGAAACGAAATCGCCATTAGAGAAGACCATTTTACAATTTGGGCCCAAGTTAGAAGCAAAGCCTAAGGTGTAAATTATCGATAATCCATATCTCGGAAACTATAAGAGATAATGCAATTTGGCAACCGGCAATGTAATTAGCATGCCGAATATTACTTGGAATGTGAATTGGAACGAAATCGCCAATAGATAAGACCATTTTACAATTTGGGCCCAAGTTAGATGCAGAGCCTAAGGTGTAAATTATCGATAGTCCATATCTCGGAAACTATAAGAGATAATGCAATTTGGCAACCGGCAATGTAATTAGCATGCCGAATATTACTTGGAATGTGAATTGGAACGAAATCGCCAATAGATAAGACCATTTTACAATTTGGGCCCAAGTTAGAAGCAGAGCCTAAGGTGTAAATTATCGATAGTCCATATCTCGGAAACTATAAGAGATAATGCAATTTGGCAACCGGCAATGTAATTAGCATGCCGAATATTACTTGGAATGTGAATTGGAACGAAATCGCCAATAGATAAGACCATTTTACAATTTGGGCCCAAGTTAGAAGCAGAGCCTAAGGTGTAAATTATTGATAGTCCATATCTCGGAAACTATAAGAGATAATGCAATTTCGCAACCGGCAATGTAATTAGCATGCCGAATATTACTTGGAGTGTGAATTGGAACGAAATCGCCAATAGATAAGACCATTTTACAATTTGGGCCCAAGTTAGAAGCAGAGCCTAAGGTGTAAATTATCGATAGTCCATATCTCGGAAACTATAAGAGATAATGCAATTTGGCAACCGGCAATGTAATTAGCATGCCGAATATTACTTGGAATGTGAATTGGAACGAAATCGCCAATAGATAAGACCATTTTACAATTTGGGCCCAAGTTAGAAGCAGAGCCTAAGGTGTAAATTATCGATACTCCATATCTCGGAAACTATAAGAGATAATGCAATTTGGCAACCGGCAATGTAATTAGCATGCCGAATATTACTTGGAATGTGAATTGGAACGAAATCGCCAATAGATAAGACCATTTTACAATTTGGTCCCAAGTTAGAAGCAGAGCCTAAGGTGTAAATTATCGATAGTCCATATCTCGGAAACTATAAGAGATAATGCAATTTGGCAACCGGCAATGTAATTAGCATGCCGAATATTACTTGGAATGTGAATTGGAACGAAATCGCCAATAAATAAGACCATTTTACAATTTGGGACCAAGTTAGAAGCAGAGCCTAAGGTGTAAATTATCGATAGTCCATATCTCGGAAACTATAAGAGATAATGCAATTTGGCAACCGGCAATGTAATTAGCATGCCGAATATTACTTGGAATGTGAATTGGAACGAAATCGCCAATAGATAAGGCCATTTTAAAATTTGGGCCCAAGTTAGAAGCAGAGCCTAAGGTGTAAATTATTGATAGTCCATATCTCGGAAACTATAAGAGATAATGCAATTTCGCAACCGGCAATGTAATTAGCATGCCGAATATCACTTGGAATGTGAATTGGGACGAAATCGCCAATAGATAAGACCATTTTACAATTTGGGCCCAAGTTAGAAGCAGAGCCTAAGGTGTAAATTATCGATAGTCCATATCTCGGAAACTATAAGAGATAATGCAATTTGGCAACCGGCAATGTAATTAGCATGCCGAATATTACTTGGAATGTGAATTGGAACGAAATCGCCAATAGATAAGACCATTTTACAATTTGGGCCCAAGTTAGAAGCAGAGCCTAAGGTGTAAATTATCGATAGTCCATATCTCGGAAACTATAAGAGATAATTCAATTTGGCAACCGGCAATGTAATTAGCATGCCGGATATTACTTGGAATGTGAATTGGAACGAAATCGCCAATAGATAAGACCATTTTACAATTTGGGCCCAAGTTAGAAGCAGAGCCTAAGGTGTAAATTATCGATAGTCCATATCTCGGAAACTATAAGAGATAATGCAATTTGGCAACCGGCAATGTAATTAGCATGCCGAATATTACTTGGAATGTGAATTGGAACGAAATCGCCAATAGATAAGACGATTTTACAATTTGGGATCAAGTTAGAAGCAGAGCCTAAGATGTAAATTATCGATAGTCCATATCTCGGAAACTATAAGAGATAATGCAATTTGGCAACCGGCAATGTAATTAGCATGCCGAATATTACTTGGAATGTGAATTGGAACGAAAACGCCAATAGATAAGACCATTTTACAATTTGGGCCCAAGTTAGAAGCAGAGGCTAAGGTGTAAATTATCGATAGTCCATATCTCGGAAACTATAAGAGAAAATGCAATTTGGCAACCGGCAATGTAATTAGCATGCCGAATATTACTTGGAATGTGAATTGGAACGAAATCGCCAATAGATAAGACCATTTTACAATTTGGGCCCAAGTTAGAAGCAGAGCCTAAGGTGTAAATTATTGATAGTCCATATCTCGGAAACTATAAGAGATAATGCAATTTCGCAACCGGCAATGTAATTAGCATGCCGAATATTACTTGGAGTGTGAATTGGAACGAAATCGCCAATAGATAAGACCATTTTACAATTTGGGCCCAAGTTAGAAGCAGAGCCTAAAGTGTAAATTATCGATAGTCCATATCTCGGAAACTATAAGAGATAATGCAATTTGGCAACCGGCAATGTAATTAGCATGCCGAGTATTACTTGGAATGTGAATTGGAACGAAATCGCCAATAGGTAAGACCATTTTACAATTTGGGCCCAAGTTAGAAGCAGAGCCTAAGGTGTAAATTATTGATAGTCCATATCTCGGAAACTATAAGAGATAATGCAATTTCGCAATCGGCAATGTAATTGGCATGCCGAATATCACTTGGAATGTGAATTGGGACGAAATCGCCAATAGATAAGACCATTTTACAATTTGGGCCCAAGTTAGAAGCAGAGCCTAAGGTGTAAATTATCGATAGTCCATATCTCGGAAACTATAAGAGATAATGCAATTTGGCAACCGGCAATGTAATTAGTATGCCGAATGTTACTTGGAATGTGAATTGGAACGAAATCGCCAATAGATAAGACCATTTTACAATTTGGGCCCAAGTTAGAAGCAGAGCCTAAGATGTAAATTATCGATAGTCCATATCTCGGAAACTATAAGAGTTAATGCAATTTGGCAAACGGCAATGTAATTAGCATGCCGAATATAACTTGGAATGTGAATTGGAACGAAATCGCCAATAGATAAGACCATTTTACAATTTGGGCCCAAGTTAGAAGCAGAGCCTAAGGTGTAAATTATCGATAGTCCATATCTCGGAAACTATAAGAGATAATGCAATTTGGCAACCGGCAATGTAATTAGCATGCCGAATATTACTTGGAATGTGAATTGGAACGAAATCGCCAATAGATAAGACCATTTTACGATTTGGGCCCAAGTTAGAAGCAGAGCCTAAGGTGTAAATTATCGATAGTGCATATCTCGGAAACTATAAGAGATAATGCAATTTGGCAACCGGCAATGTAATTAGCATGCCGAATATTAATTGGAATGTGAATTGGAACGAAATCGCCAATAGATAAGACCATTTTACAATTTGGGCCCAAGTTAGAAGTAGAGCCTAAGGTGTAAATTATCGATAGTCCATATCTCGGAAACTATAAGAGATAATGCAATTTGGCAACCGGCAATGTAATTAGCATGCCGAATATTACTTGGAATGTGAATTGGAACGAAATCGCCAATAGGTAAGACCATTTTACAATTTGGGCCCAAGTTAGAAGCAGAGCCTAAGGTGTAAATTATCGATAGTCCATATCTCGGAAACTATAAGAGATAATGCAATTTGGCAACCGGCAATGTAATTAGCATGCCGAATATTACTTGGAATGTGAATTGGAACGAAATCGCCAATAGATAAGACCATTTTACAATTTGGGCCCAAGTTAGAAGCAGAGCCTAAGGTGTAAATTATCGATAGTCCATATCTCGGAAACTATAAGAGGTAATGCAATTTGGCAACCGGCAATGTAATTAGCATGCCGAATATTACTTGGAATGTGAATTGGAACGAAATCGCCATTAGAGAAGACCATTTTACAATTTGGGCCCAAGTTAGAAGCAGAGCCTAAGGTGTAAATTATCGATAGTCCATATCTCGGAAACTATAAGAGATAATGCAATTTGGCAACCGGCAATGTAATTAGCATGCCGAATATTACTTGGAATGTGAATTGGAACGAAATCGCCAATAGATAAGACCATTTTACAATTTGGGCCCAAGTTAGAAGCAGAGCCTAAGGTGTAAATTATTGATAGTCCATATCTCGGAAACTATAAGAGATAATGCAATTTCGCAACCGGCAATGTAATTAGCATGCCGAATATTACTTGGAGGGTGAATTGGAACGAAATCGCCAATAGATAAGACCATTTTACAATTTGGGCCCAAGTTAGAAGCAGAGCCTAAGGTGTAAATTATCGATAGTCCATATCTCGGAAACTATAAGAGATAATTCAATTTGGCAACCGGCAATGTAATTAGCATGCCGGATATTACTTGGAATGTGAATTGGAACGAAATCGCCAATAGATAAGACCATTTTACAATTTGGGCCCAAGTTAGAAGCAGAGCCTAAGGTGTAAATTATCGATAGTCCATATCTCGGAAACTATAAGAGATAATGCAATTTGGCAACCGGCAATGTAATTAGCATGCCGAATATTACTTGGAATGTGAATTGGAACGAAATCGCCAATAGATAAGACGATTTTACAATTTGGGATCAAGTTAGAAGCAGAGCCTAAGATGTAAATTATCGATAGTCCATATCTCGGAAACTATAAGAGATAATGCAATTTGGCAACCGGCAATGTAATTAGCATGCCGAATATTACTTGGAATGTGAATTGGAACGAAATCGCCAATAGATAAGACCATTTTACAATTTGGGCCCAAGTTAGAAGCAGAGCCTAAGGTGTAAATTATCGATAGTCCATATCTCGGAAACTATAAGAGATAATGCAATTTGGCAACCGGCAATGTAATTAGCATGCCGAATATTACTTGGAATGTGAATTGGAACGAAAACGCCAATAGATAAGACCATTTTACAATTTGGGCCCAAGTTAGAAGCAGAGGCTAAGGTGTAAATTATCGATAGTCCATATCTCGGAAACTATAAGAGATAATGCAATTTGGCAACCGGCAATGTAATTAGCATGCCGAATTTTACTTGGAATGTGAATTGGAACGAAATCGCCAATAGATAAGACCATTTTACAATTTGGGCCCAAGTTAGAAGCAGAGCCTAAGGTGTAAATTATTGATAGTCCATATCTCGGAAACTATAAGAGATAATGCAATTTCGCAACCGGCAATGTAATTAGCATGCCGAATATTACTTGGAGTGTGAATTGGAACGAAATCGCCAATAGATAAGACCATTTTACAATTTGGGCCCAAGTTAGAAGCAGAGCCTAAAGTGTAAATTATCGATAGTCCATATCTCGGAAACTATAAGAGATAATGCAATTTGGCAACCGGCAATGTAATTAGCATGCCGAGTATTACTTGGAATGTGAATTGGAACGAAATCGCCAATAGGTAAGACCATTTTACAATTTGGGCCCAAGTTAGAAGCAGAGCCTAAGGTGTAAATTATTGATAGTCCATATCTCGGAAACTATAAGAGATAATGCAATTTCGCAATCGGCAATGTAATTGGCATGCCGAATATCACTTGGAATGTGAATTGGGACGAAATCGCCAATAGATAAGACCATTTTACAATTTGGGCCCAAGTTAGAAGCAGAGCCTAAGGTGTAAATTATCGATAGTCCATATCTCGGAAACTATAAGAGATAATGCAATTTGGCAACCGGCAATGTAATTAGTATGCCGAATGTTACTTGGAATGTGAATTGGAACGAAATCGCCAATAGATAAGACCATTTTACAATTTGGGCCCAAGTTAGAAGCAGAGCCTAAGATGTAAATTATCGATAGTCCATATCTCGGAAACTATAAGAGTTAATGCAATTTGGCAAACGGCAATGTAATTAGCATGCCGAATATAACTTGGAATGTGAATTGGAACGAAATCGCCAATAGATAAGACCATTTTACAATTTGGGCCCAAGTTAGAAGCAGAGCCTAAGGTGTAAATTATCGATAGTCCATATCTCGGAAACTATAAGAGATAATGCAATTTGGCAACCGGCAATGTAATTAGCATGCCGAATATTACTTGGAATGTGAATTGGAACGAAATCGCCAATAGATAAGACCATTTTACGATTTGGGCCCAAGTTAGAAGCAGAGCCTAAGGTGTAAATTATCGATAGTGCATATCTCGGAAACTATAAGAGATAATGCAATTTGGCAACCGGCAATGTAATTAGCATGCCGATTATTAATTGGAATGTGAATTGGAACGAAATCGCCAATAGATAAGACCATTTTACAATTTGGGCCCAAGTTAGAAGTAGAGCCTAAGGTGTAAATTATCGATAGTCCATATCTCGGAAACTATAAGAGATAATGCAATTTGGCAACCGGCAATGTAATTAGCATGCCGAATATTACTTGGAATGTGAATTGGAACGAAATCGCCAATAGATAAGACCATTTTACAATTTGGGCCCAAGTTAGAAGCAGAGCCTAAGGTGTAAATTATCGATAGTCCATATCTCGGAAACTATAAGAGATAATGCAATTTGGCAACCGGCAATGTAATTAGCATGCCGAATATTACTTGGAATGTGAATTGGAACGAAATCGCCAATAGATAAGACCATTTTACAATTTGGGCCCAAGTTAGAAGCAGAGCCTAAGGTGTAAATTATCGATAGTCCATATCTCGGAAACTATAAGAGATAATGCAATTTGGCAACCGGCAATGTAATTAGCATGCCGAATATTACTTGGAATGTGAATTGGAACGAAATCGCCAATAGATAAGACCATTTTACAATTTGGGCCCAAGTTAGAAGCAGAGCCTAAGGTGTAAATTATCGATAGTCCATATCTCGGAAACTATAAGAGGTAATGCAATTTGGCAACCGGCAATGTAATTAGCATGCCGAATATTACTTGGAATGTGAATTGGAACGAAATCGCCATTAGAGAAGACCATTTTACAATTTGGGCCCAAGTTAGAAGCAGAGCCTAAGGTGTAAATTATCGATAGTCCATATCTCGGAAACTATAAGAGATAATGCAATTTGGCAACCGGCAATGTAATTAGCATGCCGAATATTACTTGGAATGTGAATTGGAACGAAATCGCCAATAGATAAGACCATTTTACAATTTGGGCCCAAGTTAGAAGCAGAGCCTAAGGTGTAAATTATTGATAGTCCATATCTCGGAAACTATAAGAGATAATGCAATTTCGCAACCGGCAATGTAATTAGCATGCCGAATATTACTTGGAGGGTGAATTGGAACGAAATCGCCAATAGATAAGACCATTTTACAATTTGGGCCCAAGTTAGAAGCAGAGCCTAAGGTGTAAATTATCGATAGTCCATATCTCGGAAACTATAAGAGATAATGCAATTTGGCAACCGGCAATGTAATTAGCATGCCGAATATTACTTGGAATGTGAATTGGAACGAAATCGCCAATAGATAAGACCATTTTACAATTTGGGCCCAAGTTAGAAGCAGAGCCTAAGGTGTAAATTATCGATACTCCATATCTCGGAAACTATAAGAGATAATGCAATTTGGCAACCGGCAATGTAATTAGCATGCCGAATATTACTTGGAATGTGAATTGGAACGAAATCGCCAATAGATAAGACCATTTTACAATTTGGGCCCAAGTTAGAAGCAGAGCCTAAGGTGTAAATTATCGATAGTCCATATCTCGGAAACTATAAGAGATAATGCAATTTGGCAACCGGCAATGTAATTAGCATGCCGAATATTACTTGGAATGTGAATTGGAACGAAATCGCCAATAAATAAGACCATTTTACAATTTGGGACCAAGTTAGAAGCAGAGCCTAAGGTGTAAATTATCGAAGGTGTATATCTCGGAAACTATAAGAGATAATGCAATTTGGCAACCGGCAATGTAATTAGCATGCCGAATATTACTTGGAATGTGAATTGGAACGAAATCGCCAATAGATAAGGCCATTTTAAAATTTGGGCCCAAGTTAGAAGCAGAGCCTAAGGTGTAAATTATTGATAGTCCATATCTCGGAAACTATAAGAGATAATGCAATTTCGCAACCGGCAATGTAATTAGCATGCCGAATATCACTTGGAATGTGAATTGGGACGAAATCGCCAATAGATAAGACCATTTTACAATTTGGGCCCAAGTTAGAAGCAGAGCCTAAGGTGTAAATTATCGATAGTCCATATCTCGGAAACTATAAGAGATAATGCAATTTGGCAACCGGCAATGTAATTAGCATGCCGAATATTACTTGGAATGTGAATTGGAACGAAATCGCCAATAGATAAGACCATTTTACAATTTGGGCCCAAGTTAGAAGCAGAGCCTAAAGTGTAAATTATCGATAGTCCATATCTCGGAAACTATAAGAGATAATGCAATTTGGCAACCGGCAATGTAATTAGCATGCCGAGTATTACTTGGAATGTGAATTGGAACGAAATCGCCAATAGGTAAGACCATTTTACAATTTGGGCCCAAGTTAGAAGCAGAGCCTAAGGTGTAAATTATTGATAGTCCATATCTCGGAAACTATAAGAGATAATGCAATTTCGCAATCGGCAATGTAATTGGCATGCCGAATATCACTTGGAATGTGAATTGGGACGAAATCGCCAATAGATAAGACCATTTTACAATTTGGGCCCAAGTTAGAAGCAGAGCCCAAGGTGTAAATTATCGATAGTCCATATCTCGGAAACTATAAGAGATAATGCAATTTGGCAACCGGCAATGTAATTAGTATGCCGAATGTTACTTGGAATGTGAATTGGAACGAAATCGCCAATAGATAAGACCATTTTACAATTTGGGCCCAAGTTAGAAGCAGAGCCTAAGATGTAAATTATCGATAGTCCATATCTCGGAAACTATAAGAGTTAATGCAATTTGGCAAACGGCAATGTAATTAGCATGCCGAATATAACTTGGAATGTGAATTGGAACGAAATCGCCAATAGATAAGACCATTTTACAATTTGGGCCCAAGTTAGAAGCAGAGCCTAAGGTGTAAATTATCGATAGTCCATATCTCGGAAACTATAAGAGATAATGCAATTTGGCAACCGGCAATGTAATTAGCATGCCGAATATTACTTGGAATGTGAATTGGAACGAAATCGCCAATAGATAAGACCATTTTAGGTTCGTCCATCGATCGATGGACGAACCTAGAAGCAGAGCCTAAGGTGTAAATTATCGATAGTCCATATCTCGGAAACTATAAGAGATAATGCAATTTGGCAACCGGCAATGTAATTAGCATGCCGAATATTAATTGGAATGTGAATTGGAACGAAATCGCCAATAGATAAGACCATTTTACAATTTGGGGCCAAGTTAGAAGTAGAGCCTAAGGTGTAAATTATCGATAGTCCATATCTCGGAAACTATAAGAGATAATGCAATTTGGCAACCGGCAATGTAATTAGCATGCCGAATATTACTTGGAATGTGAATTGGAACGAAATCGCCAATAGGTAAGACCATTTTACAATTTGGGCCCAAGTTAGAAGCAGAGCCTAAGGTGTAAATTATCGATAGTCCATATCTCGGAAACTATAAGAGATAATGCAATTTGGCAACCGGCAATGTAATTAGCATGCCGAATACTACTTGGAATGTGAATTGGAACGAAATCGCCAATAGATAAGACCATTTTACAATTTGGGCCCAAGTTAGAAGCAGAGCCTAAGGTGTAAATTATCGATAGTCCATATCTCGGAAACTATAAGAGGTAATGCAATTTGGCAACCGGCAATGTAATTAGCATGCCGAATATTACTTGGAATGTGAATTGGAACGAAATCGCCATTAGAGAAGACCATTTTACAATTTGGGCCCAAGTTAGAAGCAGAGCCTAAGGTGTAAATTATCGATAGTCCATATCTCGGAAACTATAAGAGATAATGCAATTTGGCAACCGGCAATGTAATTAGCATGCCGAATATTACTTGGAATGTGAATTGGAACGAAATCGCCAATAGATAAGACCATTTTACAATTTGGGCCCAAGTTAGAAGCAGAGCCTAAGGTGTAAATTATTGATAGTCCATATCTCGGAAACTATAAGAGATAATGCAATTTCGCAACCGGCAATGTAATTAGCATGCCGAATATTACTTGGAGTGTGAATTGGAACGAAATCGCCAATAGATAAGACCATTTTACAATTTGGGCCCAAGTTAGAAGCAGAGCCTAAGGTGTAAATTATCGATAGTCCATATCTCAGAAACTATAAGAGATAATGCAATTTGGCAACCGGCAATGTAATTAGCATGCCGAATATTACTTGGAATGTGAATTGGAACGAAATCGCCAATAGATAAGACCATTTTACAATTTGGGCCCAAGTTAGAAGCAGAGCCTAAGGTGTAAATTATCGATACTCCATATCTCGGAAACTATAAGAGATAATGCAATTTGGCAACCGGCAATGTAATTAGCATGCCGAATATTACTTGGAATGTGAATTGGAACGAAATCGCCAATAAATAAGACCATTTTACAATTTGGGACCAAGTTAGAAGCAGAGCCTAAGTTGTAAATTATCGATAGTCCATATCTCGGAAACTATAAGAGATAATGCAATTTGGCAACCGGCAATGTAATTAGCATGCCGAATATTACTTGGAATGTGAATTGGAACGAAATCGCCAATAGATAAGGCCATTTTAAAATTTGGGCCCAAGTTAGAAGCAGAGCCTAAGGTGTAAATTATTGATAGTCCATATCACGGAAACTATAAGAGATAATGCAATTTCGCAACCGGCAATGTAATTAGCATGCCGAATATCACTTGGAATGTGAATTGGGACGAAATCGCCAATAGATAAGACCATTTTACAATTTGGGCCCAAGTTAGAAGCAGAGCCTAAGGTGTAAATTATTGATAGTCCATATCTCGGAAACTATAAGAGATAATGCAATTTGGCAACCGGCAATGTAATTAGCATGCCGAATATTACTTGGAATGTGAATTGGAACGAAATCGCCAATAGATAAGACCATTTTACAATTTGGGCCCAAGTTAGAAGCAGAGCCTAAGATGTAAATTATCGATAGTCCATATCTCGCAAACTATAAGAGATAATGCAATTTGGCAACCGGCAATGTAATTAGCATGCCGAATATTACTTGGAATGTGAATTGGAACGAAATCGCCAATAGATAAGACCATTTTACAATTTGGGCCCAAGTTAGAAGCAGAGCCTAAGGTGTAAATTATCGATAGTCCATATCTCGGAAACTATAAGAGATAATGCAATTTGGCAACCGGCAATGTAATTAGCATGCCGAATATTACTTGGAATGTGAATTGGAACGAAATCGCCAATAGATAAGGCCATTTTAAAATTTGGGCCCCAGTTAGAAGCAGAGCCTAAGGTGTAAATTATTGATAGTCCATATCTCGGAAACTATAAGAGATAATGCAATTTCGCAACCGGCAATGTAATTAGCATGCCGAATATCACTTGGAATGTGAATTGGGACGAAATCGCCAATAGATAAGACCATTTTACAATTTGGGCCCAAGTTAGAAGCAGAGCCTAAGGTGTAAATTATCGATAGTCCATATCTCGGAAACTATAAGAGATAATGCAATTTGGCAACCGGCAATGTAATTAGCATGCCGAATATTACTTGGAATGTGAATTGGAACGAAATCGCCAATAGATAAGACGATTTTACAATTTGGGATCAAGTTAGAAGCAGAGCCTAAGATGTAAATTATCGATAGTCCATATCTCGGAAACTATAAGAGATAATGCAATTTGGCAACCGGCAATGTAATTAGCATGCCGAATATTACTTGAAATGTGAATTGGAACGAAATCGCCAATAGATAAGACCATTTTACAATTTGGGCCCAAGTTAGAAGCGGAGCCTAAGGTGTAAATTATCGATAGTCCATATCTCGGAAACTATAAGAGATAATGCAATTTGGCAACCGGCAATGTAATTAGCAAGCCGAATATTACTTGGAATGTGAATTGGAACGAAATCGCCAATAGGTAAGACCATTTTACAATTTGGGCCCAAGTTAGAAGCAGAGCCTAAGGTGTAAATTATCGATAGTCCATATCTCGGAAACTATAAGAGATAATGCAATTTGGCAACCGGCAATGTAATTAGCATGCCGAATATTACTTGGAATGTGAATTGGAACGAAATCGCCAATAGATAAGACCATTTTACAATTTGGGCCCAAGTTAGAAGCAGAGCCTAAGGTGTAAATTATCGATAGTCCATATCTCGGAAACTATAAGAGGTAATGCAATTTGGCAACCGGCAATGTAATTAGCATGCCGAATATTACTTGGAATGTGAATTGGAACGAAATCGCCATTAGAGAAGACCATTTTACAATTTGGGCCCAAGTTAGAAGCAGAGCCTAAGGTGTAAATTATCGATAGTCCATATCTCGGAAACTATAAGAGATAATGCAATTTGGCAACCGGCAATGTAATTAGCATGCCGAATATTACTTGGAATGTGAATTGGAACGAAATCGCCAATAGATAAGACCATTTTACAATTTGGGCCCAAGTTAGAAGCAGAGCCTAAGGTGTAAATTATTGATAGTCCATATCTCGGAAACTATAAGAGATAATGCAATTTCGCAACCGGCAATGTAATTAGCATGCCGAATATTACTTGGAGTGTGAATTGGAACGAAATCGCCAATAGATAAGACCATTTTACAATTTGGGCCCAAGTTAGAAGCAGAGCCTAAGGTGTAAATTATCGATAGTCCATATCTCAGAAACTATAAGAGATAATGCAATTTGGCAACCGGCAATGTAATTAGCATGCCGAATATTACTTGGAATGTGAATTGGAACGAAATCGCCAATAGATAAGACCATTTTACAATTTGGGCCCAAGTTAGAAGCAGAGCCTAAGGTGTAAATTATCGATACTCCATATCTCGGAAACTATAAGAGATAATGCAATTTGGCAACCGGCAATGTAATTAGCATGCCGAATATTACTTGGAATGTGAATTGGAACGAAATCGCCAATAGATAAGACCATTTTACAATTTGGGCCCAAGTTAGAAGCAGAGCCTAAGGTGTAAATTATCGATAGTCCATATCTCGGAAACTATAAGAGATAATGCAATTTGGCAACCGGCAATGTAATTAGCATGCCGAATATTACTTGGAATGTGAATTGGAACGAAATCGCCAATAAATAAGACCATTTTACAATTTGGGACCAAGTTAGAAGCAGAGCCTAAGTTGTAAATTATCGATAGTCCATATCTCGGAAACTATAAGAGATAATGCAATTTGGCAACCGGCAATGTAATTAGCATGCCGAATATTACTTGGAATGTGAATTGGAACGAAATCGCCAATAGATAAGGCCATTTTAAAATTTGGGCCCAAGTTAGAAGCAGAGCCTAAGGTGTAAATTATTGATAGTCCATATCACGGAAACTATAAGAGATAATGCAATTTCGCAACCGGCAATGTAATTAGCATGCCGAATATCACTTGGAATGTGAATTGGGACGAAATCGCCAATAGATAAGACCATTTTACAATTTGGGCCCAAGTTAGAAGCAGAGCCTAAGGTGTAAATTATTGATAGTCCATATCTCGGAAACTATAAGAGATAATGCAATTTGGCAACCGGCAATGTAATTAGCATGCCGAATATTACTTGGAATGTGAATTGGAACGAAATCGCCAATAGATAAGACCATTTTACAATTTGGGCCCAAGTTAGAAGCAGAGCCTAAGATGTAAATTATCGATAGTCCATATCTCGCAAACTATAAGAGATAATGCAATTTGGCAACCGGCAATGTAATTAGCATGCCGAATATTACTTGGAATGTGAATTGGAACGAAATCGCCATAAGACCATTTTACAATTTGGGCCCAAGTTAGAAGCAGAGCCTAAGGTGTAAATTATCGATAGTCCATATCTCGGAAACTATAAGAGATAATGCAATTTGGCAACCGGCAATGTAATTAGCATGCCGAATATTACTTGGAATGTGAATTGGAACGAAATCGCCAATAGATAAGGCCATTTTAAAATTTGGGCCCCAGTTAGAAGCAGAGCCTAAGGTGTAAATTATTGATAGTCCATATCTCGGAAACTATAAGAGATAATGCAATTTCGCAACCGGCAATGTAATTAGCATGCCGAATATCACTTGGAATGTGAATTGGGACGAAATCGCCAATAGATAAGACCATTTTACAATTTGGGCCCAAGTTAGAAGCAGAGCCTAAGGTGTAAATTATCGATAGTCCATATCTCGGAAACTATAAGAGATAATGCAATTTGGCAACCGGCAATGTAATTAGCATGCCGAATATTACTTGGAATGTGAATTGGAACGAAATCGCCAATAGATAAGACGATTTTACAATTTGGGATCAAGTTAGAAGCAGAGCCTAAGATGTAAATTATCGATAGTCCATATCTCGGAAACTATAAGAGATAATGCAATTTGGCAACCGGCAATGTAATTAGCATGCCGAATATTACTTGAAATGTGAATTGGAACGAAATCGCCAATAGATAAGACCATTTTACAATTTGGGCCCAAGTTAGAAGCAGAGCCTAAGGTGTAAATTATCGATAGTCCATATCTCGGAAACTATAAGAGATAATGCAATTTGGCAACCGGCAATGTAATTAGCAAGCCGAATATTACTTGGAATGTGAATTGGAACGAAATCGCCAATAGGTAAGACCATTTTACAATTTGGGCCCAAGTTAGAAGCAGAGCCTAAGGTGTAAATTATCGATAGTCCATATCTCGGAAACTATAAGAGATAATTCAATTTGGCAACCGGCAATGTAATTAGCATGCCGGATATTACTTGGAATGTGAATTGGAACGAAATCGCCAATAGATAAGACCATTTTACAATTTGGGCCCAAGTTAGAAGCAGAGCCTAAGGTGTAAATTACCGATAGTCCATATCTCGGAAACTATAAGAGATAATGCAATTTGGCAACCGGCAATGTAATTAGCATGCCGAATATTACTTGGAATGTGAATTGGAACGAAATCGCCAATAGATAAGACCATTTTACAATTTGGGCCCAAGTTAGAAGCAGAGCCTAAGGTGTAAATTATCGATAGTCCATATCTCGGAAACTATAAGAGATAATGCAATTTGGCAACCGGCAATGTAATTAGCATGCCGAATATTACTTGGAATGTGAATTGGAACGAAATCGCCAATAGATAAGGCCATTTTAAAATTTGGGCCCAAGTTAGAAGCAGAGCCTAAGGTGTAAATTATTGATAGTCCATATCTCGGAAACTATAAGAGATAATGCAATTTCGCAACCGGCAATGTAATTAGCATGCCGAATATCACTTGGAATGTGAATTGGGACGAAATCGCCAATAGATAAGACCATTTTACAATTTGGGCCCAAGTTAGAAGCAGAGCCTAAGGTGTAAATTATCGATAGTCCATATCTCGGAAACTATAAGAGATAATGCAATTTGGCAACCGGCAATGTAATTAGCATGCCGAATATTACTTGGAATGTGAATTGGAACGAAATCGCCAATAGATAAGACCATTTTACAATTTGGGCCCAAGTTAGAAGCAGAGCCTAAAGTGTAAATTATCGATAGTCCATATCTCGGAAACTATAAGAGATAATGCAATTTGGCAACCGGCAATGTAATTAGCATGCCGAGTATTACTTGGAATGTGAATTGGAACGAAATCGCCAATAGGTAAGACCATTTTACAATTTGGGCCCAAGTTAGAAGCAGAGCCTAAGGTGTAAATTATTGATAGTCCATATCTCGGAAACTATAAGAGATAATGCAATTTCGCAATCGGCAATGTAATTGGCATGCCGAATATCACTTGGAATGTGAATTGGGACGAAATCGCCAATAGATAAGACCATTTTACAATTTGGGCCCAAGTTAGAAGCAGAGCCCAAGGTGTAAATTATCGATAGTCCATATCTCGGAAACTATAAGAGATAATGCAATTTGGCAACCGGCAATGTAATTAGTATGCCGAATGTTACTTGGAATGTGAATTGGAACGAAATCGCCAATAGATAAGACCATTTTACAATTTGGGCCCAAGTTAGAAGCAGAGCCTAAGATGTAAATTATCGATAGTCCATATCTCGGAAACTATAAGAGTTAATGCAATTTGGCAAACGGCAATGTAATTAGCATGCCGAATATAACTTGGAATGTGAATTGGAACGAAATCGCCAATAGATAAGACCATTTTACAATTTGGGCCCAAGTTAGAAGCAGAGCCTAAGGTGTAAATTATCGATAGTCCATATCTCCGAAACTATAAGAGATAATGCAATTTGGCAACCGGCAATGTAATTAGCATGCCGAATATTACTTGGAATGTGAATTGGAACGAAATCGCCAATAGATAAGACCATTTTACGATGGACGAACCTAGAAGCAGAGCCTAAGGTGTAAATTATCGATAGTCCATATCTCGGAAACTATAAGAGATAATGCAAATTGGCAACCGGCAATGTAATTAGCATGCCGAATATTAATTGGAATGTGAATTGGAACGAAATCGCCAATAGATAAGACCATTTTACAATTTGGGCCCAAGTTAGAAGTAGAGCCTAAGGTGTAAATTATCGATAGTCCATATCTCGGAAACTATAAGAGATAATGCAATTTGGCAACCGGCAATGTAATTAGCATGCCGAATATTACTTGGAATGTGAATTGGAACGAAATCGCCAATAGGTAAGACCATTTTACAATTTGGGGCCAAGTTAGAAGCAGAGCCTAAGGTGTAAATTATCGATAGTCCATATCTCGGAAACTATAAGAGATAATGCAATTTGGCAACCGGCAATGTAATTAGCATGCCGAATATTACTTGGAATGTGAATTGGAACGAAATCGCCAATAGATAAGACCATTTTACAATTTGGGCCCAAGTTAGAAGCAGAGCCTAAGGTGTAAATTATCGATAGTCCATATCTCGGAAACTATAAGAGGTAATGCAATTTGGCAACCGGCAATGTAATTAGCATGCCGAATATTACTTGGAATGTGAATTGGAACGAAATCGCCATTAGAGAAGACCATTTTACAATTTGGGCCCAAGTTAGAAGCAGAGCCTAAGGTGTAAATTATCGATAGTCCATATCTCGGAAACTATAAGAGATAATGCAATTTGGCAACCGGCAATGTAATTAGCATGCCGAATATTACTTGGAATGTGAATTGGAACGAAATCGCCAATAGATAAGACCATTTTACAATTTGGGCCCAAGTTAGAAGCAGAGCCTAAGGTGTAAATTATTGATAGTCCATATCTCGGAAACTATAAGAGATAATGCAATTTCGCAACCGGCAATGTAATTAGCATGCCGAATATTACTTGGAGTGTGAATTGGAACGAAATCGCCAATAGATAAGACCATTTTACAATTTGGGCCCAAGTTAGAAGCAGAGCCTAAGGTGTAAATTATCGATAGTCCATATCTCAGAAACTATAAGAGATAATGCAATTTGGCAACCGGCAATGTAATTAGCATGCCGAATATTACTTGGAATGTGAATTGGAACGAAATCGCCAATAGATAAGACCATTTTACAATTTGGGCCCAAGTTAGAAGCAGAGCCTAAGGTGTAAATTATCGATACTCCATATCTCGGAAACTATAAGAGATAATGCAATTTGGCAACCGGCAATGTAATTAGCATGCCGAATATTACTTGGAATGTGAATTGGAACGAAATCGCCAATAGATAAGACCATTTTACAATTTGGGCCCAAGTTAGAAGCAGAGCCTAAGGTGTAAATTATCGATAGTCCATATCTCGGAAACTATAAGAGATAATGCAATTTGGCAACCGGCAATGTAATTAGCATGCCGAATATTACTTGGAATGTGAATTGGAACGAAATCGCCAATAGATAAGACGATTTTACAATTTGGGATCAAGTTAGAAGCAGAGCCTAAGATGTAAATTATCGATAGTCCATATCTCGGAAACTATAAGAGATAATGCAATTTGGCAACCGGCAATGTAATTAGCATGCCGAATATTACTTGAAATGTGAATTGGAACGAAATCGCCAATAGATAAGACCATTTTACAATTTGGGCCCAAGTTAGAAGCAGAGCCTAAGGTGTAAATTATCGATAGTCCATATCTCGGAAACTATAAGAGATAATGCAATTTGGCAACCGGCAATGTAATTAGCAAGCCGAATATTACTTGGAATGTGAATTGGAACGAAATCGCCAATAGGTAAGACCATTTTACAATTTGGGCCCAAGTTAGAAGCAGAGCCTAAGGTGTAAATTATCGATAGTCCATATCTCGGAAACTATAAGAGATAATTCAATTTGGCAACCGGCAATGTAATTAGCATGCCGGATATTACTTGGAATGTGAATTGGAACGAAATCGCCAATAGATAAGACCATTTTACAATTTGGGCCCAAGTTAGAAGCAGAGCCTAAGGTGTAAATTACCGATAGTCCATATCTCGGAAACTATAAGAGATAATGCAATTTGGCAACCGGCAATGTAATTAGCATGCCGAATATTACTTGGAATGTGAATTGGAACGAAATCGCCAATAGATAAGACCATTTTACAATTTGGGCCCAAGTTAGAAGCAGAGCCTAAGGTGTAAATTATCGATAGTCCATATCTCGGAAACTATAAGAGATAATGCAATTTGGCAACCGGCAATGTAATTAGCATGCCGAATATTACTTGGAATGTGAATTGGAACGAAATCGCCAATAGATAAGGCCATTTTAAAATTTGGGCCCAAGTTAGAAGCAGAGCCTAAGGTGTAAATTATTGATAGTCCATATCTCGGAAACTATAAGAGATAATGCAATTTCGCAACCGGCAATGTAATTAGCATGCCGAATATCACTTGGAATGTGAATTGGGACGAAATCGCCAATAGATAAGACCATTTTACAATTTGGGCCCAAGTTAGAAGCAGAGCCTAAGGTGTAAATTATCGATAGTCCATATCTCGGAAACTATAAGAGATAATGCAATTTGGCAACCGGCAATGTAATTAGCATGCCGAATATTACTTGGAATGTGAATTGGAACGAAATCGCCAATAGATAAGACCATTTTACAATTTGGGCCCAAGTTAGAAGCAGAGCCTAAAGTGTAAATTATCGATAGTCCATATCTCGGAAACTATAAGAGATAATGCAATTTGGCAACCGGCAATGTAATTAGCATGCCGAGTATTACTTGGAATGTGAATTGGAACGAAATCGCCAATAGGTAAGACCATTTTACAATTTGGGCCCAAGTTAGAAGCAGAGCCTAAGGTGTAAATTATTGATAGTCCATATCTCGGAAACTATAAGAGATAATGCAATTTCGCAATCGGCAATGTAATTGGCATGCCGAATATCACTTGGAATGTGAATTGGGACGAAATCGCCAATAGATAAGACCATTTTACAATTTGGGCCCAAGTTAGAAGCAGAGCCCAAGGTGTAAATTATCGATAGTCCATATCTCGGAAACTATAAGAGATAATGCAATTTGGCAACCGGCAATGTAATTAGTATGCCGAATGTTACTTGGAATGTGAATTGGAACGAAATCGCCAATAGATAAGACCATTTTACAATTTGGGCCCAAGTTAGAAGCAGAGCCTAAGATGTAAATTATCGATAGTCCATATCTCGGAAACTATAAGAGTTAATGCAATTTGGCAAACGGCAATGTAATTAGCATGCCGAATATAACTTGGAATGTGAATTGGAACGAAATCGCCAATAGATAAGACCATTTTACAATTTGGGCCCAAGTTAGAAGCAGAGCCTAAGGTGTAAATTATCGATAGTCCATATCTCCGAAACTATAAGAGATAATGCAATTTGGCAACCGGCAATGTAATTAGCATGCCGAATATTACTTGGAATGTGAATTGGAACGAAATCGCCAATAGATAAGACCATTTTACGATGGACGAACCTAGAAGCAGAGCCTAAGGTGTAAATTATCGATAGTCCATATCTCGGAAACTATAAGAGATAATGCAAATTGGCAACCGGCAATGTAATTAGCATGCCGAATATTAATTGGAATGTGAATTGGAACGAAATCGCCAATAGATAAGACCATTTTACAATTTGGGCCCAAGTTAGAAGTAGAGCCTAAGGTGTAAATTATCGATAGTCCATATCTCGGAAACTATAAGAGATAATGCAATTTGGCAACCGGCAATGTAATTAGCATGCCGAATATTACTTGGAATGTGAATTGGAACGAAATCGCCAATAGGTAAGACCATTTTACAATTTGGGGCCAAGTTAGAAGCAGAGCCTAAGGTGTAAATTATCGATAGTCCATATCTCGGAAACTATAAGAGATAATGCAATTTGGCAACCGGCAATGTAATTAGCATGCCGAATATTACTTGGAATGTGAATTGGAACGAAATCGCCAATAGATAAGACCATTTTACAATTTGGGCCCAAGTTAGAAGCAGAGCCTAAGGTGTAAATTATCGATAGTCCATATCTCGGAAACTATAAGAGGTAATGCAATTTGGCAACCGGCAATGTAATTAGCATGCCGAATATTACTTGGAATGTGAATTGGAACGAAATCGCCATTAGAGAAGACCATTTTACAATTTGGGCCCAAGTTAGAAGCAGAGCCTAAGGTGTAAATTATCGATAGTCCATATCTCGGAAACTATAAGAGATAATGCAATTTGGCAACCGGCAATGTAATTAGCATGCCGAATATTACTTGGAATGTGAATTGGAACGAAATCGCCAATAGATAAGACCATTTTACAATTTGGGCCCAAGTTAGAAGCAGAGCCTAAGGTGTAAATTATTGATAGTCCATATCTCGGAAACTATAAGAGATAATGCAATTTCGCAACCGGCAATGTAATTAGCATGCCGAATATTACTTGGAGTGTGAATTGGAACGAAATCGCCAATAGATAAGACCATTTTACAATTTGGGCCCAAGTTAGAAGCAGAGCCTAAGGTGTAAATTATCGATAGTCCATATCTCAGAAACTATAAGAGATAATGCAATTTGGCAACCGGCAATGTAATTAGCATGCCGAATATTACTTGGAATGTGAATTGGAACGAAATCGCCAATAGATAAGACCATTTTACAATTTGGGCCCAAGTTAGAAGCAGAGCCTAAGGTGTAAATTATCGATACTCCATATCTCGGAAACTATAAGAGATAATGCAATTTGGCAACCGGCAATGTAATTAGCATGCCGAATATTACTTGGAATGTGAATTGGAACGAAATCGCCAATAGATAAGACCATTTTACAATTTGGGCCCAAGTTAGAAGCAGAGCCTAAGGTGTAAATTATCGATAGTCCATATCTCGGAAACTATAAGAGATAATGCAATTTGGCAACCGGCAATGTAATTAGCATGCCGAATATTACTTGGAATGTGAATTGGAACGAAATCGCCAATAAATAAGACCATTTTACAATTTGGGACCAAGTTAGAAGCAGAGCCTAAGTTGTAAATTATCGATAGTCCATATCTCGGAAACTATAAGAGATAATGCAATTTGGCAACCGGCAATGTAATTAGCATGCCGAATATTACTTGGAATGTGAATTGGAACGAAATCGCCAATAGATAAGGCCATTTTAAAATTTGGGCCCAAGTTAGAAGCAGAGCCTAAGGTGTAAATTATTGATAGTCCATATCACGGAAACTATAAGAGATAATGCAATTTCGCAACCGGCAATGTAATTAGCATGCCGAATATCACTTGGAATGTGAATTGGGACGAAATCGCCAATAGATAAGACCATTTTACAATTTGGGCCCAAGTTAGAAGCAGAGCCTAAGGTGTAAATTATTGATAGTCCATATCTCGGAAACTATAAGAGATAATGCAATTTGGCAACCGGCAATGTAATTAGCATGCCGAATATTACTTGGAATGTGAATTGGAACGAAATCGCCAATAGATAAGACCATTTTACAATTTGGGCCCAAGTTAGAAGCAGAGCCTAAGATGTAAATTATCGATAGTCCATATCTCGCAAACTATAAGAGATAATGCAATTTGGCAACCGGCAATGTAATTAGCATGCCGAATATTACTTGGAATGTGAATTGGAACGAAATCGCCAATAGATAAGACCATTTTACAATTTGGGCCCAAGTTAGAAGCAGAGCCTAAGGTGTAAATTATCGATAGTCCATATCTCGGAAACTATAAGAGATAATGCAATTTGGCAACCGGCAATGTAATTAGCATGCCGAATATTACTTGGAATGTGAATTGGAACGAAATCGCCAATAGATAAGGCCATTTTAAAATTTGGGCCCCAGTTAGAAGCAGAGCCTAAGGTGTAAATTATTGATAGTCCATATCTCGGAAACTATAAGAGATAATGCAATTTCGCAACCGGCAATGTAATTAGCATGCCGAATATCACTTGGAATGTGAATTGGGACGAAATCGCCAATAGATAAGACCATTTTACAATTTGGGCCCAAGTTAGAAGCAGAGCCTAAGGTGTAAATTATCGATAGTCCATATCTCGGAAACTATAAGAGATAATGCAATTTGGCAACCGGCAATGTAATTAGCATGCCGAATATTACTTGGAATGTGAATTGGAACGAAATCGCCAATAGATAAGACGATTTTACAATTTGGGATCAAGTTAGAAGCAGAGCCTAAGATGTAAATTATCGATAGTCCATATCTCGGAAACTATAAGAGATAATGCAATTTGGCAACCGGCAATGTAATTAGCATGCCGAATATTACCTGAAATGTGAATTGGAACGAAATCGCCAATAGATAAGACCATTTTACAATTTGGGCCCAAGTTAGAAGCAGAGCCTAAGGTGTAAATTATCGATAGTCCATATCTCGGAAACTATAAGAGATAATGCAATTTGGCAACCGGCAATGTAATTAGCAAGCCGAATATTACTTGGAATGTGAATTGGAACGAAATCGCCAATAGGTAAGACCATTTTACAATTTGGGCCCAAGTTAGAAGCAGAGCCTAAGGTGTAAATTATCGATAGTCCATATCTCGGAAACTATAAGAGATAATTCAATTTGGCAACCGGCAATGTAATTAGCATGCCGGATATTACTTGGAATGTGAATTGGAACGAAATCGCCAATAGATAAGACCATTTTACAATTTGGGCCCAAGTTAGAAGCAGAGCCTAAGGTGTAAATTACCGATAGTCCATATCTCGGAAACTATAAGAGATAATGCAATTTGGCAACCGGCAATGTAATTAGCATGCCGAATATTACTTGGAATGTGAATTGGAACGAAATCGCCAATAGATAAGACCATTTTACAATTTGGGCCCAAGTTAGAAGCAGAGCCTAAGGTGTAAATTATCGATAGTCCATATCTCGGAAACTATAAGAGATAATGCAATTTGGCAACCGGCAATGTAATTAGCATGCCGAATATTACTTGGAATGTGAATTGGAACGAAATCGCCAATAGGTAAGACCATTTTACAATTTGGGCCCAAGTTAGAAGCAGAGCCTAAGGTGTAAATTATCGATAGTCCATATCTCGAAAACTATAAGAGATAATGCAATTTGGCAACCGGCAATGTAATTAGCATGCCGAATATTACTTGGAATGTGAATTGGAACGAAATCGCCAATAGATAAGACCATTTTACAATTTGGGCCCAAGTTAGAAGCAGAGCCTAAGGTGTAAATTATTGATAGTCCATATCTCGGAAACTATAAGAGATAATGCAATTTCGCAACCGGCAATGTAATTAGCATGCCGAATATTACTTGGGGTGTGAATTGGAACGAAATCGCCAATAGATAAGACCATTTTACAATTTGGGCCCAAGTTAGAAGCAGAGCCTAAAGTGTAAATTATCGATAGTCCATATCTCGGAAACTATAAGAGATAATGCAATTTGGCAACCGGCAATGTAATTAGCATGCCGAGTATTACTTGGAATGTGAATTGGAACGAAATCGCCAATAGGTAAGACCATTTTACAATTTGGGCCCAAGTTAGAAGCAGAGCCTAAGGTGTAAATTATTGATAGTCCATATCTCGGAAACTATAAGAGATAATGCAATTTCGCAATCGGCAATGTAATTGGCATGCCGAATATCACTTGGAATGTGAATTGGGACGAAATCGCCAATAGATAAGACCATTTTACAATTTGGGCCCAAGTTAGAAGCAGAGCCTAAGGTGTAAATTATCGATAGTCCATATCTCGGAAACTATAAGAGATAATGCAATTTGGCAACCGGCAATGTAATTAGTATGCCGAATGTTACTTGGAATGTGAATTGGAACGAAATCGCCAATAGATAAGACCATTTTACAATTTGGGCCCAAGTTAGAAGCAGAGCCTAAGATGTAAATTATCGATAGTCCATATCTCGGAAACTATAAGAGTTAATGCAATTTGGCAAACGGCAATGTAATTAGCATGCCGAATATAACTTGGAATGTGAATTGGAACGAAATCGCCAATAGATAAGACCATTTTACAATTTGGGCCCAAGTTAGAAGCAGAGCCTAAGGTGTAAATTATCGATAGTCCATATCTCGGAAACTATAAGAGATAATGCAATTTGGCAACCGGCAATGTAATTAGCATGCCGAATATTACTTGGAATGTGAATTGGAACGAAATCGCCAATAGATAAGACCATTTTACGATTTGGGCCCAAGTTAGAAGCAGAGCCTAAGGTGTAAATTATCGATAGTCCATATCTCGGAAACTATAAGAGATAATGCAATTTGGCAACCGGCAATGTAATTAGCATGCCGAATATTAATTGGAATGTGAATTGGAACGAAATCGCCAATAGATAAGACCATTTTACAATTTGGGCCCAAGTTAGAAGTAGAGCCTAAGGTGTAAATTATCGATAGTCCATATCTCGGAAACTATAAGAGATAATGCAATTTGGCAACCGGCAATGTAATTAGCATGCCGAATATTACTTGGAATGTGAATTGGAACGAAATCGCCAATAGGTAAGACCATTTTACAATTTGGGCCCAAGTTAGAAGCAGAGCCTAAGGTGTAAATTATCGATAGTCCATATCTCGGAAACTATAAGAGATAATGCAATTTGGCAACCGGCAATGTAATTAGCATGCCGAATATTACTTGGAATGTGAATTGGAACGAAATCGCCAATAGATAAGACCATTTTACAATTTGGGCCCAAGTTAGAAGCAGAGCCTAAGGTGTAAATTATCGATAGTCCATATCTCGGAAACTATAAGAGGTAATGCAATTTGGCAACCGGCAATGTAATTAGCATGCCGAATATTACTTGGAATGTGAATTGGAACGAAATCGCCATTAGAGAAGACCATTTTACAATTTGGGCCCAAGTTAGAAGCAGAGCCTAAGGTGTAAATTATCGATAGTCCATATCTCGGAAACTATAAGAGATAATGCAATTTGGCAACCGGCAATGTAATTAGCATGCCGAATATTACTTGGAATGTGAATTGGAACGAAATCGCCAATAGATAAGACCATTTTACAATTTGGGCCCAAGTTAGAAGCAGAGCCTAAGGTGTAAATTATTGATAGTCCATATCTCGGAAACTATAAGAGATAATGCAATTTCGCAACCGGCAATGTAATTAGCATGCCGAATATTACTTGGAGTGTGAATTGGAACGAAATCGCCAATAGATAAGACCATTTTACAATTTGGGCCCAAGTTAGAAGCAGAGCCTAAGGTGTAAATTATCGATAGTCCATATCTCGGAAACTATAAGAGATAATGCAATTTGGCAACCGGCAATGTAATTAGCATGCCGAATATTACTTGGAATGTGAATTGGAACGAAATCGCCAATAGATAAGACCATTTTACAATTTGGGCCCAAGTTAGAAGCAGAGCCTAAGGTGTAAATTATCGATACTCCATATCTCGGAAACTATAAGAGATAATGCAATTTGGCAACCGGCAATGTAATTAGCATGCCGAATATTACTTGGAATGTGAATTGGAACGAAATCGCCAATAGATAAGACCATTTCACAATTTGGGCCCAAGTTAGAAGCAGAGCCTAAGGTGTAAATTATCGATAGTCCATATCTCGGAAACTATAAGAGATAATGCAATTTGGCAACCGGCAATGTAATTAGCATGCCGAATATTACTTGGAATGTGAATTGGAACGAAATCGCCAATAAATAAGACCATTTTACAATTTGGGACCAAGTTAGAAGCAGAGCCTAAGGTGTAAATTATCGATAGTCCATATCTCGGAAACTATAAGAGATAATGCAATTTGGCAACCGGCAATGTAATTAGCATGCCGAATATTACTTGGAATGTGAATTGGAACGAAATCGCCAATAGATAAGGCCATTTTAAAATTTGGGCCCAAGTTAGAAGCAGAGCCTAAGGTGTAAATTATTGATAGTCCATATCTCGGAAACTATAAGAGATAATGCATTTTCGCAACCGGCAATGTAATTAGCATGCCGAATATCACTTGGAATGTGAATTGGGACGAAATCGCCAATAGATAAGACCATTCTACAATTTGGGCCCAAGTTAGAAGCAGAGCCTAAGGTGTAAATTATCGATAGTCCATATCTCGGAAACTATAAGAGATAATGCAATTTGGCAACCGGCAATGTAATTAGCATGCCGAATATTACTTGGAATGTGAATTGGAACGAAATCGCCAATAGATAAGACCATTTTACAATTTGGGCCCAAGTTAGAAGCAGAGCCTAAGATGTAAATTATCGATAGTCCATATCTCGCAAACTATAAGAGATAATGCAATTTGGCAACCGGCAATGTAATTAGCATGCCGAATATTACTTGGAATGTGAATTGGAACGAAATCGCCAATAGATAAGACCATTTTACAATTTGGGCCCAAGTTAGAAGCAGAGCCTAAGGTGTAAATTATCGATAGTCCATATCTCGGAAACTATAAGAGATAATTCAATTTGGCAACCGGCAATGTAATTAGCATGCCGGATATTACTTGGAATGTGAATTGGAACGAAATCGCCAATAGATAAGACCATTTTACAATTTGGGCCCAAGTTAGAAGCAGAGCCTAAGGTGTAAATTATCGATAGTCCATATCTCGGAAACTATAAGAGATAATGCAATTTGGCAACCGGCAATGTAATTAGCATGCCGAATATTACTTGGAATGTGAATTGGAACGAAATCGCCAATAGATAAGACGATTTTACAATTTGGGATCAAGTTAGAAGCAGAGCCTAAGATGTAAATTATCGATAGTCCATATCTCGGAAACTATAAGAGATAATGCAATTTGGCAACCGGCAATGTAATTAGCATGCCGAATATTACTTGGAATGTGAATTGGAACGAAATCGCCAATAGATAAGACCATTTTACAATTTGGGCCCAAGTTAGAAGCAGAGCCTAAGGTGTAAATTATCGATAGTCCATATCTCGGAAACTATAAGAGATAATGCAATTTGGCAACCGGCAATGTAATTAGCAAGCCGAATATTACTTGGAATGTGAATTGGAACGAAATCGCCAATAGGTAAGACCATTTTACAATTTGGGCCCAAGTTAGAAGCAGAGCCTAAGGTGTAAATTATCGATAGTCCATATCTCGGAAACTATAAGAGATAATTCAATTTGGCAACCGGCAATGTAATTAGCATGCCGGATATTACTTGGAATGTGAATTGGAACGAAATCGCCAATAGATAAGACCATTTTACAATTTGGGCCCAAGTTAGAAGCAGAGCCTAAGGTGTAAATTACCGATAGTCCATATCTCGGAAACTATAAGAGATAATGCAATTTGGCAACCGGCAATGTAATTAGCATGCCGAATATTACTTGGAATGTGAATTGGAACGAAATCGCCAATAGATAAGACCATTTTACAATTTGGGCCCAAGTTAGAAGCAGAGCCTAAGGTGTAAATTATCGATAGTCCATATCTCGGAAACTATAAGAGATAATGCAATTTGGCAACCGGCAATGTAATTAGCATGCCGAATATTACTTGGAATGTGAATTGGAACGAAATCGCCAATAGGTAAGACCATTTTACAATTTGGGCCCAAGTTAGAAGCAGAGCCTAAGGTGTAAATTATCGATAGTCCATATCTCGGAAACTATAAGAGATAATGCAATTTGGCAACCGGCAATGTAATTAGCATGCCGAATATTACTTGGAATGTGAATTGGAACGAAATCGCCAATAGATAAGACCATTTTACAATTTGGGCCCAAGTTAGAAGCAGAGCCTAAGATGTAAATTATCGATAGTCCATATCTCGCAAACTATAAGAGATAATGCAATTTGGCAACCGGCAATGTAATTAGCATGCCGAATATTACTTGGAATGTGAATTGGAACGAAATCGCCAATAGATAAGACCATTTTACAATTTGGGCCCAAGTTAGAAGCAGAGCCTAAGGTGTAAATTATCGATAGTCCATATCTCGGAAACTATAAGAGATAATTCAATTTGGCAACCGGCAATGTAATTAGCATGCCGGATATTACTTGGAATGTGAATTGGAACGAAATCGCCAATAGATAAGACCATTTTACAATTTGGGCCCAAGTTAGAAGCAGAGCCTAAGGTGTAAATTATCGATAGTCCATATCTCGGAAACTATAAGAGATAATGCAATTTGGCAACCGGCAATGTAATTAGCATGCCGAATATTACTTGGAATGTGAATTGGAACGAAATCGCCAATAGATAAGACGATTTTACAATTTGGGATCAAGTTAGAAGCAGAGCCTAAGATGTAAATTATCGATAGTCCATATCTCGGAAACTATAAGAGATAATGCAATTTGGCAACCGGCAATGTAATTAGCATGCCGAATATTACTTGGAATGTGAATTGGAACGAAATCGCCAATAGATAAGACCATTTTACAATTTGGGCCCAAGTTAGAAGCAGAGCCTAAGGTGTAAATTATCGATAGTCCATATCTCGGAAACTATAAGAGATAATGCAATTTGGCAACCGGCAATGTAATTAGCAAGCCGAATATTACTTGGAATGTGAATTGGAACGAAATCGCCAATAGGTAAGACCATTTTACAATTTGGGCCCAAGTTAGAAGCAGAGCCTAAGGTGTAAATTATCGATAGTCCATATCTCGGAAACTATAAGAGATAATTCAATTTGGCAACCGGCAATGTAATTAGCATGCCGGATATTACTTGGAATGTGAATTGGAACGAAATCGCCAATAGATAAGACCATTTTACAATTTGGGCCCAAGTTAGAAGCAGAGCCTAAGGTGTAAATTACCGATAGTCCATATCTCGGAAACTATAAGAGATAATGCAATTTGGCAACCGGCAATGTAATTAGCATGCCGAATATTACTTGGAATGTGAATTGGAACGAAATCGCCAATAGATAAGACCATTTTACAATTTGGGCCCAAGTTAGAAGCAGAGCCTAAGGTGTAAATTATCGATAGTCCATATCTCGGAAACTATAAGAGATAATGCAATTTGGCAACCGGCAATGTAATTAGCATGCCGAATATTACTTGGAATGTGAATTGGAACGAAATCGCCAATAGGTAAGACCATTTTACAATTTGGGCCCAAGTTAGAAGCAGAGCCTAAGGTGTAAATTATCGATAGTCCATATCTCGAAAACTATAAGAGATAATGCAATTTGGCAACCGGCAATGTAATTAGCATGCCGAATATTACTTGGAATGTGAATTGGAACGAAATCGCCAATAAATAAGACCATTTTACAATTTGGGACCAAGTTAGAAGCAGAGCCTAAGGTGTAAATTACCGATAGTCCATATCTCGGAAACTATAAGAGATAATGCAATTTGGCAACCGGCAATGTAATTAGCATGCCGAATATTACTTGGAATGTGAATTGGAACGAAATCGCCAATAAATAAGACCATTTTACAATTTGGGACCAAGTTAGAAGCAGAGCCTAAGGTGTAAATTATCGATAGTCCATATCTCGGAAACTATAAGAGATAATGCAATTTGGCAACCGGCAATGTAATTAGCATGCCGAATATTACTTGGAATGTGAATTGGAACGAAATCGCCAATAGATAAGGCCATTTTAAAATTTGGGCCCAAGTTAGAAGCAGAGCCTAAGGTGTAAATTATTGATAGTCCATATCTCGGAAACTATAAGAGATAATGCATTTTCGCAACCGGCAATGTAATTAGCATGCCGAATATCACTTGGAATGTGAATTGGGACGAAATCGCCAATAGATAAGACCATTCTACAATTTGGGCCCAAGTTAGAAGCAGAGCCTAAGGTGTAAATTATCGATAGTCCATATCTCGGAAACTATAAGAGATAATGCAATTTGGCAACCGGCAATGTAATTAGCATGCCGAATATTACTTGGAATGTGAATTGGAACGAAATCGCCAATAGATAAGACCATTTTACAATTTGGGCCCAAGTTAGAAGCAGAGCCTAAGATGTAAATTATCGATAGTCCATATCTCGCAAACTATAAGAGATAATGCAATTTGGCAACCGGCAATGTAATTAGCATGCCGAATATTACTTGGAATGTGAATTGGAACGAAATCGCCAATAGATAAGACCATTTTACAATTTGGGCCCAAGTTAGAAGCAGAGCCTAAGGTGTAAATTATCGATAGTCCATATCTCGGAAACTATAAGAGATAATTCAATTTGGCAACCGGCAATGTAATTAGCATGCCGGATATTACTTGGAATGTGAATTGGAACGAAATCGCCAATAGATAAGACCATTTTACAATTTGGGCCCAAGTTAGAAGCAGAGCCTAAGGTGTAAATTATCGATAGTCCATATCTCGGAAACTATAAGAGATAATGCAATTTGGCAACCGGCAATGTAATTAGCATGCCGAATATTACTTGGAATGTGAATTGGAACGAAATCGCCAATAGATAAGACGATTTTACAATTTGGGATCAAGTTAGAAGCAGAGCCTAAGATGTAAATTATCGATAGTCCATATCTCGGAAACTATAAGAGATAATGCAATTTGGCAACCGGCAATGTAATTAGCATGCCGAATATTACTTGGAATGTGAATTGGAACGAAATCGCCAATAGATAAGACCATTTTACAATTTGGGCCCAAGTTAGAAGCAGAGCCTAAGGTGTAAATTATCGATAGTCCATATCTCGGAAACTATAAGAGATAATGCAATTTGGCAACCGGCAATGTAATTAGCAAGCCGAATATTACTTGGAATGTGAATTGGAACGAAATCGCCAATAGGTAAGACCATTTTACAATTTGGGCCCAAGTTAGAAGCAGAGCCTAAGGTGTAAATTATCGATAGTCCATATCTCGGAAACTATAAGAGATAATTCAATTTGGCAACCGGCAATGTAATTAGCATGCCGGATATTACTTGGAATGTGAATTGGAACGAAATCGCCAATAGATAAGACCATTTTACAATTTGGGCCCAAGTTAGAAGCAGAGCCTAAGGTGTAAATTACCGATAGTCCATATCTCGGAAACTATAAGAGATAATGCAATTTGGCAACCGGCAATGTAATTAGCATGCCGAATATTACTTGGAATGTGAATTGGAACGAAATCGCCAATAGATAAGACCATTTTACAATTTGGGCCCAAGTTAGAAGCAGAGCCTAAGGTGTAAATTATCGATAGTCCATATCTCGGAAACTATAAGAGATAATGCAATTTGGCAACCGGCAATGTAATTAGCATGCCGAATATTACTTGGAATGTGAATTGGAACGAAATCGCCAATAGGTAAGACCATTTTACAATTTGGGCCCAAGTTAGAAGCAGAGCCTAAGGTGTAAATTATCGATAGTCCATATCTCGAAAACTATAAGAGATAATGCAATTTGGCAACCGGCAATGTAATTAGCATGCCGAATATTACTTGGAATGTGAATTGGAACGAAATCGCCAATAGATAAGACCATTTTACAATTTGAGCCCAAGTTAGAAGCAGAGCCTAAGGTGTAAATTATTGATAGTCCATATCTCGGAAACTATAAGAGATAATGCAATTTCGCAACCGGCAATGTAATTAGCATGCCGAATATTACTTGGGGTGTGAATTGGAACGAAATCGCCAATAGATAAGACCATTTTACAATTTGGGCCCAAGTTAGAAGCAGAGCCTAAAGTGTAAATTATCGATAGTCCATATCTCGGAAACTATAAGAGATAATGCAATTTGGCAACCGGCAATGTAATTAGCATGCCGAGTATTACTTGGAATGTGAATTGGAACGAAATCGCCAATAGGTAAGACCATTTTACAATTTGGGCCCAAGTTAGAAGCAGAGCCTAAGGTGTAAATTATTGATAGTCCATATCTCGGAAACTATAAGAGATAATGCAATTTCGCAATCGGCAATGTAATTGGCATGCCGAATATCACTTGGAATGTGAATTGGGACGAAATCGCCAATAGATAAGACCATTTTACAATTTGGGCCCAAGTTAGAAGCAGAGCCTAAGGTGTAAATTATCGATGGACGAACCTCCATATCTCGGAAACTATAAGAGATAATGCAATTTGGCAACCGGCAATGTAATTAGTATGCCGAATGTTACTTGGAATGTGAATTGGAACGAAATCGCCAATAGATAAGACCATTTTACAATTTGGGCCCAAGTTAGAAGCAGAGCCTAAGATGTAAATTATCGATAGTCCATATCTCGGAAACTATAAGAGTTAATGCAATTTGGCAAACGGCAATGTAATTAGCATGCCGAATATAACTTGGAATGTGAATTGGAACGAAATCGCCAATAGATAAGACCATTTTACAATTTGGGCCCAAGTTAGAAGCAGAGCCTAAGGTGTAAATTATCGATAGTCCATATCTCGGAAACTATAAGAGATAATGCAATTTGGCAACCGGCAATGTAATTAGCATGCCGAATATTAATTGGAATGTGAATTGGAACGAAATCGCCAATAGATAAGACCATTTTACAATTTGGGCCCAAGTTAGAAGTAGAGCCTAAGGTGTAAATTATCGATAGTCCATATCTCGGAAACTATAAGAGATAATGCAATTTGGCAACCGGCAATGTAATTAGCATGCCGAATATTACTTGGAATGTGAATTGGAACGAAATCGCCAATAGGTAAGACCATTTTACAATTTGGGCCCAAGTTAGAAGCAGAGCCTAAGGTGTAAATTATCGATAGTCCATATCTCGGAAACTATAAGAGATAATGCAATTTGGCAACCGGCAATGTAATTAGCATGCCGAATATTACTTGGAATGTGAATTGGAACGAAATCGCCAATAGATAAGACCATTTTACAATTTGGGCCCAAGTTAGAAGCAGAGCCTAAGGTGTAAATTATCGATAGTCCATATCTCGGAAACTATAAGAGGTAATGCAATTTGGCAACCGGCAATGTAATTAGCATGCCGAATATTACTTGGAATGTGAATTGGAACGAAATCGCCATTAGAGAAGACCATTTTACAATTTGGGCCCAAGTTAGAAGCAGAGCCTAAGGTGTAAATTATCGATAGTCCATATCTCGGAAACTATAAGAGATAATGCAATTTGGCAACCGGCAATGTAATTAGCATACCGAATATTACTTGGAATGTGAATTGGAACGAAATCGCCAATAGATAAGACCATTTTACAATTTGGGCCCAAGTTAGAAGCAGAGCCTAAGGTGTAAATTATTGATAGTCCATATCTCGGAAACTATAAGAGATAATGCAATTTCGCAACCGGCAATGTAATTAGCATGCCGAATATTACTTGGAGTGTGAATTGGAACGAAATCGCCAATAGATAAGACCATTTTACAATTTGGGCCCAAGTTAGAAGCAGAGCCTAAGGTGTAAATTATCGATAGTCCATATCTCGGAAACTATAAGAGATAATGCAATTTGGCAACCGGCAATGTAATTAGCATGCCGAATATTACTTGGAATGTGAATTGGAACGAAATCGCCAATAGATAAGACCATTTTACAATTTGGGCCCAAGTTAGAAGCAGAGCCTAAGGTGTAAATTATCGATACTCCATATCTCGGAAACTATAAGAGATAATGCAATTTGGCAACCGGCAATGTAATTAGCATGCCGAATATTACTTGGAATGTGAATTGGAACGAAATCGCCAATAGATAAGACCATTTCACAATTTGGGCCCAAGTTAGAAGCAGAGCCTAAGGTGTAAATTATCGATAGTCCATATCTCGGAAACTATAAGAGATAATGCAATTTGGCAACCGGCAATGTAATTAGCATGCCGAATATTACTTGGAATGTGAATTGGAACGAAATCGCCAATAAATAAGACCATTTTACAATTTGGGACCAAGTTAGAAGCAGAGCCTAAGGTGTAAATTATCGATAGTCCATATCTCGGAAACTATAAGAGATAATGCAATTTGGCAACCGGCAATGTAATTAGCATGCCGAATATTACTTGGAATGTGAATTGGAACGAAATCGCCAATAGATAAGGCCATTTTAAAATTTGGGCCCAAGTTAGAAGCAGAGCCTAAGGTGTAAATTATTGATAGTCCATATCTCGGAAACTATAAGAGATAATGCATTTTCGCAACCGGCAATGTAATTAGCATGCCGAATATCACTTGGAATGTGAATTGGGACGAAATCGCCAATAGATAAGACCATTCTACAATTTGGGCCCAAGTTAGAAGCAGAGCCTAAGGTGTAAATTATCGATAGTCCATATCTCGGAAACTATAAGAGATAATGCAATTTGGCAACCGGCAATGTAATTAGCATGCCGAATATTACTTGGAATATGAATTGGAACGAAATCGCCAATAGATAAGACCATTTTACAATTTGGGCCCAAGTTAGAAGCAGAGCCTAAGATGTAAATTATCGATAGTCCATATCTCGCAAACTATAAGAGATAATGCAATTTGGCAACCGGCAATGTAATTAGCATGCCGAATATTACTTGGAATGTGAATTGGAACGAAATCGCCAATAGATAAGACCATTTTACAATTTGGGCCCAAGTTAGAAGCAGAGCCTAAGGTGTAAATTATCGATAGTCCATATCTCGGAAACTATAAGAGATAATTCAATTTGGCAACCGGCAATGTAATTAGCATGCCGGATATTACTTGGAATGTGAATTGGAACGAAATCGCCAATAGATAAGACCATTTTACAATTTGGGCCCAAGTTAGAAGCAGAGCCTAAGGTGTAAATTATCGATAGTCCATATCTCGGAAACTATAAGAGATAATGCAATTTGGCAACCGGCAATGTAATTAGCATGCCGAATATTACTTGGAATGTGAATTGGAACGAAATCGCCAATAGATAAGACGATTTTACAATTTGGGATCAAGTTAGAAGCAGAGCCTAAGATGTAAATTATCGATAGTCCATATCTCGGAAACTATAAGAGATAATGCAATTTGGCAACCGGCAATGTAATTAGCATGCCGAATATTACTTGGAATGTGAATTGGAACGAAATCGCCAATAGATAAGACCATTTTACAATTTGGGCCCAAGTTAGAAGCAGAGCCTAAGGTGTAAATTATCGATAGTCCATATCTCGGAAACTATAAGAGATAATGCAATTTGGCAACCGGCAATGTAATTAGCAAGCCGAATATTACTTGGAATGTGAATTGGAACGAAATCGCCAATAGGTAAGACCATTTTACAATTTGGGTCCAAGTTAGAAGCAGAGCCTAAGGTGTAAATTATCGATAGTCCATATCTCGGAAACTATAAGAGATAATTCAATTTGGCAACCGGCAATGTAATTAGCATGCCGGATATTACTTGGAATGTGAATTGGAACGAAATCGCCAATAGATAAGACCATTTTACAATTTGGGCCCAAGTTAGAAGCAGAGCCTAAGGTGTAAATTATTGATAGTCCATATCTCGGAAACTATAAGAGATAATGCAATTTCGCAACCGGCAATGTAATTAGCATGCCGAATATTACTTGGAGTGTGAATTGGAACGAAATCGCCAATAGATAAGACCATTTTACAATTTGGGCCCAAGTTAGAAGCAGAGCCTAAGGTGTAAATTATCGATAGTCCATATCTCGGAAACTATAAGAGATAATGCAATTTGGCAACCGGCAATGTAATTAGCATGCCGAATATTACTTGGAATGTGAATTGGAACGAAATCGCCAATAGATAAGACCATTTTACAATTTGGGCCCAAGTTAGAAGCAGAGCCTAAGGTGTAAATTATCGGTACTCCATATCTCGGAAACTATAAGAGATAATGCAATTTGGCAACCGGCAATGTAATTAGCATGCCGAATATTACTTGGAATGTGAATTGGAACGAAATCGCCAATAAATAAGACCATTTTACAATTTGGGACCAAGTTAGAAGCAGAGCCTAAGGTGTAAATTATCGATAGTCCATATCTCGGAAACTATAAGAGATAATGCAATTTGGCAACCGGCAATGTAATTAGCATGCCGAATATTACTTGGAATGTGAATTGGAACGAAATCGCCAATAGATAAGGCCATTTTAAAATTTGTGCCCAAGTTAGAAGCATAGCCTAAGGTGTAAATTATTGATAGTCCATATCTCGGAAACTATAAGAGATAATGCAATTTCGCAACCGGCAATGTAATTAGCATGCCGAATATCACTTGGAAAGTGAATTGGGACGAAATCGCCAATAGATAAGACCATTTTACAATTTGGGCCCAAGTTAGAAGCAGAGCCTAAGGTGTAAATTATCGATAGTCCATATCTCGGAAACTATAAGAGATAATGCAATTTGGCAACCGGCAATGTAATTAGCATGCCGAATATTACTTGGAATGTGAATTGGAACGAAATCGCCAATAGATAAGACCATTTTACAATTTGGGCCCAAGTTAGAAGCAGAGCCTAAGATGTAAATTATCGATAGTCCATATCTCGCAAACTATAAGAGATAATGCAATTTGGCAAATGGCAATGTAATTAGCATGCCGAATATTACTTGGAATGTGAATTGGAACGAAATCGCCAATAGATAAGACCATTTTACAATTTGGGCCCAAGTTAGAAGCAGAGCCTAAGGTGTAAATTATCGATAGTCCATATCTCGGAAACTATAAGAGATAATTCAATTTGGCAACCGGCAATGTAATTAGCATGCCGGATATTACTTGGAATGTGAATTGGAACGAAATCGCCAATAGATAAGACCATTTTACAATTTGGGCCCAAGTTAGAAGCAGAGCCTAAGGTGTAAATTATCGATAGTCCATATCTCGGAAACTATAAGAGATAATGCAATTTGGCAACCGGCAATGTAATTAGCATGCCGAATATTACTTGGAATGTGAATTGGAACGAAATCGCCAATAGATAAGACGATTTTACAATTTGGGATCAAGTTAGAAGCAGAGCCTAAGATGTAAATTATCGATAGTCCATATCTCGGAAACTATAAGAGATAATGCAATTTGGCAACCGGCAATGTAATTAGCATGCCGAATATTACTTGGAATGTGAATTGGAACGAAATCGCCAATAGATAAGACCATTTTACAATTTGGGCCCAAGTTAGAAGCAGAGCCTAAGGTGTAAATTATCGATAGTCCATATCTCGGAAACTATAAGAGATAATGCAATTTGGCAACCGGCAATGTAATTAGCAAGCCGAATATTACTTGGAATGTGAATTGGAACGAAATCGCCAATAGGTAAGACCATTTTACAATTTGGGCCCAAGTTAGAAGCAGAGCCTAAGGTGTAAATTATCGATAGTCCATATCTCGGAAACTATAAGAGATAATTCAATTTGGCAACCGGCAATGTAATTAGCATGCCGGATATTACTTGGAATGTGAATTGGAACGAAATCGCCAATAGATAAGACCATTTTACAATTTGGGCCCAAGTTAGAAGCAGAGCCTAAGGTGTAAATTACCGATAGTCCATATCTCGGAAACTATAAGAGATAATGCAATTTGGCAACCGGCAATGTAATTAGCATGCCGAATATTACTTGGAATGTGAATTGGAACGAAATCGCCAATAGATAAGACCATTTTACAATTTGGGCCCAAGTTAGAAGCAGAGCCTAAGGTGTAAATTATCGATAGTCCATATCTCGGAAACTATAAGAGATAATGCAATTTGGCAACCGGCAATGTAATTAGCATGCCGAATATTACTTGGAATGTGAATTGGAACGAAATCGCCAATAGGTAAGACCATTTTACAATTTGGGCCCAAGTTAGAAGCAGAGCCTAAGGTGTAAATTATCGATAGTCCATATCTCGAAAACTATAAGAGATAATGCAATTTGGCAACCGGCAATGTAATTAGCATGCCGAATATTACTTGGAATGTGAATTGGAACGAAATCGCCAATAGATAAGACCATTTTACAATTTGAGCCCAAGTTAGAAGCAGAGCCTAAGGTGTAAATTATTGATAGTCCATATCTCGGAAACTATAAGAGATAATGCAATTTCGCAACCGGCAATGTAATTAGCATGCCGAATATTACTTGGGGTGTGAATTGGAACGAAATCGCCAATAGATAAGACCATTTTACAATTTGGGCCCAAGTTAGAAGCAGAGCCTAAAGTGTAAATTATCGATAGTCCATATCTCGGAAACTATAAGAGATAATGCAATTTGGCAACCGGCAATGTAATTAGCATGCCGAGTATTACTTGGAATGTGAATTGGAACGAAATCGCCAATAGGTAAGACCATTTTACAATTTGGGCCCAAGTTAGAAGCAGAGCCTAAGGTGTAAATTATTGATAGTCCATATCTCGGAAACTATAAGAGATAATGCAATTTCGCAATCGGCAATGTAATTGGCATGCCGAATATCACTTGGAATGTGAATTGGGACGAAATCGCCAATAGATAAGACCATTTTACAATTTGGGCCCAAGTTAGAAGCAGAGCCTAAGGTGTAAATTATCGATAGTCCATATCTCGGAAACTATAAGAGATAATGCAATTTGGCAACCGGCAATGTAATTAGTATGCCGAATGTTACTTGGAATGTGAATTGGAACGAAATCGCCAATAGATAAGACCATTTTACAATTTGGGCCCAAGTTAGAAGCAGAGCCTAAGATGTAAATTATCGATAGTCCATATCTCGGAAACTATAAGAGTTAATGCAATTTGGCAAACGGCAATGTAATTAGCATGCCGAATATAACTTGGAATGTGAATTGGAACGAAATCGCCAATAGATAAGACCATTTTACAATTTGGGCCCAAGTTAGAAGCAGAGCCTAAGGTGTAAATTATCGATAGTCCATATCTCGGAAACTATAAGAGATAATGCAATTTGGCAACCGGCAATGTAATTAGCATGCCGAATATTACTTGGAATGTGAATTGGAACGAAATCGCCAATAGATAAGACCATTTTACGATTTGGGCCCAAGTTAGAAGCAGAGCCTAAGGTGTAAATTATCGATAGTCCATATCTCGGAAACTATAAGAGATAATGCAATTTGGCAACCGGCAATGTAATTAGCATGCCGAATATTAATTGGAATGTGAATTGGAACGAAATCGCCAATAGATAAGACCATTTTACAATTTGGGCCCAAGTTAGAAGTAGAGCCTAAGGTGTAAATTATCGATAGTCCATATCTCGGAAACTATAAGAGATAATGCAATTTGGCAACCGGCAATGTAATTAGCATGCCGAATATTACTTGGAATGTGAATTGGAACGAAATCGCCAATAGGTAAGACCATTTTACAATTTGGGCCCAAGTTAGAAGCAGAGCCTAAGGTGTAAATTATCGATAGTCCATATCTCGGAAACTATAAGAGATAATGCAATTTGGCAACCGGCAATGTAATTAGCATGCCGAATATTACTTGGAATGTGAATTGGAACGAAATCGCCAATAGATAAGACCATTTTACAATTTGGGCCCAAGTTAGAAGCAGAGCCTAAGGTGTAAATTATCGATAGTCCATATCTCGGAAACTATAAGAGGTAATGCAATTTGGCAACCGGCAATGTAATTAGCATGCCGAATATTACTTGGAATGTGAATTGGAACGAAATCGCCATTAGAGAAGACCATTTTACAATTTGGGCCCAAGTTAGAAGCAGAGCCTAAGGTGTAAATTATCGATAGTCCATATCTCGGAAACTATAAGAGATAATGCAATTTGGCAACCGGCAATGTAATTAGCATGCCGAATATTACTTGGAATGTGAATTGGAACGAAATCGCCAATAGATAAGACCATTTTACAATTTGGGCCCAAGTTAGAAGCAGAGCCTAAGGTGTAAATTATTGATAGTCCATATCTCGGAAACTATAAGAGATAATGCAATTTCGCAACCGGCAATGTAATTAGCATGCCGAATATTACTTGGAGTGTGAATTGGAACGAAATCGCCAATAGATAAGACCATTTTACAATTTGGGCCCAAGTTAGAAGCAGAGCCTAAGGTGTAAATTATCGATAGTCCATATCTCGGAAACTATAAGAGATAATGCAATTTGGCAACCGGCAATGTAATTAGCATGCCGAATATTACTTGGAATGTGAATTGGAACGAAATCGCCAATAGATAAGACCATTTTACAATTTGGGCCCAAGTTAGAAGCAGAGCCTAAGGTGTAAATTATCGATACTCCATATCTCGGAAACTATAAGAGATAATGCAATTTGGCAACCGGCAATGTAATTAGCATGCCGAATATTACTTGGAATGTGAATTGGAACGAAATCGCCAATAGATAAGACCATTTCACAATTTGGGCCCAAGTTAGAAGCAGAGCCTAAGGTGTAAATTATCGATAGTCCATATCTCGGAAACTATAAGAGATAATGCAATTTGGCAACCGGCAATGTAATTAGCATGCCGAATATTACTTGGAATGTGAATTGGAACGAAATCGCCAATAAATAAGACCATTTTACAATTTGGGACCAAGTTAGAAGCAGAGCCTAAGGTGTAAATTATCGATAGTCCATATCTCGGAAACTATAAGAGATAATGCAATTTGGCAACCGGCAATATAATTAGCATGCCGAATATTACTTGGAATGTGAATTGGAACGAAATCGCCAATAGATAAGGCCATTTTAAAATTTGGGCCCAAGTTAGAAGCAGAGCCTAAGGTGTAAATTATTGATAGTCCATATCTCGGAAACTATAAGAGATAATGCATTTTCGCAACCGGCAATGTAATTAGCATGCCGAATATCACTTGGAATGTGAATTGGGACGAAATCGCCAATAGATAAGACCATTCTACAATTTGGGCCCAAGTTAGAAGCAGAGCCTAAGGTGTAAATTATCGATAGTCCATATCTCGGAAACTATAAGAGATAATGCAATTTGGCAACCGGCAATGTAATTAGCATGCCGAATATTACTTGGAATATGAATTGGAACGAAATCGCCAATAGATAAGACCATTTTACAATTTGGGCCCAAGTTAGAAGCAGAGCCTAAGATGTAAATTATCGATAGTCCATATCTCGCAAACTATAAGAGATAATGCAATTTGGCAACCGGCAATGTAATTAGCATGCCGAATATTACTTGGAATGTGAATTGGAACGAAATCGCCAATAGATAAGACCATTTTACAATTTGGGCCCAAGTTAGAAGCAGAGCCTAAGGTGTAAATTATCGATAGTCCATATCTCGGAAACTATAAGAGATAATTCAATTTGGCAACCGGCAATGTAATTAGCATGCCGGATATTACTTGGAATGTGAATTGGAACGAAATCGCCAATAGATAAGACCATTTTACAATTTGGGCCCAAGTTAGAAGCAGAGCCTAAGGTGTAAATTATCGATAGTCCATATCTCGGAAACTATAAGAGATAATGCAATTTGGCAACCGGCAATGTAATTAGCATGCCGAATATTACTTGGAATGTGAATTGGAACGAAATCGCCAATAGATAAGACGATTTTACAATTTGGGATCAAGTTAGAAGCAGAGCCTAAGATGTAAATTATCGATAGTCCATATCTCGGAAACTATAAGAGATAATGCAATTTGGCAACCGGCAATGTAATTAGCATGCCGAATATTACTTGGAATGTGAATTGGAACGAAATCGCCAATAGATAAGACCATTTTACAATTTGGGCCCAAGTTAGAAGCAGAGCCTAAGGTGTAAATTATCGATAGTCCATATCTCGGAAACTATAAGAGATAATGCAATTTGGCAACCGGCAATGTAATTAGCAAGCCGAATATTACTTGGAATGTGAATTGGAACGAAATCGCCAATAGGTAAGACCATTTTACAATTTGGGCCCAAGTTAGAAGCAGAGCCTAAGGTGTAAATTATCGATAGTCCATATCTCGGAAACTATAAGAGATAATTCAATTTGGCAACCGGCAATGTAATTAGCATGCCGGATATTACTTGGAATGTGAATTGGAACGAAATCGCCAATAGATAAGACCATTTTACAATTTGGGCCCAAGTTAGAAGCAGAGCCTAAGGTGTAAATTATTGATAGTCCATATCTCGGAAACTATAAGAGATAATGCAATTTCGCAACCGGCAATGTAATTAGCATGCCGAATATTACTTGGAGTGTGAATTGGAACGAAATCGCCAATAGATAAGACCATTTTACAATTTGGGCCCAAGTTAGAAGCAGAGCCTAAGGTGTAAATTATCGATAGTCCATATCTCGGAAACTATAAGAGATAATGCAATTTGGCAACCGGCAATGTAATTAGCATGCCGAATATTACTTGGAATGTGAATTGGAACGAAATCGCCAATAGATAAGACCATTTTACAATTTGGGCCCAAGTTAGAAGCAGAGCCTAAGGTGTAAATTATCGGTACTCCATATCTCGGAAACTATAAGAGATAATGCAATTTGGCAACCGGCAATGTAATTAGCATGCCGAATATTACTTGGAATGTGAATTGGAACGAAATCGCCAATAAATAAGACCATTTTACAATTTGGGACCAAGTTAGAAGCAGAGCCTAAGGTGTAAATTATCGATAGTCCATATCTCGGAAACTATAAGAGATAATGCAATTTGGCAACCGGCAATGTAATTAGCATGCCGAATATTACTTGGAATGTGAATTGGAACGAAATCGCCAATAGATAAGGCCATTTTAAAATTTGGGCCCAAGTTAGAAGCATAGCCTAAGGTGTAAATTATTGATAGTCCATATCTCGGAAACTATAAGAGATAATGCAATTTCGCAACCGGCAATGTAATTAGCATGCCGAATATCACTTGGAATGTGAATTGGGACGAAATCGCCAATAGATAAGACCATTTTACAATTTGGGCCCAAGTTAGAAGCAGAGCCTAAGGTGTAAATTATCGATAGTCCATATCTCGGAAACTATAAGAGATAATGCAATTTGGCAACCGGCAATGTAATTAGCATGCCGAATATTACTTGGAATGTGAATTGGAACGAAATCGCCAATAGATAAGACCATTTTACAATTTGGGCCCAAGTTAGAAGCAGAGCCTAAGATGTAAATTATCGATAGTCCATATCTCGCAAACTATAAGAGATAATGCAATTTGGCAAATGGCAATGTAATTAGCATGCCGAATATTACTTGGAATGTGAATTGGAACGAAATCGCCAATAGATAAGACCATTTTACAATTTGGGCCCAAGTTAGAAGCAGAGCCTAAGGTGTAAATTATCGATAGTCCATATCTCGGAAACTATAAGAGATAATTCAATTTGGCAACCGGCAATGTAATTAGCATGCCGGATATTACTTGGAATGTGAATTGGAACGAAATCGCCAATAGATAAGACCATTTTACAATTTGGGCCCAAGTTAGAAGCAGAGCCTAAGGTGTAAATTATCGATAGTCCATATCTCGGAAACTATAAGAGATAATGCAATTTGGCAACCGGCAATGTAATTAGCATGCCGAATATTACTTGGAATGTGAATTGGAACGAAATCGCCAATAGATAAGACGATTTTACAATTTGGGATCAAGTTAGAAGCAGAGCCTAAGATGTAAATTATCGATAGTCCATATCTCGGAAACTATAAGAGATAATGCAATTTGGCAACCGGCAATGTAATTAGCATGCCGAATATTACTTGGAATGTGAATTGGAACGAAATCGCCAATAGATAAGACCATTTTACAATTTGGGCCCAAGTTAGAAGCAGAGCCTAAGGTGTAAATTATCGATAGTCCATATCTCGGAAACTATAAGAGATAATGCAATTTGGCAACCGGCAATGTAATTAGCAAGCCGAATATTACTTGGAATGTGAATTGGAACGAAATCGCCAATAGGTAAGACCATTTTACAATTTGGGCCCAAGTTAGAAGCAGAGCCTAAGGTGTAAATTATCGATAGTCCATATCTCGGAAACTATAAGAGATAATTCAATTTGGCAACCGGCAATGTAATTAGCATGCCGGATATTACTTGGAATGTGAATTGGAACGAAATCGCCAATAGATAAGACCATTTTACAATTTGGGCCCAAGTTAGAAGCAGAGCCTAAGGTGTAAATTACCGATAGTCCATATCTCGGAAACTATAAGAGATAATGCAATTTGGCAACCGGTAATGTAATTAGCATGCCGAATATTACTTGGAATGTGAATTGGAACGAAATCGCCAATAGAGAAGACCATTTTACAATTTGGGCCCAAGTTAGAAGCAGAGCCTAAGGTGTAAATTATCGATAGTCCATATCTCGGAAACTATAAGAGATAATGCAATTTGGCAACCGGCAATGTAATTAGCATGCCGAATATTACTTGGAATGTGAATTGGAACGAAATCGCCAATAGAGAAGACCATTTTACAATTTGGGACCAAGTTAGAAGCAGAGCCTAAGGTGTAAATTATCGATAGTCCATATCTCGGAAACTATAAGAGATAATGCAATTTGGCAACCGGCAATGTAATTAGCATGCCGAATATTACTTGGAATGTGAATTGGAACGAAATCGCCAATAGATAAGACCATTTTACAATTTGGGCCCAAGTTAGAAGCAGAGCTTAAGGTGTAAATTATCGATAGTCCATATCTCGGAAACTATAAGAGATAATGCAATTTGGCAACCGGCAACGTAATTAGCATGCCGAATATTACTTGGAATGTGAATTGGAACGAAATCGCCAATAGAGAAGACCATTTTACAATTTGGGCCCAAGTTAGAAGCAGAGCCTAAGGTGTAAATTATCGATAGTCCATATCTCGGAAACTATAAGAGATAATGCAATTTGGCAACCGGCAATGTAATTAGCATGCCGAATATTACTTGGAATGTGAATTGGAACGAAAACGCCAATAGATAAGACCATTTTACAATTTGGGCCCAAGTTAGAAGCAGAGCCTATGGTGTAAATTATCGATAGTCCATATCTCGGAAACTATAAGGGATAATGCAATTTGGCAACCGGCAATGTAATTAGCATGCCGAATATTACTTGGAATGTGAATTGGAACGAAATCGCCAATAGATAAGACCATTTTACAATTTGGGCCCAAGTTAGAAGCAGAGCCTAAGGTGTAAATTATTGATAGTCCATATCTCGGAAACTATAAGAGATAATGCAATTTCGCAACCGGCAATGTAATTAGCATGCCGAATATCACTTGGAATGTGAATTGGGACGAAATCGCCAATAGATAAGACCATTTTACAATTTGGGCCCAAGTTAGAAGCAGAGCCTAAGGTGTAAATTATCGATAGTCCATATCTCGGAAACTATAAGAGATAATGCAATTTGGCAACCGGCAATGTAATTAGCATGCCGAATATTACTTGGAATGTGAATTGGAACGAAATCGCCAATAGATAAGACCATTTTACAATTTGGGCCCAAGTTAGAAGCAGAGCCTAAGATGTAAATTATCGATAGTCCATATCTCGCAAACTATAAGAGATAATGCAATTTGGCAACCGGCAATGTAATTAGCATGCCGAATATTACTTGGAATGTGAATTGGAACGAAATCGCCAATAGATAAGACCATTTTACAATTTGGGCCCAAGTTAGAAGCAGAGCCTAAGGTGTAAATTATCGATAGTCCATATCTCGGAAACTATAAGAGATAATTCAATTTGGCAACCGGCAATGTAATTAGCATGCCGGATATTACTTGGAATGTGAATTGGAACGAAATCGCCAATAGATAAGACCATTTTACAATTTGGGCCCAAGTTAGAAGCAGAGCCTAAGGTGTAAATTATCGATAGTCCATATCTCGGAAACTATAAGAGATAAGGCAATTTGGCAACCGGCAATGTAATTAGCATGCCGAATATTACTTGGAATGTGAATTGGAACGAAATCGCCAATAGATAAGATGATTTTACAATTTGGGATCAAGTTAGAAGCAGAGCCTAAGATGTAAATTATCGATAGTCCATATCTCGGAAACTATAAGAGATAATGCAATTTGGCAACCGGCAATGTAATTAGCATGCCGAATATTACTTGGAATGTGAATTGGAACGAAATCGCCAATAGATAAGACCATTTTACAATTTGGGCCCAAGTTAGAAGCAGAGCCTAAGGTGTAAATTATCGATAGTCCATATCTCTGAAACTATAAGTGATAATGCAATTTGGCAACCGGCAATGTAATTAGCAAGCCGAATATTACTTGGAATGTGAATTGGAACGAAATCGCCAATAGGTAAGACCATTTTACAATTTGGGCCCAAGTTAGAAGCAGAGCCTAAGGTGTAAATTATCGATAGTCCATATCTCGGAAACTATAAGAGATAATTCAATTTGGCAACCGGCAATGTAATTAGCATGCCGGATATTACTTGGAATGTGAATTGGAACGAAATCGCCAATAGATAAGACCATTTTACAATTTGGGCCCAAGTTAGAAGCAGAGCCTAAGGTGTAAATTACCGATAGTCCATATCTCGGAAACTATAAGAGATAATGCAATTTGGCAACCGGCAATGTAATTAGCATGCCGAATATTACTTGGAATGTGAATTGGAACGAAATCGCCAATAGAGAAGACCATTTTACAATTTGGGCCCAAGTTAGAAGCAGAGCCTAAGGTGTAAATTATCGATTGTCCATATCTCGGAAACTATAAGAGATAATGCAATTTGGCAACCGGCAATGTAATTAGCATGCCGAATATTACTTGGAATGTGAATTGGAACTAAATCGCCAATAGATAAGACCATTTTACAATTTGGGCCCAAGTTAGAAGCAGAGCCTAAGGTGTAAATTATCGATAGTCCATATCTCGGAAACTATAAGAGATAATGCAATTTGGCAACCGGCAATGTAATTAGCATGCCGAATATTACTTGGAATGTGAATTGGAACGAAAACGCCAATAGATAAGACCATTTTACAATTTGGGCCCTAGTTAGAAGCAGAGCCTATGGTGTAAATTATCGATAGTCCATATCTCGGAAACTATAAGGGATAATGCAATTTGGCAACCGGCAATGTAATTAGCATGCCGAATATTACTTGGAATGTGAATTGGAACGAAATCGCCAATAGATAAGACCATTTTACAATTTGGGCCCAAGTTAGAAGCAGAGCCTAAGGTGTAAATTATCGATAGTCCATATCTCGGAAACTATAAGAGATAATGCAATTTGGCAACCGGCAATGTAATTAGCATGCCGAATATTACTTGGAATGTGAATTGGAACGAAATCGCCAATAGATAAGACCATTTTACAATTTGGGCCCAAGTTAGAAGCAGAGCCTAAGATGTAAATTATCGATAGTCCATATCTCGGAAACTATAAGAGATAATGCAATTTGGCAACCGGCAATGTAATTAGCATGCCCAATATTACTTGGAATGTGAATTGGAACGAAATCGCCAATAGATAAGACCATTTTACAATTTGGGCCCAAGTTAGAAGCAGAGCCTAAGGTGTAAATTATCAATAGTCCATATCTCGGTAACTATAAGAGATAATTCAATTTGGCAACCGGCAATGTAATTAGCATGCCGAATATTACTTGGAATGTGAATTGGAACGAAATCGCCAATAGATAAGACCATTTTACAATTTGGGCCCAAGTTAGAAGCAGAGCCTAAGGTGTAAATTATCGATATTCCATATCTCGGAAACTATAAGAGATAATGCAATTTGGCAGCCGGCAATGTAATTAGCATGCCGAATATTACTTGGAATGTGAATTGGAACGAAATCGCCAATAGATAAGACCATTTTACACTTTGGGAGCAAGTTAGAAGCAGAGCCTAAGGTGTAAATTATCGATAGTCCATATCTCGGAAACTATGAGAGATAATGCAATTTGGCAACAGGCAATGTAATTAGCATGCCGAATATTACTTGGAATGTGAATTGGAACGAAATCGCCAATAGATAAGACCATTTTACAATTTGGGCCCAAGTTAGAAGCAGAGCCTATGGTGTAAATTATCGATAGTCCATATCTCGGAAACTATAAGAGATAATGCAATTTGGCAACCGGCAATGTAATTAGCATGCCGAATATTACTTGGAATGTGAATTGTAACGAAATCGCCAATAGATAAGACCATTTTACAATTTGGGCCCAAGTTAGAAGCAGAGCCTAAGGTGTAAATTATCGATAGTCCATATCTCGGAAACTATAAGAGATAATGCAATTTGGCAACCGGCAATGTAATTAGCATGCCGAATATTACTTGGAATGTGAATTGGAACGAAATCGCCAATAGATAAGACCATTTTACAATTTGGGCCCAAGTTAGAAGCAGAGCCTAAGGTGTAAATTATCGATACTCCATATCTCGGAAACTATAAGAGATAATGCAATTTGGCAACCGGCAATGTAATTAGCATGCCGAATATTACTTGGAATGTGAATTGGAACGAAATCGCCAATAGATAAGACCATTTCACAATTTGGGCCCAAGTTAGAAGCAGAGCCTAAGGTGTAAATTATCGATAGTCCATATCTCGGAAACTATAAGAGATAATGCAATTTGGCAACCGGCAATGTAATTAGCATGCCGAATATTACTTGGAATGTGAATTGGAACGAAATCGCCAATAAATAAGACCATTTTACAATTTGGGACCAAGTTAGAAGCAGAGCCTAAGGTGTAAATTATCGATAGTCCATATCTCGGAAACTATAAGAGATAATGCAATTTGGCAACCGGCAATGTAATTAGCATGCCGAATATTACTTGGAATGTGAATTGGAACGAAATCGCCAATAGATAAGGCCATTTTAAAATTTGGGCCCAAGTTAGAAGCAGAGCCTAAGGTGTAAATTATTGATAGTCCATATCTCGGAAACTATAAGAGATAATGCATTTTCGCAACCGGCAATGTAATTAGCATGCCGAATATCACTTGGAATGTGAATTGGGACGAAATCGCCAATAGATAAGACCATTCTACAATTTGGGCCCAAGTTAGAAGCAGAGCCTAAGGTGTAAATTATCGATAGTCCATATCTCGGAAACTATAAGAGATAATGCAATTTGGCAACCGGCAATGTAATTAGCATGCCGAATATTACTTGGAATGTGAATTGGAACGAAATCGCCAATAGATAAGACCATTTTACAATTTGGGCCCAAGTTAGAAGCAGAGCCTAAGATGTAAATTATCGATAGTCCATATCTCGCAAACTATAAGAGATAATGCAATTTGGAAACCGGCAATGTAATTAGCATGCCGAATATTACTTGGAATGTGAATTGGAACGAAATCGCCAATAGATAAGACCATTTTACAATTTGGGCCCAAGTTAGAAGCAGAGCCTAAGGTGTAAATTATCGATAGTCCATATCTCGGAAACTATAAGAGATAATTCAATTTGGCAACCGGCAATGTAATTAGCATGCCGGATATTACTTGGAATGTGAATTGGAACGAAATCGCCAATAGATAAGACCATTTTACAATTTGGGCCCAAGTTAGAAGCAGAGCCTAAGGTGTAAATTATCGATAGTCCATATCTCGGAAACTATAAGAGATAATGCAATTTGGCAACCGGCAATGTAATTAGCATGCCGAATATTACTTGGAATGTGAATTGGAACGAAATCGCCAATAGATAAGACGATTTTACAATTTGGGATCAAGTTAGAAGCAGAGCCTAAGATGTAAATTATCGATAGTCCATATCTCGGAAACTATAAGAGATAATGCAATTTGGCAACCGGCAATGTAATTAGCATGCCGAATATTACTTGGAATGTGAATTGGAACGAAATCGCCAATAGATAAGACCATTTTACAATTTGGGCCCAAGTTAGAAGCAGAGCCTAAGGTGTAAATTATCGATAGTCCATATCTCGGAAACTATAAGAGATAATGCAATTTGGCAACCGGCAATGTAATTAGCAAGCCGAATATTACTTGGAATGTGAATTGGAACGAAATCGCCAATAGGTAAGACCATTTTACAATTTGGGCCCAAGTTAGAAGCAGAGCCTAAGGTGTAAATTATCGATAGTCCATATCTCGGAAACTATAAGAGATAATTCAATTTGGCAACCGGCAATGTAATTAGCATGCCGGATATTACTTGGAATGTGAATTGGAACGAAATCGCCAATAGATAAGACCATTTTACAATTTGGGCCCAAGTTAGAAGCAGAGCCTAAGGTGTAAATTATTGATAGTCCATATCTCGGAAACTATAAGAGATAATGCAATTTCGCAACCGGCAATGTAATTAGCATGCCGAATATTACTTGGAGTGTGAATTGGAACGAAATCGCCAATAGATAAGACCATTTTACAATTTGGGCCCAAGTTAGAAGCAGAGCCTAAGGTGTAAATTATCGATAGTCCATATCTCGGAAACTATAAGAGATAATGCAATTTGGCAACCGGCAATGTAATTAGCATGCCGAATATTACTTGGAATGTGAATTGGAACGAAATCGCCAATAGATAAGACCATTTTACAATTTGGGCCCAAGTTAGAAGCAGAGCCTAAGGTGTAAATTATCGGTACTCCATATCTCGGAAACTATAAGAGATAATGCAATTTGGCAACCGGCAATGTAATTAGCATGCCGAATATTACTTGGAATGTGAATTGGAACGAAATCGCCAATAAATAAGACCATTTTACAATTTGGGACCAAGTTAGAAGCAGAGCCTAAGGTGTAAATTATCGATAGTCCATATCTCGGAAACTATAAGAGATAATGCAATTTGGCAACCGGCAATGTAATTAGCATGCCGAATATTACTTGGAATGTGAATTGGAACGAAATCGCCAATAGATAAGGCCATTTTAAAATTTGGGCCCAAGTTAGAAGCATAGCCTAAGGTGTAAATTATTGATAGTCCATATCTCGGAAACTATAAGAGATAATGCAATTTCGCAACCGGCAATGTAATTAGCATGCCGAATATCACTTGGAATGTGAATTGGGACGAAATCGCCAATAGATAAGACCATTTTACAATTTGGGCCCAAGTTAGAAGCAGAGCCTAAGGTGTAAATTATCGATAGTCCATATCTCGGAAACTATAAGAGATAATGCAATTTGGCAACCGGCAATGTAATTAGCATGCCGAATATTACTTGGAATGTGAATTGGAACGAAATCGCCAATAGATAAGACCATTTTACAATTTGGGCCCAAGTTAGAAGCAGAGCCTAAGATGTAAATTATCGATAGTCCATATCTCGCAAACTATAAGAGATAATGCAATTTGGCAAATGGCAATGTAATTAGCATGCCGAATATTACTTGGAATGTGAATTGGAACGAAATCGCCAATAGATAAGACCATTTTACAATTTGGGCCCAAGTTAGAAGCAGAGCCTAAGGTGTAAATTATCGATAGTCCATATCTCGGAAACTATAAGAGATAATTCAATTTGGCAACCGGCAATGTAATTAGCATGCCGGATATTACTTGGAATGTGAATTGGAACGAAATCGCCAATAGATAAGGCCATTTTAAAATTTGGGACCAAGTTAGAACCAGAGCCTAAGGTGTAAATTATCGATAGTCCATATCTCGGAAACTATAAGAGATAATGCAATTTGGCAACCGGCAATGTAATTAGCATGCCGAATATTACTTGGAATGTGAATTGGAACGAAATCGCCAATAGATAAGGCCATTTTAAAATTTGGGCCCAAGTTAGAAGCATAGCCTAAGGTGTAAATTATTGATAGTCCATATCTCGGAAACTATAAGAGATAATGCAATTTCGCAACCGGCAATGTAATTAGCATGCCGAATATCACTTGGAATGTGAATTGGGACGAAATCGCCAATAGATAAGACCATTTTACAATTTGGGCCCAAGTTAGAAGCAGAGCCTAAGGTGTAAATTATCGATAGTCCATATCTCGGAAACTATAAGAGATAATGCAATTTGGCAACCGGCAATGTAATTAGCATGCCGAATATTACTTGGAATGTGAATTGGAACGAAATCGCCAATAGATAAGACCATTTTACAATTTGGGCCCAAGTTAGAAGCAGAGCCTAAGATGTAAATTATCGATAGTCCATATCTCGCAAACTATAAGAGATAATGCAATTTGGCAAATGGCAATGTAATTAGCATGCCGAATATTACTTGGAATGTGAATTGGAACGAAATCGCCAATAGATAAGACCATTTTACAATTTGGGCCCAAGTTAGAAGCAGAGCCTAAGGTGTAAATTATCGATAGTCCATATCTCGGAAACTATAAGAGATAATGCAATTTGGCAACCGGCAATGTAATTAGCATGCCGAATATTACTTGGAATGTGAATTGGAACGAAATCGCCAATAGATAAGACGATTTTACAATTTGGGATCAAGTTAGAAGCAGAGCCTAAGATGTAAATTATCGATAGTCCTTATCTCGGAAACTATAAGAGATAATGCAATTTGGCAACCGGCAATGTAATTAGCATGCCGAATATTACTTGGAATGTGAATTGGAACGAAATCGCCAATAGATAAGACCATTTTACAATTTGGGCCCAAGTTAGAAGCAGAGCCTAAGGTGTAAATTATCGATAGTCCATATCTCGGAAACTATAAGAGATAATTCAATTTGGCAACCGGCAATGTAATTAGCATGCCGGATATTACTTGGAATGTGAATTGGAACGAAATCGCCAATAGATAAGACCATTTTACAATTTGGGCCCAAGTTAGAAGCAGAGCCTAAGGTGTAAATTACCGATAGTCCATATCTCGGAAACTATAAGAGATAATGCAATTTGGCAACCGGTAATGTAATTAGCATGCCGAATATTACTTGGAATGTGAATTGGAACGAAATCGCCAATAGAGAAGACCATTTTACAATTTGGGCCCAAGTTAGAAGCAGAGCCTAAGGTGTAAATTATCGATAGTCCATATCTCGGAAACTATAAGAGATAATGCAATTTGGCAACCGGCAATGTAATTAGCATGCCGAATATTACTTGGAATGTGAATTGGAACGAAATCGCCAATAGAGAAGACCATTTTACAATTTGGGACCAAGTTAGAAGCAGAGCCTAAGGTGTAAATTATCGATAGTCCATATCTCGGAAACTATAAGAGATAATGCAATTTGGCAACCGGCAATGTAATTAGCATGCCGAATATTACTTGGAATGTGAATTGGAACGAAATCGCCAATAGATAAGACCATTTTACAATTTGGGCCCAAGTTAGAAGCAGAGCTTAAGGTGTAAATTATCGATAGTCCATATCTCGGAAACTATAAGAGATAATGCAATTTGGCAACCGGCAACGTAATTAGCATGCCGAATATTACTTGGAATGTGAATTGGAACGAAATCGCCAATAGAGAAGACCATTTTACAATTTGGGCCCAAGTTAGAAGCAGAGCCTAAGGTGTAAATTATCGATAGTCCATATCTCGGAAACTATAAGAGATAATGCAATTTGGCAACCGGCAATGTAATTAGCATGCCGAATATTACTTGGAATGTGAATTGGAACGAAAACGCCAATAGATAAGACCATTTTACAATTTGGGCCCAAGTTAGAAGCAGAGCCTATGGTGTAAATTATCGATAGTCCATATCTCGGAAACTATAAGGGATAATGCAATTTGGCAACCGGCAATGTAATTAGCATGCCGAATATTACTTGGAATGTGAATTGGAACGAAATCGCCAATAGATAAGACCATTTTACAATTTGGGCCCAAGTTAGAAGCAGAGCCTAAGGTGTAAATTATTGATAGTCCATATCTCGGAAACTATAAGAGATAATGCAATTTCGCAACCGGCAATGTAATTAGCATGCCGAATATCACTTGGAATGTGAATTGGGACGAAATCGCCAATAGATAAGACCATTTTACAATTTGGGCCCAAGTTAGAAGCAGAGCCTAAGGTGTAAATTATCGATAGTCCATATCTCGGAAACTATAAGAGATAATGCAATTTGGCAACCGGCAATGTAATTAGCATGCCGAATATTACTTGGAATGTGAATTGGAACGAAATCGCCAATAGATAAGACCATTTTACAATTTGGGCCCAAGTTAGAAGCAGAGCCTAAGATGTAAATTATCGATAGTCCATATCTCGCAAACTATAAGAGATAATGCAATTTGGCAACCGGCAATGTAATTAGCATGCCGAATATTACTTGGAATGTGAATTGGAACGAAATCGCCAATAGATAAGACCATTTTACAATTTGGGCCCAAGTTAGAAGCAGAGCCTAAGGTGTAAATTATCGATAGTCCATATCTCGGAAACTATAAGAGATAATTCAATTTGGCAACCGGCAATGTAATTAGCATGCCGGATATTACTTGGAATGTGAATTGGAACGAAATCGCCAATAGATAAGACCATTTTACAATTTGGGCCCAAGTTAGAAGCAGAGCCTAAGGTGTAAATTATCGATAGTCCATATCTCGGAAACTATAAGAGATAAGGCAATTTGGCAACCGGCAATGTAATTAGCATGCCGAATATTACTTGGAATGTGAATTGGAACGAAATCGCCAATAGATAAGATGATTTTACAATTTGGGATCAAGTTAGAAGCAGAGCCTAAGATGTAAATTATCGATAGTCCATATCTCGGAAACTATAAGAGATAATGCAATTTGGCAACCGGCAATGTAATTAGCATGCCGAATATTACTTGGAATGTGAATTGGAACGAAATCGCCAATAGATAAGACCATTTTACAATTTGGGCCCAAGTTAGAAGCAGAGCCTAAGGTGTAAATTATCGATAGTCCATATCTCGGAAACTATAAGTGATAATGCAATTTGGCAACCGGCAATGTAATTAGCAAGCCGAATATTACTTGGAATGTGAATTGGAACGAAATCGCCAATAGGTAAGACCATTTTACAATTTGGGCCCAAGTTAGAAGCAGAGCCTAAGGTGTAAATTATCGATAGTCCATATCTCGGAAACTATAAGAGATAATTCAATTTGGCAACCGGCAATGTAATTAGCATGCCGGATATTACTTGGAATGTGAATTGGAACGAAATCGCCAATAGATAAGACCATTTTACAATTTGGGCCCAAGTTAGAAGCAGAGCCTAAGGTGTAAATTACCGATAGTCCATATCTCGGAAACTATAAGAGATAATGCAATTTGGCAACCGGCAATGTAATTAGCATGCCGAATATTACTTGGAATGTGAATTGGAACGAAATCGCCAATAGAGAAGACCATTTTACAATTTGGGCCCAAGTTAGAAGCAGAGCCTAAGGTGTAAATTATCGATTGTCCATATCTCGGAAACTATAAGAGATAATGCAATTTGGCAACCGGCAATGTAATTAGCATGCCGAATATTACTTGGAATGTGAATTGGAACTAAATCGCCAATAGATAAGACCATTTTACAATTTGGGCCCAAGTTAGAAGCAGAGCCTAAGGTGTAAATTATCGATAGTCCATATCTCGGAAACTATAAGAGATAATGCAATTTGGCAACCGGCAATGTAATTAGCATGCCGAATATTACTTGGAATGTGAATTGGAACGAAAACGCCAATAGATAAGACCATTTTACAATTTGGGCCCTAGTTAGAAGCAGAGCCTATGGTGTAAATTATCGATAGTCCATATCTCGGAAACTATAAGGGATAATGCAATTTGGCAACCGGCAATGTAATTAGCATGCCGAATATTACTTGGAATGTGAATTGGAACGAAATCGCCAATAGATAAGACCATTTTACAATTTGGGCCCAAGTTAGAAGCAGAGCCTAAGGTGTAAATTATCGATAGTCCATATCTCGGAAACTATAAGAGATAATGCAATTTGGCAACCGGCAATGTAATTAGCATGCCGAATATTACTTGGAATGTGAATTGGAACGAAATCGCCAATAGATAAGACCATTTTACAATTTGGGCCCAAGTTAGAAGCAGAGCCTAAGATGTAAATTATCGATAGTCCATATCTCGGAAACTATAAGAGATAATGCAATTTGGCAACCGGCAATGTAATTAGCATGCCCAATATTACTTGGAATGTGAATTGGAACGAAATCGCCAATAGATAAGACCATTTTACAATTTGGGCCCAAGTTAGAAGCAGAGCCTAAGGTGTAAATTATCAATAGTCCATATCTCGGTAACTATAAGAGATAATTCAATTTGGCAACCGGCAATGTAATTAGCATGCCGAATATTACTTGGAATGTGAATTGGAACGAAATCGCCAATAGATAAGACCATTTTACAATTTGGGCCCAAGTTAGAAGCAGAGAATAAGGTGTAAATTATCGATAGTCCATATCTCGGAAACTATAAGAGATAATGCAATTTGGCAGCCGGCAATGTAATTAGCATGCCGAATATTACTTGGAATGTGAATTGGAACGAAATCGCCAATAGATAAGACCATTTTACACTTTGGGAGCAAGTTAGAAGCAGAGCCTAAGGTGTAAATTATCGATAGTCCATATCTCGGAAACTATAAGAGATAATGCAATTTGGCAACAGGCAATGTAATTAGCATGCCGAATATTACTTGGAATGTGAATTGGAACGAAATCGCCAATAGATAAGACCATTTTACAATTTGGGCCCAAGTTAGAAGCAGAGCCTATGGTGTAAATTATCGATAGTCCATATCTCGGAAACTATAAGAGATAATGCAATTTGGCAACCGGCAATGTAATTAGCATGCCGAATATTACTTGGAATGTGAATTGTAACGAAATCGCCAATAGATAAGACCATTTTAGAATTTGGGCCCAAGTTAGAAGCAGAGCCTAAGGTGTAAATTATCGATAGTCCATATCTCGGAAACTATAAGAGATAATGCAATTTGGCAACCGGCAATGTAATTAGCATGCCGAATATTACTTGGAATGTGAATTGGAACGAAATCGCCAATAGATAAGACCATTTTACAATTTGGGCCCAAGTTAGAAGCAGAGCCTAAGGTGTAAATTATCGATAGTCCATATCTCGGAAACTATAAGAGATAATGCAATTTGGCAACCGGCAATGTAATTAGCATGCCGAATATTACTTGGAGTGTGAATTGGAACGAAATCGCCAATAGATAAGACCATTTTAAAATTTGGGCCCAAGTTAGAAGCAGAGCCTAAGGTGTAAATTATTGATAGTCCATATCTCGGAAACTATAAGAGATAATGCAATTTCGCAACCGGCTATGTAATTAGCATGCCGAATATCACTTGGAATGTGAATTGGGACGAAATCGCCAATAGATAAGACCATTTTACAATTTGGGCCCAAGTTAGAAGCAGAGCCTAAGGTGTAAATTATCGATAGTCCATATCTCGGAAACTATAAGAGATAATGCAATTTGGCAACCGGCAATGTAATTAGCATGCCGAATATTACTTGGAATGTGAATTGGAACGAAATCGCCAATAGATAAGACCATTTTACAATTTGGGCCCAAGTTAGAAGCAGAGCCTAAGGTGTAAATTATCGATAGTCCATATCTCGGAAACTATAAGAGATAATGCAATTTGGCAACCGGCAATGTAATTAGCATGCCGAATATTACTTGGAATGTGAATTGGAACGAAATCGCCAATAGATAAGACCATTTTACAATTTGGGCCCAAGTTAGAAGCAGAGCCTAAGGTGTAAATTATCGATAGTCCATATCTCGGAAACTATAAGAGATAATGCAATTTCGCAACCGGCAATGTAATTAGCATGCCGAATATTACTTGGAGTGTGAATTGGAACGAAATCGCCAATAGATAAGACCATTTTACAATTTGGGCCCAAGTTAGAAGCAGAGCCTAAGGTGTAAATTATCGATAGTCCATATCTCGGAAACTATAAGAGATAATGCAATTTGGCAACCGGCAATGTAATTAGCATGCCGAATATTACTTGGAATGTGAATTGGAACGAAATCGCCAATAGATAAGACCATTTTACAATTTGGGCCCAAGTTAGAAGCAGAGCCTAAGGTGTAAATTATCGATAGTCCATATCTCGGAAACTATAAGAGATAATGCAATTTGGCAACCGGCAATGTAATTAGCATGCCGAATATTACTTGGAATGTGAATTGGAACGAAATCGCCAATAGATAAGACCATTTTACAATTTGGGCCCAAGTTAGAAGCAGAGCCTAAGGTGTAAATTATCGATAGTCCATATCTCGGAAACTATAAGAGATAATGCAATTTGGCAACCGGCAATGTAATTAGCATGCCGAATATTACTTGGAATGTGAATTGCAACTAAATCGCCAATAGATAAGACCATTTTACAATTTGGGCCCAAGTTAGAAGCAGAGCCTAAGGTGTAAATTATCGATAGTCCATATCTCGGGAACTATAAGAGATAATGCAATTTGGCAACCGGCAATGTAATTAGCATGCCGAATATTACTTGGAATGTGAATTGGAACGAAATCGCCAATAGATAAGACCATTTTACAATTTGGGCCCAAGTTAAAAGCAGAGCCTAAGGTGTAAATTATTGATAGTCCATATCTCGGAAACTATAAGAGATAATGCAATTTCGCAACCGGCAATGTAATTAGCATGCCGAATATCACTTGGAATGTGAATTGGGACGAAATCGCCAATAGATAAGACCATTTTACAATTTGGGCCCAAGTTAGAAGCAGAGCCTAAGGTGTAAATTATCGATAGTCCATATCTCGGAAACTATAAGAGATAATGCAATTTGGCAACCGGCAATGTAATTAGCATGCCGAATATTACTTGGAATGTGAATTGGAACGAAATCGCCAATAGATAAGACCATTTTACAATTTGGGCCCAAGTTAGAAGCAGAGCCTAAGGTGTAAATTATCGATAGTCCATATCTCGGAAACTATAAGAGATAATGCAATTTGGCAACCGGCAATGTAATTAGCATGCCGAATATTACTTGGAATGTGAATTGGAACGAAATCGCCAATAGGTAAGACCATTTTACAATTTGGGCCCAAGTTAGAAGCAGAGCCTAAGGTGTAAATTATCGATAGTCCATAGCTCGGAAAATATAAGAGATAATTCAATTTGGCAACCGGCAATGTAATTAGCATGCCGAATATTACTTGGAATGTGAATTGGAACGAAATCGCCAATAGATAAGACCATTTTACAATTTGGGCCCAAGTTAGAAGCAGAGCCTAAGGTGTAAATTATCGATAGTCCATATCTCGGAAACTATAAGAAGTAATGCAATTTGGCGACCGGCAATGTAATTAGCATGCCGAATATTACTTGGAATGTGAATTGGAACGAAATCGCCAATAGATAAGACCATTTTGCAATTTGGGCCCAAGTTAGAAGCAGAGCCTAAGGTGTAAATTATCGATAGTCCATAACTCGGAAACTATAAGAGATAATGCAATTTGGCAACCGGCAATGTAATTAGCATGCCGAATATTACTTGGAATGTGAATTGCAACGAAATCGCCAATAGATAAGGCCATTTTACAATTTGGGCCCAAGTTAGAAGCAGAGCCTATGGTGTAAATTATCGATAGTCCATATCTCGGAAACTATAAGAGATAATGCAATTTGGCAACCGGCAATGTAATTAGCATGCCGAATATTACTTGGAATGTGAATTGGAACGAAATCGCCAATAGATAAGACCATTTTACAATTTGGGCCCAAGTTAGAAGCAGAGCCTAAGGTGTAAATTATCGATAGTCCATATGTCGGAAACTATAAGAGTTAATGCAATTTGGCAACCGGCAATGTAATTAGCATGCCGAATATTACTTGGAATGTGAATTGGAACGAAATCGCCAATAGATAAGACCATTTTACAATTTGGGCTCAAGTTAGAAGCAGAGCCTAAGGTGTAAATTATCGATAGTCCATATCTCGGAAACTATAAGAGATAATGCAATTTGGCAACCGGCAATGTAATTAGCATGCCGAATATTACTTGGAATGTGAATTGGAACGAAATCGCCAAAAGGTAAGACCATTTTACAATTTGGGCCCAAGTTAGAAGCAGAGCCTAAGGTGTAAATTATTGATAGTCCATATCTCGGAAACTATAAGAGATAATGCAATTTCGCAATCGGCAATGTAATTGGCATGCCGAATATCACTTGGAATGTGAATTGGGACGAAATCGCCAATAGATAAGACCATTTTACAATTTGGGCCCAAGTTAGAAGCAGAGCCTAAGGTGTAAATTATCGATAGTCCATATCTCGGAAACTATAAGAGATAATGCAATTTGGCAACCGGCAATGTAATTAGTATGCCGAATATTACTTGGAATGTGAATTGGAACGAAATCGCCAATAGATAAGACCATTTTACAATTTGGGCCCAAGTTAGAAGCAGAGCCTAAGATGTAAATTATCGATAGTCCATATCTCGGAAACTATAAGAGTTAATGCAATTTGGCAACCGGCAATGTAATTATCATGCCGAATATTACTTGGAATGTGAATTGGAACGAAATCGCCAATAGATAAGACCATTTTACAATTTGGGCCCAAGTTAGAAGCAGAGCCTAAGGTGTAAATTATCGATAGTCCATATCTCGGAAACTATAAGAGATAATGCAATTTGGCAACCGGCAATGTAATTAGCATGCCGAATATTACTTGGAATGTGAATTGGAACGAAATCGCCAATAGATAAGACCATTTTACGATTTGGGCCCAAGTTAGAAGCAGAGCCTAAGGTGTAAATTATCGATAGTCCATATCTCGGAAACTATAAGAGATAATGCAATTTGGCAACCGGCAATGTAATTAGCATGCCGAATATTAATTGGAATGTGAATTGGAACGAAATCGCCAATAGATAAGACCATTTTACAATTTGGGCCCAAGTTAGAAGTAGAGCCTAAGGTGTAAATTATCGATAGTCCATATCTCGGAAACTATAAGAGATAATGCAATTTGGCAACCGGCAATGTAATTAGCATGCCGAATATTACTTGGAATGTGAATTGGAACGAAATCGCCAATAGGTAAGACCATTTTACAATTTGGGCCCAAGTTAGAAGCAGAGCCTAAGGTGTAAATTATCGATAGTCCATATCTCTGAAACTATAAGAGATAATGCAATTTGGCAACCGGCAATGTAATTAGCATGCCGAATATTACCTGGAATGTGAATTGGAACGAAATCGCCAATAGATAAGACCATTTTACAATTTGGGCCCAAGTTAGAAGCAGAGCCTAAGGTGTAAATTATCGATAGTCCATATCTCGGAAACTGTAAGAGGTAATGCAATTTGGCAACCGGCAATGTAATTAGCATGCCGAATATTACTTGGAATGTGAATTGGAACGAAATCGCCATTAGAGAAGACCATTTTACAATTTGGGCCCAAGTTAGAAGCAGAGCCTAAGGTGTAAATTATCGATAGTCCATATCTCGGAAACTATAAGAGATAATGCAATTTGGCAACCGGCAATGTAATTAGCATGCCGAATATTACTTGGAATGTGAATTGGAACGAAATCGCCAATAGATAAGACCATTTTACAATTTGGGCCCAAGTTAGAAGCAGAGCCTAAGGTGTAAATTATCGATAGTCCATATCTCGGAAACTATAAGAGATAATGCAGTTTGGCAACCGGCAATTTAATTAGCATGCCGAATATTACTTGGAATGTGAATTGGAACGAAATCGCCAATAGATAAGACCATTTTACAATTTGGGCCCAAGTTAGAAGCAGAGCCTAAGGTGTAAATTATCGATAGTCCATATCTCGGAAACTATAAGAGATAATGCAATTTGGCAACCGGCAATGTAATTAGCATGCCGAATATTACTTGGAATGTGAATTGGAACGAAATCGCCAATAGATAAGACCATTTTACAATTTGGGCCCAAGTTAGAAGCAGAGCCTAAGATGTAAATTATCGATAGTCCATATCTCGGAAACTATAAGAGATAATGCAATTTGGCAACCGGCAATGTAATTAGCATGCCGAATATTACTTGGAATGTGAATTGGAACGAAATCGCCAATAGATAAGACCATTTTACAATTTGGGCCCAAGTTAGAAGCAGAGCCTAAGGTGTAAATTATCGATAGTCCATATCTCGGAAACTATAAGAGATAATGCAATTTGGCAACCGGCAATGTAATTAGCAAGCCGAATATTACTTGGAATGTGAATTGGAACGAAATCGCCAATAGGTAAGACCATTTTACAATTTGGGCCCAAGTTAGAAGCAGAGCCTAAGGTGTAAATTATCGATAGTCCATATCTCGGAAACTATAAGAGATAATTCAATTTGGCAACCGGCAATGTAATTAGCATGCCGGATATTACTTGGAATGTGAATTGGAACGAAATCGCCAATAGATAAGACCATTTTACAATTTGGGCCCAAGTTAGAAGCAGAGCCTAAGGTGTAAATTACCGATGGTCCATATCTGGGAAACTATAAGAGATAATGCAATTTGGCAACCGGCAATGTAATTAGCATGCCGAATATTACTTGGAATGTGAATTGGAACGAAATCGCCAATAGAGAAGACCATTTTACAATTTGGGCCCAAGTTAGAAGCAGAGCCTAAGGTGTAAATTATCGATAGTCCATATCTCGGAAACTATAAGAGATAATGCAATTTGGCAACCGGCAATGTAATTAGCATGCCGAATATTACTTGGAATGTGAATTGGAACGAAATCGCCAATAGAGAAGACCATTTTACAATTTGGGACCAAGTTAGAAGCAGAGCCTAAGGTGTAAATTATCGATAGTCCATATCTCGGAAACTATAAGAGATAATGCAATTTGGCAACCGGCAATGTAATTAGCATGCCGAATATTACTTGGAATGTGAATTGGAACGAAATCGCCAATAGATAAGACCATTTTACAATTTGGGCCCAAGTTAGAAGCAGAGCCTAAGGTGTAAATTATCGATAGTCCATATCTCGGAAACTATAAGAGATAATGCAATTTGGCAACCGGCAACGTAATTAGCATGCCGAATATTACTTGGAATGTGAATTGGAACGAAATCGCCAATAGAGAAGACCATTTTACAATTTGGGCCCAAGTTAGAAGCAGAGCCTAAGGTGTAAATTATCGATAGTCCATATCTCGGAAACTATAAGAGATAATGCAATTTGGCAACCGGCAATGTAATTAGCATGCCGAATATTACTTGGAATGTGAATTGGAACGAAAACGCCAATAGATAAGACCATTTTACAATTTGGGCCCAAGTTAGAAGCAGAGCCTATGGTGTAAATTATCGATAGTCCATATCTCGGAAACTATAAGGGATAATGCAATTTGGCAACCGGCAATGTAATTAGCATGCCGAATATTACTTGGAATGTGAATTGGAACGAAATCGCCAATAGATAAGACCATTTTACAATTTGGGCCCAAGTTAGAAGCAGAGCCTAAGGTGTAAATTATTGATAGTCCATATCTCGGAAACTATAAGAGATAATGCAATTTCGCAACCGGCAATGTAATTAGCATGCCGAATATCACTTGGAATGTGAATTGGGACGAAATCGCCAATAGATAAGACCATTTTACAATTTGGGCCCAAGTTAGAAGCAGAGCCTAAGGTGTAAATTATCGATAGTCCATATCTCGGAAACTATAAGAGATAATGCAATTTGGCAACCGGCAATGTAACTAGCATGCCGAATATTACTTGGAATGTGAATTGGAACGAAATCGCCAATAGATAAGACCATTTTACAATTTGGGCCCAAGTTAGAAGCAGAGCCTAAGATGTAAATTATCGATAGTCCATATCTCGCAAACTATAAGAGATAATGCAATTTGGCAACCGGCAATGTAATTAGCATGCCGAATATTACTTGGAATGTGAATTGGAACGAAATCGCCAATAGATAAGACCATTTTACAATTTGGGCCCAAGTTAGAAGCAGAGCCTAAGGTGTAAATTATCGATAGTCCATATCTCGGAAACTATAAGAGATAATTCAATTTGGCAACCGGCAATGTAATTAGCATGCCGGATATTACTTGGAATGTGAATTGGAACGAAATCGCCAATAGATAAGACCATTTTACAATTTGGGCCCAAGTTAGAAGCAGAGCCTAAGGTGTAAATTATCGATAGTCCATATCTCGGAAACTATAAGAGATAATGCAATTTGGCAACCGGCAATGTAATTAGCATGCCGAATATTACTTGGAATGTGAATTGGAACGAAATCGCCAATAGATAAGACGATTTTACAATTTGGGATCAAGTTAGAAGCAGAGCCTAAGATGTAAATTATCGATAGTCCATATCTCGGAAACTATAAGAGATAATGCAATTTGGCAATCGGCAATGTAATTAGCATGCCGAATATTACTTGGAACGTGAATTGGAACGAAATCGCCAATAGATAAGACCATTTTACAATTTGGGCCCAAGTTAGAAGCAGAGCCTAAGGTGTAAATTATCGATAGTCCATATCTCGGAAACTATAAGTGATAATGCAATTTGGCAACCGGCAATGTAATTAGCAAGCCGAATATTACTTGGAATGTGAATTGGAACGAAATCGCCAATAGGTAAGACCATTTTACAATTTGGGCCCAAGTTAAAAGCAGAGCCTAAGGTGTAAATTATCGATAGTCCATATCTCGGAAACTATAAGAGATAATTCAATTTGGCAACCGGCAATGTAATTAGCATGCCGGATATTACTTGGAATGTGAATTGGAACGAAATCGCCAATAGATAAGACCATTTTACAATTTGGGCCCAAGTTAGAAGCAGAGCCTAAGGTGTAAATTACCGATAGTCCATATCTCGGAAACTATAAGAGATAATGCAATTTGGCAACCGGCAATGTAATTAGCATGCCGAATATTACTTGGAATGTGAATTGGAACGAAATCGCCAATAGAGAAGACCATTTTACAATTTGGGCCCAAGTTAGAAGCAGAGCCTAAGGTGTAAATTATCGATAGTCCATATCTCGGAAACTATAAGAGATAATGCAATTTGGCAACCGGCAATGTAATTAGCATGCCGAATATTACTTGGAATGTGAATTGGAACGAAATCGCCAATAGAGAAGACCATTTTACAATTTGGGACCAAGTTAGAAGCAGAGCCTAAGGTGTAAATTATCGATAGTCCATATCTCGGAAACTATAAGAGATAATGCAATTTGGCAACCGGCAATGTAATTAGCATGCCGAATATTACTTGGAATGTGAATTGGAACGAAATCGCCAATAGATAAGACCATTTTACAATTTGGGCCCAAGTTAGAAGCAGAGCCTAAGGTGTAAATTATCGATAGTCCATATCTCGGAAACTATAAGAGATAATGCAATTTGGCAACCGGCAACGTAATTAGCATGCCGAATATTACTTGGAATGTGAATTGGAACGAAATCGCCAATAGAGAAGACCATTTTACAATTTGGGCCCAAGTTAGAAACAGAGCCTAAGGTGTAAATTATCGATAGTCCATATCTCGGAAACTATAAGAGATAATGCAATTTGGCAACCGGCAATGTAATTAGCATGCCGAATATTACTTGGAATGTGAATTGGAACGAAAACGCCAATAGATAAGACCATTTTACAATTTGGGCCCAAGTTAGAAGCAGAGCCTATGGTGTAAATTATCGATAGTCCATATCTCGGAAACTATAAGGGATAATGCAATTTGGCAACCGGCAATGTAATTAGCATGCCGAATATTACTTGGAATGTGAATTGGAACGAAATCGCCAATAGATAAGACCATTTTACAATTTGGGCCCAAGTTAGAAGCAGAGCCTAAGGTGTAAATTATCGATAGTCCATATCTCGGAAACTATAAGAGATAATGCAATTTGGCAACCGGCAATGTAATTAGCATGCCGAATATTACTTGGAATGTGAATTGGAACGAAATCGCCAATAGATAAGACCATTTTACAATTTGGGCCCAAGTTAGAAGCAGAGCCTAAGATGTAAATTATCGATAGTCCATATCTCGGAAACTATAAGAGATAATGCAATTTATCAACCGGCAATGTAATTAGCATGCCCAATATTACTTGGAATGTGAATTGGAACGAAATCGCCAATAGATAAGACCATTTTACAATTTGGGCCCAAGTTAGAAGCAGAGCCTAAGGTGTAAATTATCAATAGTCCATATCTCGGTAACTATAAGAGATAATTCAATTTGGCAACCGGCAATGTAATTAGCATGCCGAATATTACTTGGAATGTGAATTGGAACGAAATCGCCAATAGATAAGACCATTTTACAATTTGGGCCCAAGTTAGAAGCAGAGCCTAAGGTGTAAATTATCGATAGTCCATATCTCGGAAACTATAAGAGATAATGCAATTTGGCAGCCGGCAATGTAATTAGCATGCCGAATATTACTTGGAATGTGAATTGGAACGAAATCGCCAATAGATAAGACCATTTTACACTTTGGGAGCAAGTTAGAAGCAGAGCCTAAGGTGTAAATTATCGATAGTCCATATCTCGGAAACTATAAGAGATAATGCAATTTGGCAACAGGCAATGTAATTAGCATGCCGAATATTACTTGGAATGTGAATTGGAACGAAATCGCCAATAGATAAGACCATTTTACAATTTGGGCCCAAGTTAGAAGCAGAGCTTATGGTGTAAATTATCGATAGTCCATATCTCGGAAACTATAAGAGATAATGCAATTTGGCAACCGGCAATGTAATTAGCATGCCGAATATTACTTGGAATGTTAATTGGAACGAAATCGCCAATAGATAAGACCATTTTACAATTTGGGCCCAAGTTAGAAGCAGAGCCTAAGGTGTAAATTATCGATAGTCCATATCTCGGAAACTATAAGAGATAATGCAATTTGGCAACCGGCAATGTAATTAGCATGCCGAATATTACTTGGAATGTGAATTGGAACGAAATCGCCAATAGATAAGACCATTTTACAATTTGGGCCCAAGTTAGAAGCAGAGCCTAAGGTGTAAATTATTGATAGTCCATATCTCGGAAACTATAAGAGATAATGCAATTTCGCAACCGGCTATGTAATTAGCATGCCGAATATCACTTGGAATGTGAATTGGGACGAAATCGCCAATAGATAAGACCATTTTACAATTTGGGCCCAAGTTAGAAGCAGAGCCTAAGGTGTAAATTATCGATAGTCCATATCTCGGAAACTATAAGAGATAATGCAATTTGGCAACCGGCAATGTAATTAGCATGCCGAATATTACTTGGAATGTGAATTGGAACGAAATCGCCAATAGATAAGACCATTTTACAATTTGGGCCCAAGTTAGAAGCAGAGCCTAAGGTGTAAATAATCGATAGTCCATATCTCGGAAACTATAAGAGATAATGCAATTTGGCAACCGGCAATGTAATTAGCATGCCGAATATTACTTGGAATGTGAATTGGAACGAAATCGCCAATAGATAAGACCATTTTACAATTTGGGCCCAAATTAGAAGCAGAGCCTAAGGTGTAAATTATCGATAGTCCATATCTCGGAAACTATAAGAGATAATGCAATTTCGCAACCGGCAATGTAATTAGCATGCCGAATATTACTTGGAGTGTGAATTGGAACGAAATCGCCAATAGATAAGACCATTTTACAATTTGGGCCCAAGTTAGAAGCAGAGCCTAAGGTGTAAATTATCGATAGTCCATATCTCGGAAACTATAAGAGATAATGCAATTTGGCAACCGGCAATGTAATTAGCATGCCGAATATTACTTGGAATGTGAATTGGAACGAAATCGCCAATAGATAAGACCATTTTACAATTTGGGCCCAAGTTAGAAGCAGAGCCTAAGGTGTAAATTATCGATAGTCCATATCTCGGAAACTATAAGAGATAATGCAATTTGGCAACCGGCAATGTAATTAGCATGCCGAATATTACTTGGAATGTGAATTGGAACGAAATCGCCAATAGATAAGACCATTTTACAATTTGGGCCCAAGTTAGAAGCAGAGCCTAAGGTGTAAATTATCGATAGTCCATATCTCGGAAACTATAAGAGATAATGCAATTTGGCAACCGGCAATGTAATTAGCATGCCGAATATTACTTGGAATGTGAATTGGAACGAAATCGCCAATAGATGAGACCATTTTACAATTTGGGCCCAAGTTAGAAGCAGAGCCTAAGGTGTAAATTATCGATAGTCCATATCTCGGAAACTATAAGAGATAATGCAATTTCGCAACCGGCAATGTAATTAGCATGCCGAATATCACTTGGAATGTGAATTGGGACGAAATCGCCAATAGATAAGACCATTTTACAATTTGGGCCCAAGTTAGAAGCAGAGCCTAAGGTGTAAATTATCGATAGTCCATATCTCGGAAACTATAAGAGATAATGCAATTTGGCAACCGGCAATGTAATTAGCATGCCGAATATTACTTGGAATGTGAATTGGAACGAAATCGCCAATAGGTAAGACCATTTTACAATTTGGGCCCAAGTTAGAAGCGGAGCCTAAGGTGTAAATTATCGATAGTCCATAGCTCGGAAAATATAAGAGATAATTCAATTTGGCAACCGGCAATGTAATTAGCATGCCGAATATTACTTGGAATGTGAATTGGAACGAAATCGCCAATAGATAAGACCATTTTACAATTTGGGCCCAAGTTAGAAGCAGAGCCTAAGGTGTAAATTATCGATAGTCCATATCTCGGAAACTATAAGAGATAATGCAATTTGGCGACCGGCAATGTAATTAGCATGCCGAATATTACTTGGAATGTGAATTGGAACGAAATCGCCAATAGATAAGACCATTTTGCAATTTGGGCCCAAGTTAGAAGCAGAGCCTAAGGTGTAAATTATCGATAGTCCATAACTCGGAAACTATAAGAGATAATGCAATTTGGCAACCGGCAATGTAATTAGCATGCCGAATATTACTTGGAATGTGAATTGGAACGAAATCGCCAATAGATAAGGCCATTTTACAATTTGGGCCCAAGTTAGAAGCAGAGCCTATGGTGTAAATTATCGATAGTCCATATCTCGGAAACTATAAGAAATAATGCAATTTGGCAACCGGCAATGTAATTAGCATGCCGAATATTACTTGGAATGTGAATTGGAACGAAATCGCCAATAGATAAGACCATTTTACAATTTGGGCCCAAGTTAGAAGCAGAGCCTAAGGTGTAAATTATCGATAGTCCATATGTCGGAAACTATAAGAGTTAATGCAATTTGGCAACCGGCAATGTAATTAGCATGCCGAATATTACTTGGAATGTGAATTGGAACGAAATCGCCAATAGATAAGACCATTTTACAATTTGGGCCCAAGTTAGAAGCAGAGCCTAAGGTGTAAATTATCGATAGTCCATATCTCGGAAACTATAAGAGATAATGCAATTTGGCAACCGGCAATGTAATTAGCATGCCGAATATTACTTGGAATGTGAATTGGAACGAAATCGCCAATAGATAAGACCATTTTACAATTTGGGCCCAAGTTAGAAGCAGAGCCTAAGGTGTAAATTATTGATAGTCCATATCTCGGAAACTATAATAGATAATGTAATTTCGCAACCGGCAATGTAATTAGCATGCCGAATATTACTAGGAGTGTGAATTGGAACGAAATCGCCAATAGATAAGACCATTTTACAGTTTGGGCCCAAGTTAGAAGCAGAGCCTAAGGTGTAAATTATCGATAGTCCATATCTCGGAAACTATAAGAGATAATGCAATTTGGCAACCGACAATGTAATTAGCATGCCGAATATTACTTGGAATGTGAATTGGAACGAAATCGCCAATAGATAAGACCATTTTACAATTTGGGCCCAAGTTAGAAGCAGAGCCTAAGGTGTAAATTATCGATAGTCCATATCTCGGAAACTATAAGAGATAATGCAATTTGGCAACCGGCAATGTAATTAGCATGCCGAATATTACTTGGAATGTTTATTGGAACGAAATCGCCAATAGATAAGACCATTTTACAATTTGGGCCCAAGTTAGAAGCAGAGCCTAAGGTGTAAATTATCGATAGTCCATATCTCGGAAACTATAAGAGATAATGCAATTTGGCAACCGGCAATGTAATTAGCATGCCGAATATTACTTGGAATGTGAATTGGAACGAAATCGCCAATAGATAAGTCCATTTTACAATTTGGGCCCAAGTTAGAAGCAGAGCCTAATGTGTAAATTATCGATAGTCCATATCTCGGAAACTATAAGAGATAATGCAATTTGGCAACCGGCAATGTAATTAGCATGCCGAATATTACTTGGAATGTGATTTGGAACGAAATCGCCAATAGATAAGTCCATTTTACAATTTGGGCCCAAGTTAGAAGCAGAGCCTAATGTGTAAATTATCGATAGTCCATATCTCGGAAACTATAAGAGATAATGCAACTTGGCAACCGGCAATGTAATTAGCATGCCGAATATTACTTGGAATGTGATTTGGAACGAAATCGCCAATAGATAAGACCATTTTACAATTTGGGCCCAAGTTAGAAGCAGAGCCTAAGGTGTAAATTATTGATAGTCCATATCTCGGAAACTATAAGAGATAATGCAATTTCGCAACCGGCAATGTAATTAGAATGCCGAATATCACTTGGAATGTGAATTGGGACGAAATCGCCAATAGATAAGACCATTTTACAATTTGGGCCCAAGTTAGAAGCAGAGCCTAAGGTGTAAATTATCGATAGTCCATATCTCGGAAACTATAAGAGATAATGCAATTTGGCAACCGGCAATGTAATTAGCATGCCGAATATTACTTGGAGTGTGAATTGGAACGAAATCGCCAATAGATAAGACCATTTTAAAATTTGGGCCCAAGTTAGAAGCAGAGCCTAAGGTGTAAATTATTGATAGTCCATATCTCGGAAACTATAAGAGATAATGCAATTTGGCAACCGGCAATGTAATTAGCATGCCGAATATTACTTGGAGTGTGAATTGGAACGAAATCGCCAATAGATAAGACCATTTTAAAATTTGGGCCCAAGTTAGAAGCAGAGCCTAAGGTGTAAATTATTGATAGTCCATATCTCGGAAACTATAAGAGATAATGCAATTTCGCAACCGGCTATGTAATTAGCATGCCGAATATCACTTGGAATGTGAATTGGGACGAAATCGCCAATAGATAAGACCATTTTACAATTTGGGCCCAAGTTAGAAGCAGAGCCTAAGGTGTAAATTATCGATAGTCCATATCTCGGAAACTATAAGAGATAATGCAATTTGGCAACCGGCAATGTAATTAGCATGCCGAATATTACTTGGAATGTGAATTGGAACGAAATCGCCAATAGATAAGACCATTTTACAATTTGGGCCCAAGTTAGAAGCAGAGCCTAAGGTGTAAATTATCGATAGTCCATATCTCGGAAACTATAAGAGATAATGCAATTTGGCAACCGGCAATGTAATTAGCATGCCGAATATTACTTGGAATGTGAATTGGAACGAAATCGCCAATAGATAAGACCATTTTACAATTTGGGCACAAGTTAGAAGCAGAGCCTAAGGTGTAAATTATCGATAGTCCATATCTCGGAAACTATAAGAGATAATGCAATTTCGCAACCGGCAATGTAATTAGCATGCCGAATATTACTTGGAGTGTGAATTGGAACGAAATCGCCAATAGATAAGACCATTTTACAATTTGGGCCCAAGTTAGAAGCAGAGCCTAAGGTGTAAATTATCGATAGTCCATATCTCGGAAACTATAAGAGATAATGCAAATTGGCAACCGGCAATGTAATTAGCATGCCGAATATTACTAGGAATGTGAATTGGAACGAAATCGCCAATAGATAAGACCATTTTACAATTTGGGCCCAAGTTAGAAGCAGAGCCTAAGGTGTAAATTATCGATAGTCCATATCTCGGAAACTATAAGAGATAATGCAATTTGGCAACCGGCAATGTAATTATCATGCCGAATATTACTTGGAATGTGAATTGGAACGAAATCGCCAATAGATAAGATCATTTTACAATTTGGGCCCAAGTTAGAAGCAGAGCCTAAGGTGTAAATTATCGATAGTCCATATCTCGGAAACTATAAGAGATAATGCAATTTGGCAACCGGCAATGTAATTAGCATGCCGAATATTACTTGGAATGTGAATTGCAACTAAATCGCCAATAGATAAGACCATTTTACAATTTGGGCCCAAGTTAGAAGCAGAGCCTAAGGTGTAAATTATCGATAGTCCATATCTCGGGAACTATAAGAGATAATGCAATTTGGCAACCGGCAATGTAATTAGCATGCCGAATATTACTTGGAATGTGAATTGGAACGAAATCGCCAATAGATAAGACCATTTTACAATTTGGCCCCAAGTTAGAACCAGAGCCTAAGGTGTAAATTATTGATAGTCCATATCTCGGAAACTATAAGAGATAATGCAATTTCGCAACCGGCAATGTAATTAGCATGCCGAATATCACTTGGAATGTGAATTGGGACGAAATCGCCAATAGATAAGACCATTTTACAATTTGGGCCCAAGTTAGAAGCAGAGCCTAAGGTGTAAATTATCGATAGTCCATATCTCGGAAACTATAAGAGATAATGCAATTTGGCAACCGGCAATGTAATTAGCATGCCGAATATTACTTGGAATGTGAATTGGAACGAAATCGCCAATAGATAAGACCATTTTACAATTTGGGCCCAAGTTAGAAGCAAAGCCTAAGGTGTAAATTATCGATAGTCCATATCTCGGAAACTATAAGAGATAATGCAATTTGGCAACCGGCAATGTAATTAGCCTGCCGAATATTACTTGGAATGTGAATTGGAACGAAATCGCCAATAGATAAGACCATTTTACAATTTGGGCCCAAGTTAGAAGCAGAGCCTAAGGTGTAAATTATCGATAGTCCATATCTCGGAAACTATAAGAGATAATGCAATTTGGCAACCGGCAATGTAATTAGCATGCCGAATATTACTTGGAATGTGAATTGGAACGAAATCGCCAATAGGTAAGACCATTTTACAATTTGGGCCCAAGTTAGAAGCAGAGCCTAAGGTGTAAATTATCGATAGTCCATAGCTCGGAAAATATAAGAGATAATTCAATTTGGCAACCGTTAATGTAATTAGCATGCCGAATATTACTTGGAATGTGAATTGGAACGAAATCGCCAATAGATAAGACCATTTTACAATTTGGGCCCAAGTTAGAAGCAGAGCCTAAGGTGTAAATTATCGATAGTCCATATCTCGGAAACTATAAGAGATAATGCAATTTGGCAACCGGCAATGTAATTAGCATGCCGAATATTACTTGGAATGTGAATTGGAACGAAATCGCCAATAGATAAGACCATTTTGCAATTTGGGCCCAAGTTAGAAGCAGAGCCTAAGGTGTAAATTATCGATAGTCCATAACTCGGAAACTATAAGAGATAATGCAATTTGGCAACCGGCAATGTAATTAGCATGCCGAATATTACTTGGAATGTGAATTGGAACGAAATCGCCAATAGGTAAGGCCATTTTACAATTTGGGCCCAAGTTAGAAGCAGAGCCTATGGTGTAAATTATCGATAGTCCATATCTCGGAAACTATAAGAGATAATGCAATTTGGCAACCGGCAATGTAATTAGCATGCCGAATATTACTTGGAATGTGAATTGGAACGAAATCGCCAATAGATAAGACCATTTTACAATTTGGGCCCAAGTTAGATGCAGAGCCTAAGGTGTAAATTATCGATAGTCCATATGTCGGAAACTATAAGAGTTAATGCAATTTGGCAACCGGCAATGTAATTAGCATGCCGAATATTACTTGGAATATGAATTGGAACGAAATCGCCAATAGATAAGACCATTTTACAATTTGGGCCCAAGTTAGAAGCAGAGCCTAAGGTGTAAATTATCGATAGTCCATATCTCGGAAACTATAAGAGATAATGCAATTTGGTAACAGGCAATGTAATTAGCATGCCGAATATTACTTGGAATGTGAATTGGAACGAAATTGCCAATAGATAAGACCATTTTACAATTTGGGCCCAAGTTAGAAGCAGAGCCTAAGGTGTAAATTATCGATAGTCCATATCTCTGAAACTATAAGAGATAATGCAATTTCGCAACCGGCAATGTAATTAGCATGCCGAATATTACTCGGAATGTGAATTGGGACGAAATCGCCAATAGATAAGGCCATTTTACAATTTGGGCCCAAGTTAGAAGAAGAACCTAAGGTGTAAATTATCGATAGTCCATATCTCGGAAACTATAAGAGATAATGCAATTTGGCAACCGGCAATGTAATTAGCATGCCGAATATTACTTGGAATGTGAATTGGAACGAAATCGCCAATAGATAAGACCATTTTACAATTTGGGCCCAAGTTAGAAGCAGAGCCTAAGGTGTAAATTATTGATAGTCCATATCTCGGAAACTATAAGAGATAATGTAATTTCGCAACCGGCAATGTAATTAGCATGCCGAATATTACTAGGAGTGTGAATTGGAACGAAATCGCCAATAGATAAGACCATTTTACAATTTGGGCCCAAGTTAGAAGCAGAGCCTAAGGTGTAAATTATCGATAGTCCATATCTCGGAAACTATAAGAGATAATGCAATTTGGCGACCGGCAATGTAATTAGCATGCTGAATATTACTTGGAATGTGAATTGGAACGAAATCGCCAATAGATAAGACCATTTTGCAATTTGGGCCCAAGTTAGAAGCAGAGCCTAAGGTGTAAATTATCGATAGTCCATAACTCGGAAACTATAAGAGATAATGCAATTTGGCAACCGGCAATGTAATTAGCATGCCGAATATTACTTGGAATGTGAATTGGAACGAAATCGCCAATAGATAAGGCCATTTTACAATTTGGGCCCAAGTTAGAAGCAGAGCCTATGGTGTAAATTATCGATAGTCCATATCTCGGAAACTATAAGAGATAATGCAATTTGGCAACCGGCAATGTAATTAGTATGCCGAATATTACTTGGAATGTGAATTGGAACGAAATCGCCAATAGATAAGACCATTTTACAATTTGGGCCCAAGTTAGAAGCAGAGCCTAAGGTGTAAATTATCGATAGTCCATATGTCGGAAACTATAAGAGTTAATGCAATTTGGCAACCGGCAATGTAATTAGCATGCCGAATATTACTTGGAATGTGAATTGGAACGAAATCGCCAATAGATAAGACCATTTTACAATTTGGGCCCAAGTTAGAAGCAGAGCCTAAGGTGTAAATTATTGATAGTCCATATCTCGGAAACTATAAGAGATAATGCAATTTCGCAACCGGCAATGTAATTAGAATGCCGAATATCACTTGGAATGTGAATTGGGACGAAATCGCCAATAGATAAGACCATTTTACAATTTGGGCCCAAGTTAGAAGCAGAGCCTAAGGTGTAAATTATCGATAGTCCATATCTCGGAAACTATAAGAGATAATGCAATTTGGCAACCGGCAATGTAATTAGCATGCCGAATATTACTTGGAGTGTGAATTGGAACGAAATCGCCAATAGATAAGACCATTTTAAAATTTGGGCCCAAGTTAGAAGCAGAGCCTAAGGTGTAAATTATTGATAGTCCATATCTCGGAAACTATAAGAGATAATGCAATTTGGCAACCGGCAATGTAATTAGCATGCCGAATATTACTTGGAGTGTGAATTGGAACGAAATCGCCAATAGATAAGACCATTTTAAAATTTGGGCCCAAGTTAGAAGCAGAGCCTAAGGTGTAAATTATTGATAGTCCATATCTCGGAAACTATAAGAGATAATGCAATTTCGCAACCGGCTATGTAATTAGCATGCCGAATATCACTTGGAATGTGAATTGGGACGAAATCGCCAATAGATAAGACCATTTTACAATTTGGGCCCAAGTTAGAAGCAGAGCCTAAGGTGTAAATTATCGATAGTCCATATCTCGGAAACTATAAGAGATAATGCAATTTGGCAACCGGCAATGTAATTAGCATGCCGAATATTACTTGGAATGTGAATTGGAACGAAATCGCCAATAGATAAGACCATTTTACAATTTGGGCCCAAGTTAGAAGCAGAGCCTAAGGTGTAAATTATCGATAGTCCATATCTCGGAAACTATAAGAGATAATGCAATTTGGCAACCGGCAATGTAATTAGCATGCCGAATATTACTTGGAATGTGAATTGGAACGAAATCGCCAATAGATAAGACCATTTTACAATTTGGGCCCAAGTTAGAAGCAGAGCCTAAGGTGTAAATTATCGATAGTCCATATCTCGGAAACTATAAGAGATAATGCAATTTCGCAACCGGCAATGTAATTAGCATGCCGAATATTACTTGGAGTGTGAATTGGAACGAAATCGCCAATAGATAAGACCATTTTACAATTTGGGCCCAAGTTAGAAGCAGAGCCTAAGGTGTAAATTATCGATAGTCCATATCTCGGAAACTATAAGAGATAATGCAAATTGGCAACCGGCAATGTAATTAGCATGCCGAATATTACTTGGAATGTGAATTGGAACGAAATCGCCAATAGATAAGACCATTTTACAATTTGGCCCCAAGTTAGAACCAGAGCCTAAGGTGTAAATTATTGATAGTCCATATCTCGGAAACTATAAGAGATAATGCAATTTCGCAACCGGCAATGTAATTAGCATGCCGAATATCACTTGGAATGTGAATTGGGACGAAATCGCCAATAGATAAGACCATTTTACAATTTGGGCCCAAGTTAGAAGCAGAGCCTAAGGTGTAAATTATCGATAGTCCATATCTCGGAAACTATAAGAGATAATGCAATTTGGCACCCGGCAATGTAATTAGCATGCCGAATATTACTTGGAATGTGAATTGGAACGAAATCGCCAATAGATAAGACCATTTTACAATTTGGGCCCAAGTTAGAAGCAGAGCCTAAGGTGTAAATTATCGATAGTCCATATCTCGGAAACTATAAGAGATAATGCAATTTGGCAACCGGCAATGTAATTAGCCTGCCGAATATTACTTGGAATGTGAATTGGAACGAAATCGCCAATAGATAAGACCATTTTACAATTTGGCCCCAAGTTAGAACCAGAGCCTAAGGTGTAAATTATTGATAGTCCATATCTCGGAAACTATAAGAGATAATGCAATTTGGCAACCGGCAATGTAATTAGCATGCCGAATATTACTTGGAATGTGAATTGGAACGAAATCGCCAATAGGTAAGACCATTTTACAATTTGGGCCCAAGTTAGAAGCAGAGCCTAAGGTGTAAATTATCGATAGTCCATAGCTCGGAAAATATAAGAGATAATTCAATTTGGCAACCGGCAATGTAATTAGCATGCCGAATATTACTTGGAATGTGAATTGGAACGAAATCGCCAATAGATAAGACCATTTTACAATTTGGGCCCAAGTTAGAAGCAGAGCCTAAGGTGTAAATTATCGATAGTCCATATCTCGGAAACTATAAGAGATAATGCAATTTGGCAACCGGCAATGTAATTAGCATGCCGAATATTACTTGGAATGTGAATTGGAACGAAATCGCCAATAGATAAGACCATTTTACAATTTGGGCCCAAGTTAGAAGCAGAGCCTAAGGTGTAAATTATCGATAGTCCATAACTCGGAAACTATAAGAGATAATGCAATTTGGCAACCGGCAATGTAATTAGCATGCCGAATATTACTTGGAATGTGAATTGGAACGAAATCGCCAATAGATAAGGCCATTTTACAATTTGGGCCCAAGTTAGAAGCAGAGCCTATGGTGTAAATTATCGATAGTCCATATCTCGGAAACTAGAAGAGATAATGCAATTTGGCAACCGGCAATGTAATTAGCATGCTGAATATTACTTGGAATGTGAATTGGAACGAAATCGCCAATAGATAAGACCATTTTACAATTTGGGCCCAAGTTAGAAGCAGAGCCTAAGGTGTAAATTATCGATAGTCCATATGTCGGAAACTATAAGAGTTAATGCAATTTGGCAACCGGCAATGTAATTAGCATGCCGAATATTACTTGGAATATGAATTGGAACGAAATCGCCAATAGATAAGACCATTTTACAATTTGGGCCCAAGTTAGAAGCAGAGCCTAAGGTGTAAATTATCGATAGTCCATATCTCGGAAACTATAAGAGATAATGCAATTTGGCAACCGGCAATGTAATTAGCATGCCGAATATTACTTGGAATGTGAATTGGAACGAAATCGCCAATAGATAAGACCATTTTACAATTTGGGCCCAAGTTAGAAGCAGAGCCTAAGGTGTAAATTATTGATAGTCCATATCTCGGAAACTATAAGAGATAATGTAATTTCGCAACCGGCAATGTAATTAGCATGCCGAATATTACTAGGAGTGTGAATTGGAACGAAATCGCCAATAGATAAGACCATTTTACAATTTGGGCCCAAGTTAGAAGCAGAGCCTAAGGTGTAAATTATCGATAGTCCATATCTCGGAAACTATAAGAGATAATGCAATTTGGCGACCGGCAATGTAATTAGCATGCTGAATATTACTTGGAATGTGAATTGGAACGAAATCGCCAATAGATAAGACCATTTTGCAATTTGGGCCCAAGTTAGAAGCAGAGCCTAAGGTGTAAATTATCGATAGTCCATAACTCGGAAACTATAAGAGATAATGCAATTTGGCAACCGGCAATGTAATTAGCATGCCGAATATTACTTGGAATGTGAATTGGAACGAAATCGCCAATAGATAAGGCCATTTTACAATTTGGGCCCAAGTTAGAAGCAGAGCCTATGGTGTAAATTATCGATAGTCCATATCTCGGAAACTATAAGAGATAATGCAATTTGGCAACCGGCAATGTAATTAGCATGCCGAATATTACTTGGAATGTGAATTGGAACGAAATCGCCAATAGATAAGACCATTTTACAATTTGGGCCCAAGTTAGAAGCAGAGCCTAAGGTGTAAATTATCGATAGTCCATATGTCGGAAACTATAAGAGTTAATGCAATTTGGCAACCGGCAATGTAATTAGCATGCCGAATATTACTCGGAATGTGAATTGGGACGAAATCGCCAATAGATAAGGCCATTTTACAATTTGAGCCCAAGTTAGAAGAAGAGCCTAAGGTGTAAATTATCGATAGTCCATATCTCGGAAACTATAAGAGATAATGCAATTTGGCAACCGGCAATGTAATTAGCATGCCGAATATTACTTGGAATGTGAATTGGAACGAAATCGCCAATAGATAAGACCATTTTACAATTTGGGCCCAAGTTAGAAGCAGGGCCTAAGGTGTAAATTATTGATAGTCCATATCTCGGAAACTATAAGAGATAATGTAATTTCGCAACCGGCAATGTAATTAGCATGCCGAATATCACTTGGAATGTGAATTGGGACGAAATCGCCAATAGATAAGACCATTTTACAATTTGGGCCCAAGTTAGAAGCAGAGCCTAAGGTGTAAATTATCGATAGTCCATATCTCGGAAACTATAAGAGATAATGCAATTTGGCACCCGGCAATGTAATTAGCATGCCGAATATTACTTGGAATGTGAATTGGAACGAAATCGCCAATAGATAAGACCATTTTACAATTTGGGCCCAAGTTAGAAGCAGAGCCTAAGGTGTAAATTATCGATAGTCCATATCTCGGAAACTATAAGAGATAATGCAATTTGGCAACCGGCAATGTAATTAGCCTGCCGAATATTACTTGGAATGTGAATTGGAACGAAATCGCCAATAGATAAGACCATTTTACAATTTGGCCCCAAGTTAGAACCAGAGCCTAAGGTGTAAATTATTGATAGTCCATATCTCGGAAACTATAAGAGATAATGCAATTTGGCAACCGGCAATGTAATTAGCATGCCGAATATTACTTGGAATGTGAATTGGAACGAAATCGCCAATAGGTAAGACCATTTTACAATTTGGGCCCAAGTTAGAAGCAGAGCCTAAGGTGTAAATTATCGATAGTCCATAGCTCGGAAAATATAAGAGATAATTCAATTTGGCAACCGGCAATGTAATTAGCATGCCGAATATTACTTGGAATGTGAATTGGAACGAAATCGCCAATAGATAAGACCATTTTACAATTTGGGCCCAAGTTAGAAGCAGAGCCTAAGGTGTAAATTATCGATAGTCCATATCTCGGAAACTATAAGAGATAATGCAATTTGGCAACCGGCAATGTAATTAGCATGCCGAATATTACTTGGAATGTGAATTGGAACGAAATCGCCAATAGATAAGACCATTTTACAATTTGGGCCCAAGTTAGAAGCAGAGCCTAAGGTGTAAATTATCGATAGTCCATAACTCGGAAACTATAAGAGATAATGCAATTTGGCAACCGGCAATGTAATTAGCATGCCGAATATTACTTGGAATGTGAATTGGAACGAAATCGCCAATAGATAAGGCCATTTTACAATTTGGGCCCAAGTTAGAAGCAGAGCCTATGGTGTAAATTATCGATAGTCCATATCTCGGAAACTATAAGAGATAATGCAATTTGGCAACCGGCAATGTAATTAGCATGCTGAATATTACTTGGAATGTGAATTGGAACGAAATCGCCAATAGATAAGACCATTTTACAATTTGGGCCCAAGTTAGAAGCAGAGCCTAAGGTGTAAATTATCGATAGTCCATATGTCGGAAACTATAAGAGTTAATGCAATTTGGCAACCGGCAATGTAATTAGCATGCCGAATATTACTTGGAATATGAATTGGAACGAAATCGCCAATAGATAAGACCATTTTACAATTTGGGCCCAAGTTAGAAGCAGAGCCTAAGGTGTAAATTATCGATAGTCCATATCTCGGAAACTATAAGAGATAATGCAATTTGGCAACCGGCAATGTAATTAGCATGCCGAATATTACTTGGAATGTGAATTGGAACGAAATCGCCAATAGATAAGACCATTTTACAATTTGGGCCCAAGTTAGAAGCAGAGCCTAAGGTGTAAATTATTGATAGTCCATATCTCGGAAACTATAAGAGATAATGTAATTTCGCAACCGGCAATGTAATTAGCATGCCGAATATTACTAGGAGTGTGAATTGGAACGAAATCGCCAATAGATAAGACCATTTTACAATTTGGGCCCAAGTTAGAAGCAGAGCCTAAGGTGTAAATTATCGATAGTCCATATCTCGGAAACTATAAGAGATAATGCAATTTGGCGACCGGCAATGTAATTAGCATGCTGAATATTACTTGGAATGTGAATTGGAACGAAATCGCCAATAGATAAGACCATTTTGCAATTTGGGCCCAAGTTAGAAGCAGAGCCTAAGGTGTAAATTATCGATAGTCCATAACTCGGAAACTATAAGAGATAATGCAATTTGGCAACCGGCAATGTAATTAGCATGCCGAATATTACTTGGAATGTGAATTGGAACGAAATCGCCAATAGATAAGGCCATTTTACAATTTGGGCCCAAGTTAGAAGCAGAGCCTATGGTGTAAATTATCGATAGTCCATATCTCGGAAACTATAAGAGATAATGCAATTTGGCAACCGGCAATGTAATTAGCATGCCGAATATTACTTGGAATGTGAATTGGAACGAAATCGCCAATAGATAAGACCATTTTACAATTTGGGCCCAAGTTAGAAGCAGAGCCTAAGGTGTAAATTATCGATAGTCCATATGTCGGAAACTATAAGAGTTAATGCAATTTGGCAACCGGCAATGTAATTAGCATGCCGAATATTACTTGGAATGTGAATTGGAACGAAATCGCCAATAGATAAGACCATTTTACAATTTGGGCCCAAGTTAGAAGCAGAGCCTAAGGTGTAAATTATTGATAGTCCATATCTCGGAAACTATAAGAGATAATGCAATTTGGCAACCGGCAATGTAATTAGCATGCCGACTATTACTTGGAGTGTGAATTGGAACGAAATCGCCAATAGATAAGACCATTTTAAAATTTGGGCCCAAGTTAGAAGCAGAGCCTAAGGTGTAAATTATTGATAGTCCATATCTCGGAAACTATAAGAGATAATGCAATTTCGCAACCGGCTATGTAATTAGCATGCCGAATATCACTTGGAATGTGAATTGGGACGAAATCGCCAATAGATAAGACCATTTTACAATTTGGGCCCAAGTTAGAAGCAGAGCCTAAGGTGTAAATTATCGATAGTCCATATCTCGGAAACTATAAGAGATAATGCAATTTGGCAACCGGCAATGTAATTAGCATGCCGAATATTACTTGGAATGTGAATTGGAACGAAATCGCCAATAGATAAGACCATTTTACAATTTGGGCCCAAGTTAGAAGCAGAGCCTAAGGTGTAAATTATCGATAGTCCATAACTCGGAAACTATAAGAGATAATGCAATTTGGCAACCGGCAATGTAATTAGCATGTCGAATATTACTTGGAATGTGAATTGGAACGAAATCGCCAATAGATAAGGCCATTTTACAATTTGGGCCCAAGTTAGAAGCAGAGCCTATGGTGTAAATTATCGATAGTCCATATCTCGGAAACTATAAGAGATAATGCAATTTGGCAACCGGCAATGTAATTAGCATGCCGAATATTACTTGGAATGTGAATTGGAACGAAATCGCCAATAGATAAGACCATTTTACAATTTGGGCCCAAGTTAGAAGCAGAGCCTAAGGTGTAAATTATCGATAGTCCATATGTCGGAAACTATAAGAGTTAATGCAATTTGGCAACCGGCAATGTAATTAGCATGCCGAATATTACTTGGAATGTGAATTGGAACGAAATCGCCAATAGATAAGACCATTTTACAATTTGGGCCCAAGTTAGAAGCAGAGCCTAAGGTGTAAATTATCGATAGTCCATATCTCTGAAACTATAAGAGATAATGCAATTTCGCAACCGGCAATGTAATTAGCATGCCGAATATTACTCGGAATGTGAATTGGGACGAAATCGCCAATAGATAAGGCCATTTTACAATTTGGGCCCAAGTTAGAAGAAGAGCCTAAGGTGTAAATTATCGATAGTCCATATCTCGGAAACTATAAGAGATAATGCAATTTGGCAACCGGCAATGTAATTAGCATGCCGAATATTACTTGGAATGTGAATTGGAACGAAATCGCCAATAGATAAGACCATTTTACAATTTGGGCCCAAGTTAGAAGCAGGGCCTAAGGTGTAAATTATTGATAGTCCATATCTCGGAAACTATAAGAGATAATGTAATTTCGCAACCGGCAATGTAATTAGCATGCCGAATATTACTAGGAGTGTGAATTGGAACGAAATCGCCAATAGATAAGACCATTTTACAATTTGGGCCCAAGTTAGAAGCAGAGCCTAAGGTGTAAATTATCGATAGTCCATATCTCGGAAACTATAAGAGATAATGCAATTTGGCAACCGGCAATGTAATTAGCATGCCGAATATTACTTGGAATGTGAATTGGAACGAAATCGCCAATAGATAAGACCATTTTACAATTTGGGCCCAAGTTAGAAGCAGAGCCTAAGGTGTAAATTATCGATAGTCCATATCTCGGAAACTATAAGAGATAATGCAATTTGGCAACCGGCAATGTAATTAGCATGCCGAATATTACTTGGAATGTGAATTGGAACGAAATCGCCAATAGATAAGTCCATTTTACAATTTGGGCCCAAGTTAGAAGCAGAGCCTAATGTGTAAATTATCGATAGTCCATATCTCGGAAACTATAAGAGATAATGCAATTTGGCAACCGGCAATGTAATTAGCATGCCGAATATTACTTGGAATGTGAATTGGAACGAAATCGCCAATAGATAAGACCATTTTACAATTTGGGCCCAAGTTAGAAGCAGAGCCTAAGGTGTAAATTATTGATAGTCCATATCTCGGAAACTATAAGAGATAATGCAATTTCGCAACCGGCAATGTAATTAGCATGCCGAATATCACTTGGAATGTGAATTGGGACGAAATCGCCAATAGATAAGACCATTTTACAATTTGGGCCCAAGTTAGAAGCAGAGCCTAAGGTGTAAATTATCGATAGTCCATATCTCGGAAACTATAAGAGATAATGCAATTTGGCAACCGGCAATGTAATTAGCATGCCGAATATTACTTGGAGTGTGAATTGGAACGAAATCGCCAATAGATAAGACCATTTTAAAATTTGGGCCCAAGTTAGAAGCAGAGCCTAAGGTGTAAATTATTGATAGTCCATATCTCGGAAACTATAAGAGATAATGCAATTTCGCAACCGGCTATGTAATTAGCATGCCGAATATCACTTGGAATGTGAATTGGGACGAAATCGCCAATAGATAAGACCATTTTACAATTTGGGCCCAAGTTAGAAGCAGAGCCTAAGGTGTAAATTATCGATAGTCCATATCTCGGAAACTATAAGAGATAATGCAATTTGGCAACCGACGAAATCGCCAATAGATAAGACCATTTTACAATTTGGGCCCAAGTTAGAAGCAGAGCCTAAGGTGTAAATTATCGATAGTCCATATCTCGGAAACTATAAGAGATAATGCAATTTGGCAACCGGCAATGTAATTAGCATGCCGAATATTACTTGGAATGTGAATTGGAACGAAATCGCCAATAGATAAGACCATTTTACAATTTGGGCCCAAGTTAGAAGCAGAGCCTAAGGTGTAAATTATCGATAGTCCATATCTCGGAAACTATAAGAGATAATGCAATTTCGCAACCGGCAATGTAATTAGCATGCCGAATATTACTTGGAGTGTGAATTGGAACGAAATCGCCAATAGATAAGACCATTTTACAATTTGGGCCCAAGTTAGAAGCAGAGCCTAAGGTGTAAATTATCGATAGTCCATATCTCGGAAACTATAAGAGATAATGCAATTTGGCAACCGGCAATGTAATTAGCATGCCGAATATTACTTGGAATGTGAATTGGAACGAAATCGCCAATAGATAAGACCATTTTACAATTTGGGCCCAAGTTAGAAGCAGAGCCTAAGGTGTAAATTATCGATAGTCCATATCTCGGAAACTATAAGAGATAATGCAATTTGGCAACCGGCAATGTAATTAGCATGCCGAATATTACTTGGAATGTGAATTGGAACGAAATCGCCTATAGATAAGACCATTTTACAATTTGGGCCCAAGTTAGAAGCAGAGCCTAAGGTGTAAATTATCGATAGTCCATATCTCGGAAACTATAAGAGATAATGCAATTTGGCAACCGGCAATGTAATTAGCATGCCGAACATTACTTGGAATGTGAATTGCAACTAAATCGCCAATAGATAAGACCATTTTACAATTTGGGCCCAAGTTAGAAGCAGAGCCTAAGGTGTAAATTATCGATAGTCCATATCTCGGGAACTATAAGAGATAATGCAATTTGGCAACCGGCAATGTAATTAGCATGCCGAATATTACTTGGAAAGTGAATTGGAACGAAATCGCCAATAGATAAGACCATTTTACAATTTGGGCCCAAGTTAGAAGCAGAGCCTAAGGTGTAAATTATTGATAGTCCATATCTCGGAAACTATAAGAGATAATGCAATTTCGCAACCGGCAATGTAATTAACATGCCGAATATCACTTGGAATGTGAATTGGGACGAAATCGCCAATAGATAAGACCATTTTACAATTTGGGCCCAAGTTAGAAGCAGAGCCTAAGGTGTAAATTATCGATAGTCCATATCTCGGGAACTATAAGAGATAATGCAATTTGGCAACCGGCAATGTAATTAGCATGCCGAATATTACTTGGAAAGTGAATTGGAACGAAATCGCCAATAGATAAGACCATTTTACAATTTGGGCCCAAGTTAGAAGCAGGGCCTAAGGTGTAAATTATTGATAGTCCATATCTCGGAAACTATAAGAGATAATGTAATTTCGCAACCGGCAATGTAATTAGCATGCCGAATATTACTAGGAGTGTGAATTGGAACGAAATCGCCAATAGATAAGACCATTTTACAATTTGGGCCCAAGTTAGAAGCAGAGCCTAAGGTGTAAATTATCGATAGTCCATAACTCGGAAACTATAAGAGATAATGCAATTTGGCAACCGGCAATGTAATTAGCATGCCGAATATTACTTGGAATGTGAATTGGAACGAAATCGCCAATAGATAAGGCCATTTTACAATTTGGGCCCAAGTTAGAAGCAGAGCCTATGGTGTAAATTATCGATAGTCCATATCTCGGAAACTATAAGAGATAATGCAATTTGGCAACCGGCAATGTAATTAGCATGCTGAATATTACTTGGAATGTGAATTGGAACGAAATCGCCAATAGATAAGACCATTTTACAATTTGGGCCCAAGTTAGAAGCAGAGCCTAAGGTGTAAATTATCGATAGTCCATATGTCGGAAACTATAAGAGTTAATGCAATTTGGCAACCGGCAATGTAATTAGCATGCCGAATATTACTTGGAATATGAATTGGAACGAAATCGCCAATAGATAAGACCATTTTACAATTTGGGCCCAAGTTAGAAGCAGAGCCTAAGGTGTAAATTATCGATAGTCCATATCTCGGAAACTATAAGAGATAATGCAATTTGGCAACCGGCAATGTAATTAGCATGCCGAATATTACTTGGAATGTGAATTGGAACGAAATCGCCAATAGATAAGACCATTTTACAATTTGGGCCCAAGTTAGAAGCAGAGCCTAAGGTGTAAATTATTGATAGTCCATATCTCGGAAACTATAAGAGATAATGTAATTTCGCAACCGGCAATGTAATTAGCATGCCGAATATTACTAGGAGTGTGAATTGGAACGAAATCGCCAATAGATAAGACCATTTTACAATTTGGGCCCAAGTTAGAAGCAGAGCCTAAGGTGTAAATTATCGATAGTCCATATCTCGGAAACTATAAGAGATAATGCAATTTGGCGACCGGCAATGTAATTAGCATGCTGAATATTACTTGGAATGTGAATTGGAACGAAATCGCCAATAGATAAGACCATTTTGCAATTTGGGCCCAAGTTAGAAGCAGAGCCTAAGGTGTAAATTATCGATAGTCCATAACTCGGAAACTATAAGAGATAATGCAATTTGGCAACCGGCAATGTAATTAGCATGCCGAATATTACTTGGAATGTGAATTGGAACGAAATCGCCAATAGATAAGGCCATTTTACAATTTGGGCCCAAGTTAGAAGCAGAGCCTATGGTGTAAATTATCGATAGTCCATATCTCGGAAACTATAAGAGATAATGCAATTTGGCAACCGGCAATGTAATTAGCATGCCGAATATTACTTGGAATGTGAATTGGAACGAAATCGCCAATAGATAAGACCATTTTACAATTTGGGCCCAAGTTAGAAGCAGAGCCTAAGGTGTAAATTATCGATAGTCCATATGTCGGAAACTATAAGAGTTAATGCAATTTGGCAACCGGCAATGTAATTAGCATGCCGAATATTACTTGGAATGTGAATTGGAACGAAATCGCCAATAGATAAGACCATTTTACAATTTGGGCCCAAGTTAGAAGCAGAGCCTAAGGTGTAAATTATTGATAGTCCATATCTCGGAAACTATAAGAGATAATGCAATTTGGCAACCGGCAATGTAATTAGCATGCCGAATATTACTTGGAGTGTGAATTGGAACGAAATCGCCAATAGATAAGACCATTTTAAAATTTGGGCCCAAGTTAGAAGCAGAGCCTAAGGTGTAAATTATTGATAGTCCATATCTCGGAAACTATAAGAGATAATGCAATTTCGCAACCGGCTATGTAATTAGCATGCCGAATATCACTTGGAATGTGAATTGGGACGAAATCGCCAATAGATAAGACCATTTTACAATTTGGGCCCAAGTTAGAAGCAGAGCCTAAGGTGTAAATTATCGATAGTCCATATCTCGGAAACTATAAGAGATAATGCAATTTGGCAACCGGCAATGTAATTAGCATGCCGAATATTACTTGGAATGTGAATTGGAACGAAATCGCCAATAGATAAGACCATTTTACAATTTGGGCCCAAGTTAGAAGCAGAGCCTAAGGTGTAAATTATCGATAGTCCATAACTCGGAAACTATAAGAGATAATGCAATTTGGCAACCGGCAATGTAATTAGCATGTCGAATATTACTTGGAATGTGAATTGGAACGAAATCGCCAATAGATAAGGCCATTTTACAATTTGGGCCCAAGTTAGAAGCAGAGCCTATGGTGTAAATTATCGATAGTCCATATCTCGGAAACTATAAGAGATAATGCAATTTGGCAACCGGCAATGTAATTAGCATGCCGAATATTACTTGGAATGTGAATTGGAACGAAATCGCCAATAGATAAGACCATTTTACAATTTGGGCCCAAGTTAGAAGCAGAGCCTAAGGTGTAAATTATCGATAGTCCATATGTCGGAAACTATAAGAGTTAATGCAATTTGGCAACCGGCAATGTAATTAGCATGCCGAATATTACTTGGAATGTGAATTGGAACGAAATCGCCAATAGATAAGACCATTTTACAATTTGGGCCCAAGTTAGAAGCAGAGCCTAAGGTGTAAATTATCGATAGTCCATATCTCTGAAACTATAAGAGATAATGCAATTTCGCAACCGGCAATGTAATTAGCATGCCGAATATTACTCGGAATGTGAATTGGGACGAAATCGCCAATAGATAAGGCCATTTTACAATTTGGGCCCAAGTTAGAAGAAGAGCCTAAGGTGTAAATTATCGATAGTCCATATCTCGGAAACTATAAGAGATAATGCAATTTGGCAACCGGCAATGTAATTAGCATGCCGAATATTACTTGGAATGTGAATTGGAACGAAATCGCCAATAGATAAGACCATTTTACAATTTGGGCCCAAGTTAGAAGCAGGGCCTAAGGTGTAAATTATTGATAGTCCATATCTCGGAAACTATAAGAGATAATGTAATTTCGCAACCGGCAATGTAATTAGCATGCCGAATATTACTAGGAGTGTGAATTGGAACGAAATCGCCAATAGATAAGACCATTTTACAATTTGGGCCCAAGTTAGAAGCAGAGCCTAAGGTGTAAATTATCGATAGTCCATATCTCGGAAACTATAAGAGATAATGCAATTTGGCAACCGGCAATGTAATTAGCATGCCGAATATTACTTGGAATGTGAATTGGAACGAAATCGCCAATAGATAAGACCATTTTACAATTTGGGCCCAAGTTAGAAGCAGAGCCTAAGGTGTAAATTATCGATAGTCCATATCTCGGAAACTATAAGAGATAATGCAATTTGGCAACCGGCAATGTAATTAGCATGCCGAATATTACTTGGAATGTGAATTGGAACGAAATCGCCAATAGATAAGTCCATTTTACAATTTGGGCCCAAGTTAGAAGCAGAGCCTAATGTGTAAATTATCGATAGTCCATATCTCGGAAACTATAAGAGATAATGCAATTTGGCAACCGGCAATGTAATTAGCATGCCGAATATTACTTGGAATGTGAATTGGAACGAAATCGCCAATAGATAAGACCATTTTACAATTTGGGCCCAAGTTAGAAGCAGAGCCTAAGGTGTAAATTATTGATAGTCCATATCTCGGAAACTATAAGAGATAATGCAATTTCGCAACCGGCAATGTAATTAGCATGCCGAATATCACTTGGAATGTGAATTGGGACGAAATCGCCAATAGATAAGACCATTTTACAATTTGGGCCCAAGTTAGAAGCAGAGCCTAAGGTGTAAATTATCGATAGTCCATATCTCGGAAACTATAAGAGATAATGCAATTTGGCAACCGGCAATGTAATTAGCATGCCGAATATTACTTGGAGTGTGAATTGGAACGAAATCGCCAATAGATAAGACCATTTTAAAATTTGGGCCCAAGTTAGAAGCAGAGCCTAAGGTGTAAATTATTGATAGTCCATATCTCGGAAACTATAAGAGATAATGCAATTTCGCAACCGGCTATGTAATTAGCATGCCGAATATCACTTGGAATGTGAATTGGGACGAAATCGCCAATAGATAAGACCATTTTACAATTTGGGCCCAAGTTAGAAGCAGAGCCTAAGGTGTAAATTATCGATAGTCCATATCTCGGAAACTATAAGAGATAATGCAATTTGGCAACCGGCAATGTAATTAGCATGCCGAATATTACTTGGAATGTGAATTGGAACGAAATCGCCAATAGATAAGACCATTTTACAATTTGGGCCCAAGTTAGAAGCAGAGCCTAAGGTGTAAATTATCGATAGTCCATATCTCGGAAACTATAAGAGATAATGCAATTTGGCAACCGGCAATGTAATTAGCATGCCGAATATTACTTGGAATGTGAATTGGAACGAAATCGCCAATAGATAAGACCATTTTACAATTTGGGCCCAAGTTAGAAGCAGAGCCTAAGGTGTAAATTATCGATAGTCCATATCTCGGAAACTATAAGAGATAATGCAATTTCGCAACCGGCAATGTAATTAGCATGCCGAATATTACTTGGAGTGTGAATTGGAACGAAATCGCCAATAGATAAGACCATTTTACAATTTGGGCCCAAGTTAGAAGCAGAGCCTAAGGTGTAAATTATCGATAGTCCATATCTCGGAAACTATAAGAGATAATGCAATTTGGCAACCGGCAATGTAATTAGCATGCCGAATATTACTTGGAATGTGAATTGGAACGAAATCGCCAATAGATAAGACCATTTTACAATTTGGGCCCAAGTTAGAAGCAGAGCCTAAGGTGTAAATTATCGATAGTCCATATCTCGGAAACTATAAGAGATAATGCAATTTGGCAACCGGCAATGTAATTAGCATGCCGAATATTACTTGGAATGTGAATTGGAACGAAATCGCCTATAGATAAGACCATTTTACAATTTGGGCCCAAGTTAGAAGCAGAGCCTAAGGTGTAAATTATCGATAGTCCATATCTCGGAAACTATAAGAGATAATGCAATTTGGCAACCGGCAATGTAATTAGCATGCCGAACATTACTTGGAATGTGAATTGCAACTAAATCGCCAATAGATAAGACCATTTTACAATTTGGGCCCAAGTTAGAAGCAGAGCCTAAGGTGTAAATTATCGATAGTCCATATCTCGGGAACTATAAGAGATAATGCAATTTGGCAACCGGCAATGTAATTAGCATGCCGAATATTACTTGGAAAGTGAATTGGAACGAAATCGCCAATAGATAAGACCATTTTACAATTTGGGCCCAAGTTAGAAGCAGAGCCTAAGGTGTAAATTATTGATAGTCCATATCTCGGAAACTATAAGAGATAATGCAATTTCGCAACCGGCAATGTAATTAACATGCCGAATATCACTTGGAATGTGAATTGGGACGAAATCGCCAATAGATAAGACCATTTTACAATTTGGGCCCAAGTTAGAAGCAGAGCCTAAGGTGTAAATTATCGATAGTCCATATCTCGGGAACTATAAGAGATAATGCAATTTGGCAACCGGCAATGTAATTAGCATGCCGAATATTACTTGGAAAGTGAATTGGAACGAAATCGCCAATAGATAAGACCATTTTACAATTTGGGCCCAAGTTAGAAGCAGGGCCTAAGGTGTAAATTATTGATAGTCCATATCTCGGAAACTATAAGAGATAATGTAATTTCGCAACCGGCAATGTAATTAGCATGCCGAATATTACTAGGAGTGTGAATTGGAACGAAATCGCCAATAGATAAGACCATTTTACAATTTGGGCCCAAGTTAGAAGCAGAGCCTAAGGTGTAAATTATCGATAGTCCATATCTCGGAAACTATAAGAGATAATGCAATTTGGCAACCGGCAATGTAATTAGCATGCCGAATATTACTTGGAATGTGAATTGGAACGAAATCGCCAATAGATAAGACCATTTTACAATTTGGGCCCAAGTTAGAAGCAGAGCCTAAGGTGTAAATTATCGATAGTCCATATCTCGGAAACTATAAGAGATAATGCAATTTGGCAACCGGCAATGTAATTAGCATGCCGAATATTACTTGGAATGTGAATTGGAACGAAATCGCCAATAGATAAGTCCATTTTACAATTTGGGCCCAAGTTAGAAGCAGAGCCTAATGTGTAAATTATCGATAGTCCATATCTCGGAAACTATAAGAGATAATGCAATTTGGCAACCGGCAATGTAATTAGCATGCCGAATATTACTTGGAATGTGAATTGGAACGAAATCGCCAATAGATAAGACCATTTTACAATTTGGGCCCAAGTTAGAAGCAGAGCCTAAGGTGTAAATTATTGATAGTCCATATCTCGGAAACTATAAGAGATAATGCAATTTCGCAACCGGCAATGTAATTAGCATGCCGAATATCACTTGGAATGTGAATTGGGACGAAATCGCCAATAGATAAGACCATTTTACAATTTGGGCCCAAGTTAGAAGCAGAGCCTAAGGTGTAAATTATCGATAGTCCATATCTCGGAAACTATAAGAGATAATGCAATTTGGCAACCGGCAATGTAATTAGCATGCCGAATATTACTTGGAGTGTGAATTGGAACGAAATCGCCAATAGATAAGACCATTTTAAAATTTGGGCCCAAGTTAGAAGCAGAGCCTAAGGTGTAAATTATTGATAGTCCATATCTCGGAAACTATAAGAGATAATGCAATTTCGCAACCGGCTATGTAATTAGCATGCCGAATATCACTTGGAATGTGAATTGGGACGAAATCGCCAATAGATAAGACCATTTTACAATTTGGGCCCAAGTTAGAAGCAGAGCCTAAGGTGTAAATTATCGATAGTCCATATCTCGGAAACTATAAGAGATAATGCAATTTGGCAACCGGCAATGTAATTAGCATGCCGAATATTACTTGGAATGTGAATTGGAACGAAATCGCCAATAGATAAGACCATTTTACAATTTGGGCCCAAGTTAGAAGCAGAGCCTAAGGTGTAAATTATCGATAGTCCATATCTCGGAAACTATAAGAGATAATGCAATTTGGCAACCGGCAATGTAATTAGCATGCCGAATATTACTTGGAATGTGAATTGGAACGAAATCGCCAATAGATAAGACCATTTTACAATTTGGGCCCAAGTTAGAAGCAGAGCCTAAGGTGTAAATTATCGATAGTCCATATCTCGGAAACTATAAGAGATAATGCAATTTCGCAACCGGCAATGTAATTAGCATGCCGAATATTACTTGGAGTGTGAATTGGAACGAAATCGCCAATAGATAAGACCATTTTACAATTTGGGCCCAAGTTAGAAGCAGAGCCTAAGGTGTAAATTATCGATAGTCCATATCTCGGAAACTATAAGAGATAATGCAATTTGGCAACCGGCAATGTAATTAGCATGCCGAATATTACTTGGAATGTGAATTGGAACGAAATCGCCAATAGATAAGACCATTTTACAATTTGGGCCCAAGTTAGAAGCAGAGCCTAAGGTGTAAATTATCGATAGTCCATATCTCGGAAACTATAAGAGATAATGCAATTTGGCAACCGGCAATGTAATTAGCATGCCGAATATTACTTGGAATGTGAATTGGAACGAAATCGCCTATAGATAAGACCATTTTACAATTTGGGCCCAAGTTAGAAGCAGAGCCTAAGGTGTAAATTATCGATAGTCCATATCTCGGAAACTATAAGAGATAATGCAATTTGGCAACCGGCAATGTAATTAGCATGCCGAACATTACTTGGAATGTGAATTGCAACTAAATCGCCAATAGATAAGACCATTTTACAATTTGGGCCCAAGTTAGAAGCAGAGCCTAAGGTGTAAATTATCGATAGTCCATATCTCGGGAACTATAAGAGATAATGCAATTTGGCAACCGGCAATGTAATTAGCATGCCGAATATTACTTGGAAAGTGAATTGGAACGAAATCGCCAATAGATAAGACCATTTTACAATTTGGGCCCAAGTTAGAAGCAGAGCCTAAGGTGTAAATTATTGATAGTCCATATCTCGGAAACTATAAGAGATAATGCAATTTCGCAACCGGCAATGTAATTAACATGCCGAATATCACTTGGAATGTGAATTGGGACGAAATCGCCAATAGATAAGACCATTTTACAATTTGGGCCCAAGTTAGAAGCAGAGCCTAAGGTGTAAATTATCGATAGTCCATATCTCGGAAACTATAAGAGATAATGCAATTTGGCAACCGGCAATGTAATTAGCATGCCGAATATTACTTGGAATGTGAATTGGAACGAAATCGCCAATAGATAAGACCATTTTACAATTTGGGCCCAAGTTAGAAGCAGAGCCTAAGGTGTAAATTATCGATAGTCCATATCTCGGAAACTATAAGAGATAATGCAATTTGGCAACCGGCAATGTAATTAGCATGCCGAATATTACTTGGAATGTGAATTGGAACGAAATCGCCAATAGGTAAGACCATTTTACAATTTGGGCCCAAGTTAGAAGCAGAGCCTAAGGTGTAAATTATCGATAGTCCATAGCTCGGAAAATATAAGAGATAATTCAATTTGGCAACCGGCAATGTAATTAGCATGCCGAATATTACTTGGAATGTGAATTGGAACGAAATCGCCAATAGATAAGACCATTTTACAATTTGGGCCCAAGTTAGAAGCAGAGCCTAAGGTGTAAATTATCGATAGTCCATATCTCGGAAACTATAAGAGATAATGCAATTTGGCGACCGGCAATGTAATTAGCATGCCGAATATTACTTGGAATGTGAATTGGAACGAAATCGCCAATAGATAAGACCATTTTGCAATTTGGGCCCAAGTTAGAAGCAGAGCCTAAGGTGTAAATTATCGATAGTCCATAACTCGGAAACTATAAGAGATAATGCAATTTGGCAACCGGCAATGTAATTAGCATGCCGAATATTACTTGGAATGTGAATTGGAACGAAATCGCCAATAGATAAGGCCATTTTACAATTTGGGCCCAAGTTAGAAGCAGAGCCTATGGTGTAAATTATCGATAGTCCATATCTCGGAAACTATAAGAGATAATGCAATTTGGCAACCGGCAATGTAATTAGCATGCCGAATATTACTTGGAATGTGAATTGGTACGAAATCGCCAATAGATAAGACCATTTTACAATTTGGGCCCAAGTTAGAAGCAGAGCCTAAGGTGTAAAATATCGATAGTCCATATGTCGGAAACTATAAGAGTTAATGCAATTTGGCAACCGGCAATGTAATTAGCATGCCGAATATTACTTGGAATGTGAATTGGAACGAAATCGCCAATAGATAAGACCATTTTACAATTTGGGCCCAAGTTAGAAGCAGAGCCTAAGGTGTAAATTATCGATAGTCCATATCTCGGAAACTATAAGAGATAATGCAATTTGGCAACCGGCAATGTAATTAGCATGCCGAATATTACTTGGAATGTGAATTGGAACGAAATTGCCAATAGATAAGACCATTTTACAATTTGGGCCCAAGTTAGAAGCAGAGCCTAAGGTGTAAATTATCGATAGTCCATATCTCTGAAACTATAAGAGATAATGCAATTTCGCAACCGGCAATGTAATTAGCATGCCGAATATTACTCGGAATGTGAATTGGGACGAAATCGCCAATAGATAAGGCCATTTTACAATTTGGGCCCAAGTTAGAAGCAGAGCCTAAGGTGTAAATTATCGATAGTCCATATCTCTGAAACTATAAGAGATAATGCAATTTGGCAACCGGCAATGTAATTAGCATGCCGAATATTACTTGGAATGTGAATTGGAACGAAATCGCCAATAGATAAGACCATTTTACAATTTGGGCCCAAGTTAGAAGCAGAGCCTAAGGTGTAAATTATCGATAGTCCATATCTCGGAAACTATAAGAGATAATGCAATTTGGCAACCGGCAATGTAATTAGCATGCCGAATATTACTTGGAATGTGAATTGGAACGAAATCGCCAATAGGTAAGACCATTTTACAATTTATGCCCAAGTTAGAAGCAGAGCCTAAGGTGTAAATTATCGATAGTCCATATCTCGGAAACTATAAGAGATAATTCAATTTGGCAACCGGCAATGTAATTAGCACGCCGAATATTACTTGGAATGTGAATTGGAACGAAATCGCCAATAGATAAGACCATTTTACAATTTGGGCCCAAGTTAGAAGCAGAGCCTAAGGTGTAAATTATCGATAGTCCATATCTCGGAAACTATAAGAGATAATGCAATTTGGCAACCGGCAATGTAATTAGCATGCCGAATATTACTTGGAATGTGAATTGGAACGAAATCGCCAATAGATAAGACCATTTTACAATTTGGGCCCAAGTTAGAAGCAGAGCCTAAGGTGTAAATTATCGATAGTCCATATCTCGGAAACTATAAGAGATAATGCAATTTGGCAACCGGCAATGTAATTAGCATGCCGAATATTACTTGGAATGTGAATTGGAACGAAATCGCCAATAGATAAGACCATTTTACAATTTGGGCCCAAGTTAGAAGCAGAGCCTAAGGTGTAAATTATCGATAGTCCATATCTCGGAAACTATAAGAGATAATGCAATTTGGCAACCGGCAATGTAATTAGCATGCCGAATATTAATTGGAATGTGAATTGGAACGAAATCGCCAATAGATAAGACCATTTTACAATTTGGGCCCAAGTTAGAAGCAGAGCCTAAGGTGTAAATTATCGATAGTCCATATCTCGGAAACTATAAGAGATAATGCAATTTGGCAACCGGCAATGTAATTAGCATGCCGAATATTACTTGGAATGTGAATTGGAACGAAATCGCCAATAGGTAAGACCATTTTACAATTTGGGCCCAAGTTAGAAGCAGAGCCTATGGTGTAAATTATCGATAGTCCATATCTCGGAAACTATAAGAGATAATGCAATTTGGCAACCGGCAATGTAATTAGCATGCCCAATATTACTTGGAATGTGAATTGGAACGAAATCGCCAATAGATAAGACCATTTTACAATTTGGGCCCAAGTTAGAAGCAGAGCCTAAGGTGTAAATTATCGATAGTCCATATCTCGGAAACTATAAGAGATAATTCAATTTAGCAACCGGCAATGTAATTAGCATGCCGAATATTACTTGGAATGTGAATTGGAACGAAATCGCCAATAGATAAAACCATTTTACAATTTGGGCCCAAGTTAGAAGCAGAGTCTAAGGTGTAAATTATCGATAGTCCATATCTCGGAAACTATAAGAGATAATGCAATTTGGCAACCGGCAATGTAATTAGCATGCCGAATATTACTTGGAATGTGAATTGGAACGAAATCGCCAATAGATAAGACCATTTTACAATTTGGGAGCAAGTTAGAAGCAGAGCCTAAGGTGTAAATTATCGATAGTCCATATCTCGGAAACTATAAGAGATAATGCAATTTCGCAACCGGCAATGTAATTAGCATGCCGAATATCACTTGGAATGTGAATTGGGACGAAATCGCCAATAGATAAGACCATTTTACAATTTGGGCCCAAGTTAGAAGCAGAGCCTAAGGTGTAAATTATCGATAGTCCATATCTCGGAAACTATAAGAGATAATGCAATTTGGCAAACGGCAATGTAATTAGCATGCCGAATATTACTTGGAATGTGAATTGGAACGAAATCGCCAATAGATAAGACCATTTTACAATTTGGGCCCAAGTTAGAAGCAGAGCCTAAGGTGTAAATTATCGATAGTCCATATCTCGGAAACTATAAGAGATAATGCAATTTGGCAACCGGCAATGTAATTAGCATGCCGAATATTACTTGGAATGTGAATTGGAACGAAATCGCCAATAGATAAGACCATTTTACAATTTGGGCCCAAGTTAGAAGCAGAGCCTAAGGTGTAAATTATCGATAGTCCATATCTCGGGAACTATAAGAGATAATGCAATTTGGCAACCGGCAATGTAATTAGCATGCCGAATATTACTTGGAAAGTGAATTGGAACGAAATCGCCAATAGATAAGACCATTTTACAATTTGGGCCCAAGTTAGAAGCAGGGCCTAAGGTGTAAATTATTGATAGTCCATATCTCGGAAACTATAAGAGATAATGTAATTTCGCAACCGGCAATGTAATTAGCATGCCGAATATTACTAGGAGTGTGAATTGGAACGAAATCGCCAATAGATAAGACCATTTTACAATTTGGGCCCAAGTTAGAAGCAGAGCCTAAGGTGTAAATTATCGATAGTCCATATCTCGGAAACTATAAGAGATAATGCAATTTGGCAACCGGCAATGTAATTAGCATGCCGAATATTACTTGGAATGTGAATTGGAACGAAATCGCCAATAGATAAGACCATTTTACAATTTGAGCCCAAGTTAGAAGCAGAGCCTAAGGTGTAAATTATCGATAGTCCATATCTCGGAAACTATAAGAGATAATGCAATTTGGCAACCGGCAATGTAATTAGCATGCCGAATATTACTTGGAATGTGAATTGGAACGAAATCGCCAATAGATAAGTCCATTTTACAATTTGGGCCCAAGTTAGAAGCAGAGCCTAATGTGTAAATTATCGATAGTCCATATCTCGGAAACTATAAGAGATAATGCAATTTGGCAACCGGCAATGTAATTAGCATGCCGAATATTACTTGGAATGTGAATTGGAACGAAATCGCCAATAGATAAGACCATTTTACAATTTGGGCCCAAGTTAGAAGCAGAGCCTAAGGTGTAAATTATTGATAGTCCATATCTCGGAAACTATAAGAGATAATGCAATTTCGCAACCGGCAATGTAATTAGCATGCCGAATATCACTTGGAATGTGAATTGGGACGAAATCGCCAATAGATAAGACCATTTTACAATTTGGGCCCAAGTTAGAAGCAGAGCCTAAGGTGTAAATTATCGATAGTCCATATCTCGGAAACTATAAGAGATAATGCAATTTGGCAACCGGCAATGTAATTAGCATGCCGAATATTACTTGGAGTGTGAATTGGAACGAAATCGCCAATAGATAAGACCATTTTAAAATTTGGGCCCAAGTTAGAAGCAGAGCCTAAGGTGTAAATTATTGATAGTCCATATCTCGGAAACTATAAGAGATAATGCAATTTCGCAACCGGCTATGTAATTAGCATGCCGAATATCACTTGGAATGTGAATTGGGACGAAATCGCCAATAGATAAGACCATTTTACAATTTGGGCCCAAGTTAGAAGCAGAGCCTAAGGTGTAAATTATCGATAGTCCATATCTCGGAAACTATAAGAGATAATGCAATTTGGCAACCGGCAATGTAATTAGCATGCCGAATATTACTTGGAATGTGAATTGGAACGAAATCGCCAATAGATAAGACCATTTTACAATTTGGGCCCAAGTTAGAAGCAGAGCCTAAGGTGTAAATTATCGATAGTCCATATCTCGGAAACTATAAGAGATAATGCAATTTGGCAACCGGCAATGTAATTAGCATGCCGAATATTACTTGGAATGTGAATTGGAACGAAATCGCCAATAGATAAGACCATTTTACAATTTGGGCCCAAGTTAGAAGCAGAGCCTAAGGTGTAAATTATCGATAGTCCATATCTCGGAAACTATAAGAGATAATGCAATTTCGCAACCGGCAATGTAATTAGCATGCCGAATATTACTTGGAGTGTGAATTGGAACGAAATCGCCAATAGATAAGACCATTTTACAATTTGGGCCCAAGTTAGAAGCAGAGCCTAAGGTGTAAATTATCGATAGTCCATATCTCGGAAACTATAAGAGATAATGCAATTTGGCAACCGGCAATGTAATTAGCATGCCGAATATTACTTGGAATGTGAATTGGAACGAAATCGCCAATAGATAAGACCATTTTACAATTTGGGCCCAAGTTAGAAGCAGAGCCTAAGGTGTAAATTATCGATAGTCCATATCTCGGAAACTATAAGAGATAATGCAATTTGGCAACCGGCAATGTAATTAGCATGCCGAATATTACTTGGAATGTGAATTGGAACGAAATCGCCTATAGATAAGACCATTTTACAATTTGGGCCCAAGTTAGAAGCAGAGCCTAAGGTGTAAATTATCGATAGTCCATATCTCGGAAACTATAAGAGATAATGCAATTTGGCAACCGGCAATGTAATTAGCATGCCGAACATTACTTGGAATGTGAATTGCAACTAAATCGCCAATAGATAAGACCATTTTACAATTTGGGCCCAAGTTAGAAGCAGAGCCTAAGGTGTAAATTATCGATAGTCCATATCTCGGGAACTATAAGAGATAATGCAATTTGGCAACCGGCAATGTAATTAGCATGCCGAATATTACTTGGAAAGTGAATTGGAACGAAATCGCCAATAGATAAGACCATTTTACAATTTGGGCCCAAGTTAGAAGCAGAGCCTAAGGTGTAAATTATTGATAGTCCATATCTCGGAAACTATAAGAGATAATGCAATTTCGCAACCGGCAATGTAATTAACATGCCGAATATCACTTGGAATGTGAATTGGGACGAAATCGCCAATAGATAAGACCATTTTACAATTTGGGCCCAAGTTAGAAGCAGAGCCTAAGGTGTAAATTATCGATAGTCCATATCTCGGAAACTATAAGAGATAATGCAATTTGGCAACCGGCAATGTAATTAGCATGCCGAATATTACTTGGAATGTGAATTGGAACGAAATCGCCAATAGATAAGACCATTTTACAATTTGGGCCCAAGTTAGAAGCAGAGCCTAAGGTGTAAATTATCGATAGTCCATATCTCGGAAACTATAAGAGATAATGCAATTTGGCAACCGGCAATGTAATTAGCATGCCGAATATTACTTGGAATGTGAATTGGAACGAAATCGCCAATAGGTAAGACCATTTTACAATTTGGGCCCAAGTTAGAAGCAGAGCCTAAGGTGTAAATTATCGATAGTCCATAGCTCGGAAAATATAAGAGATAATTCAATTTGGCAACCGGCAATGTAATTAGCATGCCGAATATTACTTGGAATGTGAATTGGAACGAAATCGCCAATAGATAAGACCATTTTACAATTTGGGCCCAAGTTAGAAGCAGAGCCTAAGGTGTAAATTATCGATAGTCCATATCTCGGAAACTATAAGAGATAATGCAATTTGGCGACCGGCAATGTAATTAGCATGCCGAATATTACTTGGAATGTGAATTGGAACGAAATCGCCAATAGATAAGACCATTTTGCAATTTGGGCCCAAGTTAGAAGCAGAGCCTAAGGTGTAAATTATCGATAGTCCATAACTCGGAAACTATAAGAGATAATGCAATTTGGCAACCGGCAATGTAATTAGCATGCCGAATATTACTTGGAATGTGAATTGGAACGAAATCGCCAATAGATAAGGCCATTTTACAATTTGGGCCCAAGTTAGAAGCAGAGCCTATGGTGTAAATTATCGATAGTCCATATCTCGGAAACTATAAGAGATAATGCAATTTGGCAACCGGCAATGTAATTAGCATGCCGAATATTACTTGGAATGTGAATTGGTACGAAATCGCCAATAGATAAGACCATTTTACAATTTGGGCCCAAGTTAGAAGCAGAGCCTAAGGTGTAAAATATCGATAGTCCATATGTCGGAAACTATAAGAGTTAATGCAATTTGGCAACCGGCAATGTAATTAGCATGCCGAATATTACTTGGAATGTGAATTGGAACGAAATCGCCAATAGATAAGACCATTTTACAATTTGGGCCCAAGTTAGAAGCAGAGCCTAAGGTGTAAATTATCGATAGTCCATATCTCGGAAACTATAAGAGATAATGCAATTTGGCAACCGGCAATGTAATTAGCATGCCGAATATTACTTGGAATGTGAATTGGAACGAAATTGCCAATAGATAAGACCATTTTACAATTTGGGCCCAAGTTAGAAGCAGAGCCTAAGGTGTAAATTATCGATAGTCCATATCTCTGAAACTATAAGAGATAATGCAATTTCGCAACCGGCAATGTAATTAGCATGCCGAATATTACTCGGAATGTGAATTGGGACGAAATCGCCAATAGATAAGGCCATTTTACAATTTGGGCCCAAGTTAGAAGCAGAGCCTAAGGTGTAAATTATCGATAGTCCATATCTCTGAAACTATAAGAGATAATGCAATTTGGCAACCGGCAATGTAATTAGCATGCCGAATATTACTTGGAATGTGAATTGGAACGAAATCGCCAATAGATAAGACCATTTTACAATTTGGGCCCAAGTTAGAAGCAGAGCCTAAGGTGTAAATTATCGATAGTCCATATCTCGGAAACTATAAGAGATAATGCAATTTGGCAACCGGCAATGTAATTAGCATGCCGAATATTACTTGGAATGTGAATTGGAACGAAATCGCCAATAGGTAAGACCATTTTACAATTTATGCCCAAGTTAGAAGCAGAGCCTAAGGTGTAAATTATCGATAGTCCATATCTCGGAAACTATAAGAGATAATTCAATTTGGCAACCGGCAATGTAATTAGCACGCCGAATATTACTTGGAATGTGAATTGGAACGAAATCGCCAATAGATAAGACCATTTTACAATTTGGGCCCAAGTTAGAAGCAGAGCCTAAGGTGTAAATTATCGATAGTCCATATCTCGGAAACTATAAGAGATAATGCAATTTGGCAACCGGCAATGTAATTAGCATGCCGAATATTACTTGGAATGTGAATTGGAACGAAATCGCCAATAGATAAGACCATTTTACAATTTGGGCCCAAGTTAGAAGCAGAGCCTAAGGTGTAAATTATCGATAGTCCATATCTCGGAAACTATAAGAGATAATGCAATTTGGCAACCGGCAATGTAATTAGCATGCCGAATATTACTTGGAATGTGAATTGGAACGAAATCGCCAATAGATAAGACCATTTTACAATTTGGGCCCAAGTTAGAAGCAGAGCCTAAGGTGTAAATTATCGATAGTCCATATCTCGGAAACTATAAGAGATAATGCAATTTGGCAACCGGCAATGTAATTAGCATGCCGAATATTAATTGGAATGTGAATTGGAACGAAATCGCCAATAGATAAGACCATTTTACAATTTGGGCCCAAGTTAGAAGCAGAGCCTAAGGTGTAAATTATCGATAGTCCATATCTCGGAAACTATAAGAGATAATGCAATTTGGCAACCGGCAATGTAATTAGCATGCCGAATATTACTTGGAATGTGAATTGGAACGAAATCGCCAATAGGTAAGACCATTTTACAATTTGGGCCCAAGTTAGAAGCAGAGCCTATGGTGTAAATTATCGATAGTCCATATCTCGGAAACTATAAGAGATAATGCAATTTGGCAACCGGCAATGTAATTAGCATGCCCAATATTACTTGGAATGTGAATTGGAACGAAATCGCCAATAGATAAGACCATTTTACAATTTGGGCCCAAGTTAGAAGCAGAGCCTAAGGTGTAAATTATCGATAGTCCATATCTCGGAAACTATAAGAGATAATTCAATTTAGCAACCGGCAATGTAATTAGCATGCCGAATATTACTTGGAATGTGAATTGGAACGAAATCGCCAATAGATAAAACCATTTTACAATTTGGGCCCAAGTTAGAAGCAGAGTCTAAGGTGTAAATTATCGATAGTCCATATCTCGGAAACTATAAGAGATAATGCAATTTGGCAACCGGCAATGTAATTAGCATGCCGAATATTACTTGGAATGTGAATTGGAACGAAATCGCCAATAGATAAGACCATTTTACAATTTGGGAGCAAGTTAGAAGCAGAGCCTAAGGTGTAAATTATCGATAGTCCATATCTCGGAAACTATAAGAGATAATGCAATTTCGCAACCGGCAATGTAATTAGCATGCCGAATATCACTTGGAATGTGAATTGGGACGAAATCGCCAATAGATAAGACCATTTTACAATTTGGGCCCAAGTTAGAAGCAGAGCCTAAGGTGTAAATTATCGATAGTCCATATCTCGGAAACTATAAGAGATAATGCAATTTGGCAAACGGCAATGTAATTAGCATGCCGAATATTACTTGGAATGTGAATTGGAACGAAATCGCCAATAGATAAGACCATTTTACAATTTGGGCCCAAGTTAGAAGCAGAGCCTAAGGTGTAAATTATCGATAGTCCATATCTCGGAAACTATAAGAGATAATGCAATTTGGCAACCGGCAATGTAATTAGCATGCCGAATATTACTTGGAATGTGAATTGGAACGAAATCGCCAATAGGTAAGACCATTTTACAATTTGGGCCCAAGTTAGAAGCAGAGCCTAAGGTGTAAATAATCGATAGTCCATAGCTCGGAAAATATAAGAGATAATTCAATTTGGCAACCGGCAATGTAATTAGCATGCCGAATATTACTTGGAATGTGAATTGGAACGAAATAGCCAATAGATAAGACCATTTTACAATTTGGGCCCAAGTTAGAAGCAGAGCCTAAGGTGTAAATTATCGATAGTCCATATCTCGGAAACTATAAGAGATAATGCAATTTGGCGACCGGCAATGTAATTAGCATGCCGAATATTACTTGGAATGTGAATTGGAACGAAATCGCCAATAGATAAGACCATTTTGCAATTTGGGCCCAAGTTAGAAGCAGAGCCTAAGGTGTAAATTATCGATAGTCCATAACTCGGAAACTATAAGAGATAATGCAATTTGGCAACCGGCAATGTAATTAGCATGCCGAATATTACTTGGAATGTGAATTGGAACGAAATCGCCAATAGATAAGGCCATTTTACAATTTGGGCCCAAGTTAGAAGCAGAGCCTATGGTGTAAATTATCGATAGTCCATATCTCGGAAACTATAAGAGATAATGCAATTTGGCAACCGGCAATGTAATTAGCATGCCGAATATTACTTGGAATGTGAATTGGAACGAAATCGCCAATAGATAAGACCATTTTACAATTTGGGCCCAAGTTAGAAGCAGAGCCTAAGGTGTAAATTATCGATAGTCCATATCTCGGAAACTATAAGAGTTAATGCAATTTGGCAACCGGCAATGTAATTAGCATGCCGAATATTACTTGGAATGTGAATTGGAACGAAATCGCCAATAGATAAGACCATTTTACAATTTGGGCCCAAGTTAGAAGCAGAGCCTAAGGTGTAAATTATCGATAGTCCATAACTCGGAAACTATAAGAGATAATGCAATTTGGCAACCGGCAATGTAATTAGCATGCCGAATATTACTTGGAATGTGAATTGGAACGAAATCGCCAATAGATAAGGCCATTTTACAATTTGGGCCCAAGTTAGAAGCAGAGCCTATGGTGTAAATTATCGATAGTCCATATCTCTGAAACTATAAGAGATAATGCAATTTCGCAACCGGCAATGTAATTAGCATGCCGAATATTACTTGGAATGTGAATTGGGACGAAATCGCCAATAGATAAGGCCATTTTACAATTTGGGCCCAAGTTAGAAGCAGAGCCTAAGGTGTAAATTATCGATAGTCCATATCTCGGAAACTATAAGAGATAATGCAATTTGGCAACCGGCAATGTAATTAGCAGGCCGAATATTACTTGGAATGTGAATTGGAACGAAATCGCCAATAGATAAGACCATTTTACAATTTGGGCCCAAGTTAGAAGCAGAGCCTAAGGTGTAAATTATTGATAGTCCATATCTCGGAAACTATAAGAGATAATGTAATTTCGCAACCGGCAATGTAATTAGCATGCCGAATATTACTAGGAGTGTGAATTGGAACGAAATCGCCAATAGATAAGACCATTTTACAATTTGGGCCCAAGTTAGAAGCAGAGCCTAAGGTGTAAATTATCGATAGTCCATATCTCGGAAACTATAAGAGATAATGCAATTTGGCAACCGGCAATGTAATTAGCATGCCGAATATTACTTGGAATGTGAATTGGAACGAAATCGCCAATAGATAAGACCATTTTACAATTTGGGCCCAAGTTAGAAGCAGAGCCTAAGGTGTAAATTATCGATAGTCCATATCTCGGAAACTACAAGAGATAATGCAATTTGGCAACCGGCAATGTAATTAGCATGCCGAATATTACTTGGAATGTGAATTGGAACGAAATCGCCAATAGATAAGACCATTTTACAATTTGGGCCCAAGTTAGAAGCAGAGCCTAAGGTGTAAATTATCGATAGTCCATATCTCGGAAACTATAAGAGATAATGCAATTTGGCAACCGGCAATGTAATTAGCATGCCGAATATTACTTGGAATGTGAATTGGAACGAAATCGCCAATAGATAAGACCATTTTACAATTTGGGCCCAAGTTAGAAGCAGAGCCTAATGTGTAAATTATCGATAGTCCATATCTCGGAAACTATAAGAGATAATGCAATTTGGCAACCGGCAATGTAATTAGCATGCCGAATATTACTTGGAATGTGAATTGGAACGAAATCGCCAATAGATAAGACCATTTTACAATTTGGGCCCAAGTTAGAAGCAGAGCCTAAGGTGTAAATTATCGATAGTCCATATCTCGGAAACTATAAGAGATAATGCAATTTGGCAACCGGCAATGTAATTAGCATGCCGAATATTACTTGGAATGTGAATTGGAACGAAATCGCCAATAGATAAGACCATTTTACAATTTGGGCCCAAGTTAGAAGCAGAGCCTAAGGTGTAAATTATCGATAGTCCATATCTCGGAAACTATAAGAGATAATGCAATTTGGCAACCGGCAATGTAATTAGCATGCCGAATATTACTTGGAATGTGAATTGGAACGAAATCGCCTATAGATAAGACCATTTTACAATTTGGGCCCAAGTTAGAAGCAGAGCCTAAGGTGTAAATTATCGATAGTCCATATCTCGGAAACTATAAGAGATAATGCAATTTGGCAACCGGCAATGTAATTAGCATGCCGAACATTACTTGGAATGTGAATTGCAACTAAATCGCCAATAGATAAGACCATTTTACAATTTGGGCCCAAGTTAGAAGCAGAGCCTAAGGTGTAAATTATCGATAGTCCATATCTCGGGAACTATAAGAGATAATGCAATTTGGCAACCGGCAATGTAATTAGCATGCCGAATATTACTTGGAAAGTGAATTGGAACGAAATCGCCAATAGATAAGACCATTTTACAATTTGGGCCCAAGTTAGAAGCAGAGCCTAAGGTGTAAATTATTGATAGTCCATATCTCGGAAACTATAAGAGATAATGCAATTTCGCAACCGGCAATGTAATTAACATGCCGAATATCACTTGGAATGTGAATTGGGACGAAATCGCCAATAGATAAGACCATTTTACAATTTGGGCCCAAGTTAGAAGCAGAGCCTAAGGTGTAAATTATCGATAGTCCATATCTCGGAAACTATAAGAGATAATGCAATTTGGCAACCGGCAATGTAATTAGCATGCCGAATATTACTTGGAATGTGAATTGGAACGAAATCGCCAATAGATAAGACCATTTTACAATTTGGGCCCAAGTTAGAAGCAGAGCCTAAGGTGTAAATTATCGATAGTCCATATCTCGGAAACTATAAGAGATAATGCAATTTGGCAACCGGCAATGTAATTAGCATGCCGAATATTACTTGGAATGTGAATTGGAACGAAATCGCCAATAGGTAAGACCATTTTACAATTTGGGCCCAAGTTAGAAGCAGAGCCTAAGGTGTAAATTATCGATAGTCCATAGCTCGGAAAATATAAGAGATAATTCAATTTGGCAACCGGCAATGTAATTAGCATGCCGAATATTACTTGGAATGTGAATTGGAACGAAATCGCCAATAGATAAGACCATTTTACAATTTGGGCCCAAGTTAGAAGCAGAGCCTAAGGTGTAAATTATCGATAGTCCATATCTCGGAAACTATAAGAGATAATGCAATTTGGCGACCGGCAATGTAATTAGCATGCCGAATATTACTTGGAATGTGAATTGGAACGAAATCGCCAATAGATAAGACCATTTTGCAATTTGGGCCCAAGTTAGAAGCAGAGCCTAAGGTGTAAATTATCGATAGTCCATAACTCGGAAACTATAAGAGATAATGCAATTTGGCAACCGGCAATGTAATTAGCATGCCGAATATTACTTGGAATGTGAATTGGAACGAAATCGCCAATAGATAAGGCCATTTTACAATTTGGGCCCAAGTTAGAAGCAGAGCCTATGGTGTAAATTATCGATAGTCCATATCTCGGAAACTATAAGAGATAATGCAATTTGGCAACCGGCAATGTAATTAGCATGCCGAATATTACTTGGAATGTGAATTGGTACGAAATCGCCAATAGATAAGACCATTTTACAATTTGGGCCCAAGTTAGAAGCAGAGCCTAAGGTGTAAATTATCGATAGTCCATATGTCGGAAACTATAAGAGTTAATGCAATTTGGCAACCGGCAATGTAATTAGCATGCCGAATATTACTTGGAATGTGAATTGGAACGAAATCGCCAATAGATAAGACCATTTTACAATTTGGGCCCAAGTTAGAAGCAGAGCCTAAGGTGTAAATTATCGATAGTCCATATCTCGGAAACTATAAGAGATAATGCAATTTGGCAACCGGCAATGTAATTAGCATGCCGAATATTACTTGGAATGTGAATTGGAACGAAATCGCCAATAGGTAAGACCATTTTACAATTTGGGCCCAAGTTAGAAGCAGAGCCTAAGGTGTAAATTATCGATAGTCCATATCTCGGAAACTATAAGAGATAATGCAATTTGGCAACCGGCAATGTAATTAGCATGCCGAATATTACTTGGAATATGAATTGGAACGAAATCGCCAATAGGTAAGACCATTTTACAATTTGGGCCCAAGTTAGAAGCAGAGCCTAAGGTGTAAATTATCGATAGTCCATAGCTCGGAAAATATAAGAGATAATTCAATTTGGCAACCGGCAATGTAATTAGCATGCCGAATATTACTTGGAATGTGAATTGGAACGAAATCGCCAATAGATAAGACCATTTTACAATTTGGGCCCAAGTTAGAAGCAGAGCCTAAGGTGTAAATTATCGATAGTCCATATCTCGGAAACTATAAGAGATAATGCAATTTGGCGACCGGCAATGTAATTAGCATGCCGAATATTACTTGGAATGTGAATTGGAACGAAATCGCCAATAGATAAGACCATTTTGCAATTTGGGCCCAAGTTAGAAGCAGAGCCTAAGGTGTAAATTATCGATAGTCCATAACTCGGAAACTATAAGAGATAATGCAATTTGGCAACCGGCAATGTAATTAGCATGCCGAATATTACTTGGAATGTGAATTGGAACGAAATCGCCAATAGATAAGGCCATTTTACAATTTGGGCCCAAGTTAGAAGCAGAGCCTATGGTGTAAATTATCGATAGTCCATATCTCGGAAACTATAAGAGATAATGCAATTTGGCAACCGGCAATGTAATTAGCATGCCGAATATTACTTGGAATGTGAATTGGTACGAAATCGCCAATAGATAAGACCATTTTACAATTTGGGCCCAAGTTAGAAGCAGAGCCTAAGGTGTAAATTATCGATAGTCCATATGTCGGAAACTATAAGAGTTAATGCAATTTGGCAACCGGCAATGTAATTAGCATGCCGAATATTACTTGGAATGTGAATTGGAACGAAATCGCCAATAGATAAGACCATTTTACAATTTGGGCCCAAGTTAGAAGCAGAGCCTAAGGTGTAAATTATCGATAGTCCATATCTCGGAAACTATAAGAGATAATGCAATTTGGCAACCGGCAATGTAATTTGCATGCCGAATATTACTTGGAATGTGAATTGGAACGAAATTGCCAATAGATAAGACCATTTTACAATTTGGGCCCAAGTTAGAAGCAGAGCCTAAGGTGTAAATTATCGATAGTCCATATCTCTGAAACTATAAGAGATAATGCAATTTCGCAACCGGCAATGTAATTAGCATGCCGAATATTACTCGGAATGTGAATTGGGACGAAATCGCCAATAGATAAGGCCATTTTACAATTTGGGCCCAAGTTAGAAGCAGAGCCTAAGGTGTAAATTATCGATAGTCCATATCTCTGAAACTATAAGAGATAATGCAATTTGGCAACCGGCAATGTAATTAGCATGCCGAATATTACTTGGAATGTGAATTGGAACGAAATCGCCAATAGATAAGACCATTTTACAATTTGGGCCCAAGTTAGAAGCAGAGCCTAAGGTGTAAATTATCGATAGTCCATATCTCGGAAACTATAAGAGATAATGCAATTTGGCAACCGGCAATGTAATTAGCATGCCGAATATTACTTGGAATGTGAATTGGAACGAAATCGCCAATAGGTAAGACCATCGATCTATGCCCAAGTTTGAAGCAGAGCCTAAGGTGTAAATTATCGATAGTCCATATCTCGGAAACTATAAGAGATAATTCAATTTGGCAACCGGCAATGTAATTAGCACGCCGAATATTACTTGGAATGTGAATTGGAACGAAATCGCCAATAGATAAGACCATTTTACAATTTGGGCCCAAGTTAGAAGCAGAGCCTAAGGTGTAAATTATCGATAGTCCATATCTCGGAAACTATAAGAGATAATGCAATTTGGCAACCGGCAATGTAATTAGCATGCCGAATATTACTTGGAATGTGAATTGGAACGAAATCGCCAATAGATAAGACCATTTTACAATTTGGGCCCAAGTTAGAAGCAGAGCCTAAGGTGTAAATTATCGATAGTCCATATCTCGGAAACTATAAGAGATAATGCAATTTGGCAACCGGCAATGTAATTAGCATGCCGAATATTACTTGGAATGTGAATTGGAACGAAATCGCCAATAGATAAGACCATTTTACAATTTGGGCCCAAGTTAGAAGCAGAGCCTAAGGTGTAAATTATCGATAGTCCATATCTCGGAAACTATAAGAGATAATGCAATTTGGCAACCGGCAATGTAATTAGCATGCCGAATATTAATTGGAATGTGAATTGGAACGAAATCGCCAATAGATAAGACCATTTTACAATTTGGGCCCAAGTTAGAAGCAGAGCCTAAGGTGTAAATTATCGATAGTCCATATCTCGGAAACTATAAGAGATAATGCAATTTGGCAACCGGCAATGTAATTAGCATGCCGAATATTACTTGGAATGTGAATTGGAACGAAATCGCCAATAGGTAAGACCATTTTACAATTTGGGCCCAAGTTAGAAGCAGAGCCTATGGTGTAAATTATCGATAGTCCATATCTCGGAAACTATAAGAGATAATGCAATTTGGCAACCGGCAATGTAATTAGCATGCCCAATATTACTTGGAATGTGAATTGGAACGAAATCGCCAATAGATAAGACCATTTTACAATTTGGGCCCAAGTTAGAAGCAGAGCCTAAGGTGTAAATTATCGATAGTCCATATCTCGGAAACTATAAGAGATAATTCAATTTAGCAACCGGCAATGTAATTAGCATGCCGAATATTACTTGGAATGTGAATTGGAACGAAATCGCCAATAGATAAAACCATTTTACAATTTGGGCCCAAGTTAGAAGCAGAGTCTAAGGTGTAAATTATCGATAGTCCATATCTCGGAAACTATAAGAGATAATGCAATTTGGCAACCGGCAATGTAATTAGCATGCCGAATATTACTTGGAATGTGAATTGGAACGAAATCGCCAATAGATAAGACCATTTTACAATTTGGGAGCAAGTTAGAAGCAGAGCCTAAGGTGTAAATTATCGATAGTCCATATCTCGGAAACTATAAGAGATAATGCAATTTCGCAACCGGCAATGTAATTAGCATGCCGAATATCACTTGGAATGTGAATTGGGACGAAATCGCCAATAGATAAGACCATTTTACAATTTGGGCCCAAGTTAGAAGCAGAGCCTAAGGTGTAAATTATCGATAGTCCATATCTCGGAAACTATAAGAGATAATGCAATTTGGCAAACGGCAATGTAATTAGCATGCCGAATATTACTTGGAATGTGAATTGGAACGAAATCGCCAATAGATAAGACCATTTTACAATTTGGGCCCAAGTTAGAAGCAGAGCCTAAGGTGTAAATTATCGATAGTCCATATCTCGGAAACTATAAGAGATAATGCAATTTGGCAACCGGCAATGTAATTAGCATGCCGAATATTACTTGGAATGTGAATTGGAACGAAATCGCCAATAGGTAAGACCATTTTACAATTTGGGCCCAAGTTAGAAGCAGAGCCTAAGGTGTAAATAATCGATAGTCCATAGCTCGGAAAATATAAGAGATAATTCAATTTGGCAACCGGCAATGTAATTAGCATGCCGAATATTACTTGGAATGTGAATTGGAACGAAATAGCCAATAGATAAGACCATTTTACAATTTGGGCCCAAGTTAGAAGCAGAGCCTAAGGTGTAAATTATCGATAGTCCATATCTCGGAAACTATAAGAGATAATGCAATTTGGCGACCGGCAATGTAATTAGCATGCCGAATATTACTTGGAATGTGAATTGGAACGAAATCGCCAATAGATAAGACCATTTTGCAATTTGGGCCCAAGTTAGAAGCAGAGCCTAAGGTGTAAATTATCGATAGTCCATAACTCGGAAACTATAAGAGATAATGCAATTTGGCAACCGGCAATGTAATTAGCATGCCGAATATTACTTGGAATGTGAATTGGAACGAAATCGCCAATAGATAAGGCCATTTTACAATTTGGGCCCAAGTTAGAAGCAGAGCCTATGGTGTAAATTATCGATAGTCCATATCTCGGAAACTATAAGAGATAATGCAATTTGGCAACCGGCAATGTAATTAGCATGCCGAATATTACTTGGAATGTGAATTGGAACGAAATCGCCAATAGATAAGACCATTTTACAATTTGGGCCCAAGTTAGAAGCAGAGCCTAAGGTGTAAATTATCGATAGTCCATATCTCGGAAACTATAAGAGTTAATGCAATTTGGCAACCGGCAATGTAATTAGCATGCCGAATATTACTTGGAATGTGAATTGGAACGAAATCGCCAATAGATAAGACCATTTTACAATTTGGGCCCAAGTTAGAAGCAGAGCCTAAGGTGTAAATTATCGATAGTCCATAACTCGGAAACTATAAGAGATAATGCAATTTGGCAACCGGCAATGTAATTAGCATGCCGAATATTACTTGGAATGTGAATTGGAACGAAATCGCCAATAGATAAGGCCATTTTACAATTTGGGCCCAAGTTAGAAGCAGAGCCTATGGTGTAAATTATCGATAGTCCATATCTCTGAAACTATAAGAGATAATGCAATTTCGCAACCGGCAATGTAATTAGCATGCCGAATATTACTTGGAATGTGAATTGGGACGAAATCGCCAATAGATAAGGCCATTTTACAATTTGGGCCCAAGTTAGAAGCAGAGCCTAAGGTGTAAATTATCGATAGTCCATATCTCGGAAACTATAAGAGATAATGCAATTTGGCAACCGGCAATGTAATTAGCAGGCCGAATATTACTTGGAATGTGAATTGGAACGAAATCGCCAATAGATAAGACCATTTTACAATTTGGGCCCAAGTTAGAAGCAGAGCCTAAGGTGTAAATTATTGATAGTCCATATCTCGGAAACTATAAGAGATAATGTAATTTCGCAACCGGCAATGTAATTAGCATGCCGAATATTACTAGGAGTGTGAATTGGAACGAAATCGCCAATAGATAAGACCATTTTACAATTTGGGCCCAAGTTAGAAGCAGAGCCTAAGGTGTAAATTATCGATAGTCCATATCTCGGAAACTATAAGAGATAATGCAATTTGGCAACCGGCAATGTAATTAGCATGCCGAATATTACTTGGAATGTGAATTGGAACGAAATCGCCAATAGATAAGACCATTTTACAATTTGGGCCCAAGTTAGAAGCAGAGCCTAAGGTGTAAATTATCGATAGTCCATATCTCGGAAACTACAAGAGATAATGCAATTTGGCAACCGGCAATGTAATTAGCATGCCGAATATTACTTGGAATGTGAATTGGAACGAAATCGCCAATAGATAAGACCATTTTACAATTTGGGCCCAAGTTAGAAGCAGAGCCTAAGGTGTAAATTATCGATAGTCCATATCTCGGAAACTATAAGAGATAATGCAATTTGGCAACCGGCAATGTAATTAGCATGCCGAATATTACTTGGAATGTGAATTGGAACGAAATCGCCAATAGATAAGACCATTTTACAATTTGGGCCCAAGTTAGAAGCAGAGCCTAATGTGTAAATTATCGATAGTCCATATCTCGGAAACTATAAGAGATAATGCAATTTGGCAACCGGCAATGTAATTAGCATGCCGAATATTACTTGGAATGTGAATTGGAACGAAATCGCCAATAGATAAGACCATTTTACAATTTGGGCCCAAGTTAGAAGCAGAGCCTAAGGTGTAAATTATTGATAGTCCATATCTCGGAAACTATAAGAGATAATGCAATTTCGCAACCGGCAATGTAATTAGCATGCCGAATATCACTTGGAATGTGAATTGGGACGAAATCGCCAATAGATAAGACCATTTTACAATTTGGGACCAAGTTAGAAGCAGAGCCTAAGGTGTAAATTATCGATAGTCCATATCTCGGAAACTATAAGAGATAATGCAATTTGGCAACCGGCAATGTAATTAGCATGCCGAATATTACTTGGAATGTGAATTGGAACGAAATCGCCAATAGATAAGACCATTTTACAATTTGGGCCCAAGTTAGAAGCAGAGCCTAAGGTGTAAATTATCGATAGTCCATATCTCGGAAACTATAAGAGATAATTCAATTTGGCAACCGGCAATGTAATTAGCATGCCGAATATTACTTGGAATGTGAATTGGAACGAAATCGCCAATAGGTAAGACCATTTTACAATTTGGGCCCAAGTTAGAAGCAGAGCCTAATGTGTAAATTATCGATAGTCCATATCTCGGAAACTATAAGAGATAATGCAATTTGGCAACCGGCAATGTAATTAGCATGCCGAATATTACTTGGAATGTGAATTGGAACGAAATCGCCAATAGATAAGACCATTTTACAATTTGGGCCCAAGTTAGAAGCAGAGCCTAAGGTGTAAATTATTGATAGTCCATATCTCGGAAACTATAAGAGATAATGCAATTTCGCAACCGGCAATGTAATTAGCATGCCGAATATCACTTGGAATGTGAATTGGGACGAAATCGCCAATAGATAAGACCATTTTACAATTTGGGACCAAGTTAGAAGCAGAGCCTAAGGTGTAAATTATCGATAGTCCATATCTCGGAAACTATAAGAGATAATGCAATTTGGCAACCGGCAATGTAATTAGCATGCCGAATATTACTTGGAATGTGAATTGGAACGAAATCGCCAATAGATAAGACCATTTTACAATTTGGGCCCAAGTTAGAAGCAGAGCCTAAGGTGTAAATTATCGATAGTCCATATCTCGGAAACTATAAGAGATAATTCAATTTGGCAACCGGCAATGTAATTAGCATGCCGAATATTACTTGGAATGTGAATTGGAACGAAATCGCCAATAGGTAAGACCATTTTACAATTTGGGCCCAAGTTAGAAGCAGAGCCTAAGGTGTAAATTATCGATAGTCCATATCTCTGAAACTATAAGAGATAATGCAATTTCGCAACCGGCAATGTAATTAGCATGCCGAATATTACTTGGAATGTGAATTGGGACGAAATCGCCAATAGATAAGGCCATTTTACAATTTGGGCCCAAGTTAGAAGCAGAGCCTAAGGTGTAAATTATCGATAGTCCATATCTCGGAAACTATAAGAGATAATGCAATTTGGCAACCGGCAATGTAATTAGCAGGCCGAATATTACTTGGAATGTGAATTGGAACGAAATCGCCAATAGATAAGACCATTTTACAATTTGGGCCCAAGTTAGAAGCAGAGCCTAAGGTGTAAATTATTGATAGTCCATATCTCGGAAACTATAAGAGATAATGTAATTTCGCAACCGGCAATGTAATTAGCATGCCGAATATTACTAGGAGTGTGAATTGGAACGAAATCGCCAATAGATAAGACCATTTTACAATTTGGGCCCAAGTTAGAAGCAGAGCCTAAGGTGTAAATTATCGATAGTCCATATCTCGGAAACTATAAGAGATAATGCAATTTGGCAACCGGCAATGTAATTAGCATGCCGAATATTACTTGGAATGTGAATTGGAACGAAATCGCCAATAGATAAGACCATTTTACAATTTGGGCCCAAGTTAGAAGCAGAGCCTAAGGTGTAAATTATCGATAGTCCATATCTCGGAAACTACAAGAGATAATGCAATTTGGCAACCGGCAATGTAATTAGCATGCCGAATATTACTTGGAATGTGAATTGGAACGAAATCGCCAATAGATAAGACCATTTTACAATTTGGGCCCAAGTTAGAAGCAGAGCCTAAGGTGTAAATTATCGATAGTCCATATCTCGGAAACTATAAGAGATAATGCAATTTGGCAACCGGCAATGTAATTAGCATGCCGAATATTACTTGGAATGTGAATTGGAACGAAATCGCCAATAGATAAGACCATTTTACAATTTGGGCCCAAGTTAGAAGCAGAGCCTAATGTGTAAATTATCGATAGTCCATATCTCGGAAACTATAAGAGATAATGCAATTTGGCAACCGGCAATGTAATTAGCATGCCGAATATTACTTGGAATGTGAATTGGAACGAAATCGCCAATAGATAAGACCATTTTACAATTTGGGCCCAAGTTAGAAGCAGAGCCTAAGGTGTAAATTATTGATAGTCCATATCTCGGAAACTATAAGAGATAATGCAATTTCGCAACCGGCAATGTAATTAGCATGCCGAATATCACTTGGAATGTGAATTGGGACGAAATCGCCAATAGATAAGACCATTTTACAATTTGGGACCAAGTTAGAAGCAGAGCCTAAGGTGTAAATTATCGATAGTCCATATCTCGGAAACTATAAGAGATAATGCAATTTGGCAACCGGCAATGTAATTAGCATGCCGAATATTACTTGGAATGTGAATTGGAACGAAATCGCCAATAGATAAGACCATTTTACAATTTGGGCCCAAGTTAGAAGCAGAGCCTAAGGTGTAAATTATCGATAGTCCATATCTCGGAAACTATAAGAGATAATTCAATTTGGCAACCGGCAATGTAATTAGCATGCCGAATATTACTTGGAATGTGAATTGGAACGAAATCGCCAATAGGTAAGACCATTTTACAATTTGGGCCCAAGTTAGAAGCAGAGCCTAAGGTGTAAATTATCGATAGTCCATATCTCGGAAACTATAAGAGATAATTCAATTTGGCAACCGGCAATGTAATTAGCACGCCGAATATTACTTGGAATGTGAATTGGAACGAAATCGCCAATAGATAAGACCATTTTACAATTTGGGCCCAAGTTAGAAGCAGAGCCTAAGGTGTAAATTATCGATAGTCCATATCTCGGAAACTATAAGAGATAATGCAATTTGGCAACCGGCAATGTAATTATCATGCCGAATATTACTTGGAATATGAATTGGAACGAAATCGCCAATAGATAAGACCATTTTACAATTTGGGCCCAAGTTAGAAGCAGAGCCTAAGGTGTAAATTATCGATAGTCCATATCTCGGAAACTATAAGAGATAATGCAATTTGGCAACCGGCAATGTAATTAGCATGCCGAATATTACTTGGAATGTGTATTGGAACGAAATCGCCAATAGATAAGACCATTTTACAATTTGGGCCCAAGTTAGAAGCAGAGCCTAAGGTGTAAATTATCGATAGTCCATATCTCGGAAACTATAAGAGATAATGCAATTTGGCAACCGGCAATTAGCTTGCCGAATATTAATTGGAATGTGAATTGGAACGAAATCGCCAATAGATAATACCATTTTACAATTTGGGCCCAAGTTAGAAGCAGAGCCTAAGGTGTAAATTATCGATAGTCCATATCTCGGAAACTATAAGAGATAATGCAATTTGGCAACCGGCAATGTAATTAGCATGCCCAATATTACTTGGAATGTGAATTGGAACGAAATCGCCAATAGATAAGACCATTTTACAATTTGGGCCCAAGTTAGAAGCAGAGCCTAAGGTGTAAATTATCGATAGTCCATATCTCGGAAACTATAAGAGATAATTCAATTTGGCAACCGGCAATGTAATTAGCATGCCGAATATTACTTGGAATGTGAATTGGAACGAAATCGCCATTAGATAAAACCATTTTACAATTTGGGCCCAAGTTAGAAGCAGAGTCTAAGGTGTAAATTATCGATAGTCCATATCTCGGAAACTATAAGAGATAATGCAATTTGGCAACCGGCAATGTAATTAGCATGCCGAATATTACTTGGAATGTGAATTGGAACGAAATCGCCAATAGATAAGACCATTTTACAATTTGGGAGCCAGTTAGAAGCAGAGCCTAAGGTGTAAATTATCGATAGTCCATATCTCGGAAACTATAAGAGATAATGCAATTTGGCAACCGGCAATGTAATTAGCATGCCGAATATTACTTGGAATGTGAATTGGAACGGAATCGCCAATAGGTAAGACCATTTTACAATTTGGGCCCAAGTTAGAAGCAGAGCCTAAGGTGTAAATTATCGATAGTCCATATCTCGGAAACTATAAGAGATAATGCAATTTGGTAACCGGCAATGTAATTAGCATGCCGAATATTACTTGGAATGTGAATTGGAACGAAATCGCCAATAGATAAGACCATTTTACAATTTGGGCCCAAGTTAGAAGCAGAGCCTAAGGTGTAAATTATCGATAGTCCATATCTCGGAAACTATAAGAGATAATGCAATTTGGCAACCGGCAATGTAATTAGCATGCCGAATATTACTTGGAGTGTGAATTGGAACGAAATCGCCAATAGATAATACCATTTTACAATTTGGGCCCAAGTTAGAAGCAGAGCCTAAGGTGTAAATTATCGATAGTCCATATCTCGGAAACTATAAGAGATAATGCAATTTGGCAACCGGCAATGTAATTAGCATGCCGAATATTACTTGGAATGTGAATTGGAACGAAATCGCCAATAGATAAGACCATTTTACAATTTGGGCCCAAGTTAGAAGCAGAGCCTAAGGTGTAAATTATCGATAGTCCATATCTCGGAAACTATAAGAGATAATGCAATTTGGCAACCGGCAATGTAATTAGCATGCCGAATATTACCTGGAATGTGAATTGCAACTAAATCGCCAATAGATAAGACCATTTTACAATTTGGGCCCAAGTTAGAAGCAGAGCCTAAGGTGTAAATTATAGATAGTCCATATCTCGGAAACTATAAGAGATAATGCAATTTGGCAACCGGCAATGTAATTAGCATGCCGAATATTACTTGGAATGTGAATTGGAACGAAATCGCCAATAGATAAGACCATTTTACAATTTGGGCCCAAGTTAGAAGCAGAGCCTAAGGTGTAAATTATCGATAGTCCATATCTCGGAAACTATAAGAGATAATGCAATTTGGCAACCGGCAATGTAATTAGCATGCCGAATTTTACTTGGAGTGTGAATTGGAACGAAATCGCCAATAGATAAGACCATTTTACAATTTGGGCCCAAGTTAGAAGCAGAGCCTAAGGTGTAAATTATCGATAGTCCATATCTCGGAAACTATAAGAGATAATGCAATTTGGCAACCGGCAATGTAATTAGCATGCCAAATATTACTTGGAATGTGAATTGGAACGAAATCGCCAATAGATAAGACCATTTTACAATTTGGGCCCAAGTTAGAAGCAGAGCCTAAGGTGTAAATTATCGATAGTCCATATCTCGGAAACTATAAGAGATAATGCAATTTGGCAACCGGCAATGTAATTAGCATGCCAAATATTACTTGGAATGTGAATTGGAACGAAATCGCCAATAGATAAGACCATTTAACAATTTGGGCCCAAGTTAGAAGCAGAGCCTAAGGTGTAAATTATCGATGGTCCATATCTCGGAAACTATAAGAGATAATGCAATTTGGCAACCGGCAATGTAATTAGCATGCCGAGTATTACTTGGAATGTGAATTGCAACTAAATCGCCAATAGATAAGACCATTTTACAATTTGGGCCCAAGTTAGAAGCAGAGCCTAAGGTGTAAATTATCGATAGTCCATATCTCGGAAACTATAAGAGATAATGCAATTTGGCAACCGGCAATGTAATTAGCATGCCGAATATTACTTGGAATGTGAAATGGAACGAAATCGCCAATAGATAAGACCATTTTACAATTTGGGCCCAAGTTAGAAGCGGAGCCTAAGGTGTAAATTATCGATAGTCCATATATCGGAAACTATAAGAGATAATGCAATTTGGCAACCGGCAATGTAATTAGCATGCCGAATATTACTTGGAATGTGAATTGGAACGAAATCGCCAATAGATAAGACCATTTTACAATTTGGGCCCAAGTTAGAAGCAGAGCCTAAGGTGTAAATTATCGATAGTCCATATCTCGGAAACTATAAGAGATAATGCAATTTGGCAAACGGCAATGTAATTAGCATGCCGAATATTACTCGGAATGTGAATTGGAACGAACCTGCCAATAGATAAGACCATTTTACAATTTGGGCCCAAGTTAGAAGCAGAGCCTAAGGTGTAAATTATTGATAGTCCATATCTCGGAAACTATAAGAGATAATGCAATTTCGCAACCGGCAATGTAATTAGCATGCCGAATATCACTTGGAATGTGAATTGGGTCGAAATCGCCAATAGATAAGACCATTTTACAATTTGGGCCCAAGTTAGAAGCAGAGCCTAAGGTGTAAATTATCGATAGTCCATATCTCGGAAACTATAAGAGATAATGCAATTTGGCAACCGGCAATGTAATTAGCATGCCGAATATTACTTGGAATGTGAATTGGAACGAAATCGCCAATAGATAAGACCATTTTACAATTTGGGCCCAAGTTAGAAGCAGAGCCTAAGGTGTAAATTATCGATAGTCCATATCTCGGAAACTATAAGAGATAATGCAATTTGGCAACCGGCAATGTAATTAGCATGCCGAATATTACTTGGAATGTGAATTGGAACGAAATCGCCAATAGATAAGACCATTTTACAATTTGGGCCCAAGTTAGAAGCAGAGCCTAAGGTGAAAATTATCGATAGTCCATATCTCGGAAACTATAAGAGATAATGCAATTTGGCAACCGGCAATGTAATTAGCATGCCGAATATTACTTGGAATGTAAATTGGAACGAAATCGCCAATAGATAAGACCATTTTACAATTTGGGCCCAAGTTAGAAGCAGAGCCTAAGGTGTAAATTATCGATAGTCCATATCTCGGAAACTATAAGAGATAATGCAATTTGGCAACCGGCAATGTAATTAGCATGCCGAATATTACTTGGAATGTGAATTGGAACGAAATCGCCAATAGATAAGACCATTTTACAATTTGGGCCCAAGTTAGAAGCAGAGCCTAAGGTGTAAATTATCGATAGTCCATATCTCGGAAACTATAAGAGATAATGCAATTTGGCAACCGGCAATGTAATTAGCATGCCGAATATTACTTGGAGTGTGAATTGGAACGAAATCGCCAATAGATAAGACCATTTTACAATTTGGGCCCAAGTTAGAAGCAGAGCCTAAGGTGTAAATTATCGATAGTCCATATCTCGGAAACTATAAGAGATAATGCAATTTGGCAACCGGCAATGTAATTAGCATGCCAAATATTACTTGGAATGTGAATTGGAACGAAATCGCCAATAGATAAGACCATTTTACAATTTGGGCCCAAGTTAGAAGCAGAGCCTAAGGTGTAAATTATCGATAGTCCATATCTCGGAAACTATAAGAGATAATGCAATTTGGCAACCGGCAATGTAATTAGCATGCCGAGTATTACATGGAATGTGAATTGCAACTAAATCGCCAATAGATAAGACCATTTTACAATTTGGGCCCAAGTTAGAAGCAGAGCCTAAGGTGTAAATTATCGATAGTCCATATCTCGCAAACTATAAGAGATAATGCAATTTGGCAACCGGCAATGTAATTAGCATGCCGAATATTACTTGGAATGTGAATTGGAACGAAATCGCCAATAGATAAGACCATTTTACAATTTGGGCCCAAGTTAGAAGCGGAGCCTAAGGTGTAAATTATCGATAGTCCATATCTCGGAAACTATAAGAGATAATGCAATTTGGCAACCGGCAATGTAATTAGCATGCCGAATATTACTTGGAATGTGAATTGGAACGAAATCGCCAATAGATAAGACCATTTTACAATTTGGGCCCAAGTTAGAAGCAGAGCCTAAGGTGTAAATTATCGATAGTCCATATCTCGGAAACTATAAGAGATAATGCAATTTGGCAACCGGCAATGTAATTAGCATGCCGAATATTACTCGGAATGTGAATTGGAACGAAATCGCCAATAGATAAGACCATTTTACAATTTGGGCCCAAGTTAGAAGCAGAGCCTAAGGTGTAAATTATTGATAGTCCATATCTCGGAAACTATAAGAGATAATGCAATTTGGCAACCGGCAATGTAATTAGCATGCCGAATATTACTTGGAATGTGAATTGGAACGAAATCGCCAATAGATAAGACCATTTTACAATTTGGGCCCAAGTTAGAAGCAGAGCCTAAGGTGTAAATTATCGATAGTAAATATCTCGGAAACTATAAGAGATAATGCAATTTGGCAACCGGCAATGTAATTAGCATGCCGAATATTACTTGGAATGTGAATTGGAACGAAATCGCCAATAGATAAGACCATTTTACAATTTGGGCCCAAGTTAGAAGCAGAGCCTAAGGTGTAAATTATCGATAGTCCATATCTCGGAAACTATAAGAGATAATGCAATTTGGCAACCGGCAATGTAATTAGCATGCCGAATATTACTTGGAATGTGAATTGGAACGAAATCGCCAATAGATAAGACCATTTTACAATTTGGGCCCAAGTTAGAAGCAGAGCCTAAGGTGAAAATTATCGATAGTCCATATCTCGGAAACTATAAGAGATAATGCAATTTGGCAACCGGCAATGTAATTAGCATGCCGAATATTACTTGGAATGTAAATTGGAACGAAATCGCCAATAGATAAGACCATTTTACAATTTGGGCCCAAGTTAGAAGCAGAGCCTAAGGTGTAAATTATCGATAGTCCATATCTCGGAAACTATAAGAGATAATGCAATTTGGCAACCGGCAATGTAATTAGCATGCCGAATATTACTTGGAATGTGAATTGGAACGAAATCGCCAATAGATAAGACCATTTTACAATTTGGGCCCAAGTTAGAAGCAGAGCCTAAGGTGTAAATTATCGATAGTCCATATCTCGGAAACTATAAGAGATAATGCAATTTGGCAACCGGCAATGTAATTAGCATGCCGAATATTACTTGGAGTGTGAATTGGAACGAAATCGCCAATAGATAAGACCATTTTACAATTTGGGCCCAAGTTAGAAGCAGAGCCTAAGGTGTAAATTATCGATAGTCCATATCTCGGAAACTATAAGAGATAATGCAATTTGGCAACCGGCAATGTAATTAGCATGCCAAATATTACTTGGAATGTGAATTGGAACGAAATCGCCAATAGATAAGACCATTTTACAATTTGGGCCCAAGTTAGAAGCAGAGCCTAAGGTGTAAATTATCGATAGTCCATATCTCGGAAACTATAAGAGATAATGCAATTTGGCAACCGGCAATGTAATTAGCATGCCGAGTATTACATGGAATGTGAATTGCAACTAAATCGCCAATAGATAAGACCATTTTACAATTTGGGCCCAAGTTAGAAGCAGAGCCTAAGGTGTAAATTATCGATAGTCCATATCTCGCAAACTATAAGAGATAATGCAATTTGGCAACCGGCAATGTAATTAGCATGCCGAATATTACTTGGAATGTGAATTGGAACGAAATCGCCAATAGATAAGACCATTTTACAATTTGGGCCCAAGTTAGAAGCGGAGCCTAAGGTGTAAATTATCGATAGTCCATATCTCGGAAACTATAAGAGATAATGCAATTTGGCAACCGGCAATGTAATTAGCATGCCGAATATTACTTGGAATGTGAATTGGAACGAAATCGCCAATAGATAAGACCATTTTACAATTTGGGCCCAAGTTAGAAGCAGAGCCTAAGGTGTAAATTATCGATAGTCCATATCTCGGAAACTATAAGAGATAATGCAATTTGGCAACCGGCAATGTAATTAGCATGCCGAATATTACTCGGAATGTGAATTGGAACGAAATCGCCAATAGATAAGACCATTTTACAATTTGGGCCCAAGTTAGAAGCAGAGCCTAAGGTGTAAATTATTGATAGTCCATATCTCGGAAACTATAAGAGATAATGCAATTTGGCAACCGGCAATGTAATTAGCATGCCGAATATTACTTGGAATGTGAATTGGAACGAAATCGCCAATAGATAAGACCATTTTACAATTTGGGCCCAAGTTAGAAGCAGAGCCTAAGGTGTAAATTATCGATAGTAAATATCTCGGAAACTATAAGAGATAATGCAATTTGGCAACCGGCAATGTATTTAGCATGCCGAATATTACTCGGAATGTGAATTGGAACGAAATCGCCAATAGATAAGACCATTTTACAATTTGGGCCCAAGTTAGAAGCAGAGCCTAAGGTGTAAATTATCGATAGTCCATATCTCGGAAACTATAAGAGATAATGCAATTTGGCAACCGGCAATGTAATTAGCATGCCGAATATCACTTGGAATGTGAATTGGGACGAAATCGCCAATAGATAAGACCATTTTACAATTTGGGCCCAAGTTAGAAGCAGAGCCTAAGGTGTAAATTATCGATAGTCCATATCTCGGAAACTATAAGAGATAATGCAATTTGGCAACCGGCAATGTAATTAGCATGCCGAATATTACTTGGAGTGTGAATTGGAACGAAATCGCCAATAGATAAGTCCATTTTACAATTTGGGCCCAAGTTAGAAGCAGAGCCTAAGGTGTAAATTATCGATAGTCCATATCTCGGAAACTATAAGAGATAATGCAATTTGGCAACCGGCAATGTAATTAGCATGCCGAGTATTACTTGGAATGTGAATTGCAACTAAATCGCCAATAGATAAGACCATTTTACAATTTGGGCCCAAGTTAGAAGCAGAGCCTAAGGTGTAAATTATCGATAGTCCATATCTCGGAAACTATAAGAGATAATGCAATTCGGCAACCGGCAATGTAATTAGCATGCCGAATATTACTTGGAATGTGAATTGGAACGAAATCGCCAATAGATAAGACCATTTTACAATTTGGGCCCAAGTTAGAAGCAGAGCCTAAGGTGTAAATTATCGATAGTCCATATCTCGGAAACTATAAGAGATAATGCAATTTGGCAACCGGCAATGTAATTAGCATGCCGAATATTACTTGGAATGTGAATTGGAACGAAATCGCCAATAGATAAGACCATTTTACAATTTGGGCCCAAGTTAGAAGCAGAGCCTAAGGTGTAAATTATCGATAGTCCATATCTCGGAAACTATAAGAGATAATGCAATTTGGCAACCGGCAATGTAATTAGCATGCCGAATATTACTCGGAATGTGAATTGGAACGAAATCGCCAATAGATAAGACCATTTTACAATTTGGGCCCAAGTTAGAAGCAGAGCCTAAGGTGTAAATTATTGATAGTCCATATCTCGGAAACTATAAGAGATAATGCAATTTCGCAACCGGCAATGTAATTAGCATGCCGAATATCACTTGGAATGTGAATTGGGACGAAATCGCCAATAGATAAGACCATTTTACAATTTGGGCCCAAGTTAGAAGCAGAGCCTAAGGTGTAAATTATCGATAGTCCATATCTCGGAAACTATAAGAGATAATGCAATTTGGCAACCGGCAATGTAATTAGCATGCCGAATATTACTTGGAATGTGAATTGGAACGAAATCGCCAATAGATAAGACCATTTTACAATTTGGGCCCAAGTTAGAAGCAGAGCCTAAGGTGTAAATTATCGATAGTCCATATCTCGGAAACTATAAGAGATAATGCAATTTGGCAACCGGCAATGTAATTAGCATGCCGAATATTACTTGGAATGTGAATTGGAACGAAATCGCCAATAGATAAGACCATTTTACAATTTGGGCCCAAGTTAGAAGCAGAGCCTAACTTGTAAATTATCGATAGTCCATATCTCGGAAACTATAAGAGATAATGCAATTTGGCAACCGGCAATGTAATTAGCATGCCGAATATTACTTGGAATGTGAATTGGAACGAAATCGCCAATAGATAAGACCATTTTACAATTTGGGCCCAAGTTAGAAGCAGAGCCTAACTTGTAAATTATCGATAGTCCATATCTCGGAAACTATAAGAGATAATGCAATTTGGCAACCGGCAATGTAATTAGCATGCCGAATATTACTTGGAATGTGAATTGGAACGAAATCGCCAATAGGTAAGACCATTTTACAATTTGGGCCCAAGTTAGAAGCAGAGCCTAAGGTGTAAATTATCGATAGTCCATATCTCGGAAACTATAAGAGATAATTCAATTTGGCAACCGGCAATGTAATTAGCATGCCGAATATTACTTGGAATGTGAATTGGAACGAAATCGCCAATAGATAAGACCATTTTACAATTTGGGCCCAAGTTAGAAGAAGAGCCTAAGGTGTAAATTATCGATAGTCCATATCTCGGAAACTATAAGAGATAATGCAATTTGGCAACCGGCAATGTAATTAGCATGCCGAATATTACTTGGAATGTGAATTGGAACGAAATCGCCAATAAATAAGACCATTTTACAATTTGGGCCCAAGTTAGAAGCAGAGCCTAAGGTGTAAATTATCGATAGTCCATATCTCGGAAACTATAAGAGATAATGCAATTTGGCAACCGGCAATGTAATTAGCATGTCGAATATTACTTTCAATGTGAATTGGAACGAAATTGCCAATAGATAAGACCATTTTACAATTTGGGCCCAAGTTAGAAGCAGAGCCTAAGGTGTAAATTATCGATAGTCCATATCTCGGAAACTATAAGAGATAATGCAATTTGGCAACCGGCAATGTAATTAGCATGCCGAATATTAATTGGAATGTGAATTGGAACGAAATCGCCAATAGATAAGACCATTTTACAATTTGGGCCCAAGTTAGAAGCAGAGCCTAAGGTGTAAATTATCGATAGTCCATATCTCGGAAACTATAAGAGATAATGCAATTTGGCAACCGGCAATGTAATTAGCATGCCGAATATTACTTGGAATGTGAATTGGAACGAAATCGCCAATAGGTAAGACCATTTTACAATTTGGGCCCAAGTTAGAAGCAGAGCCTAAGGTGTAAATTATCGATAGTCCATATCTCGGAAACTATAAGAGATAATTCAATTTGGCAACCGGCAATGTAATTAGCATGCCGAATATTACTTGGAATGTGAATTGGAACGAAATCGCCAATAGATAAGACCATTTTACAATTTGGGCCCAAGTTAGAAGCAGAGCCTAAGGTGTAAATTATTGATAGTCCATATCTCGGAAACTATAAGAGATAATGCAATTTGGCAACCGGCAATGTAATTAGCATGCCGAATATTACATGGAATGTGAATTGGAACGAAATCGCCAATAGAGAAGACCATTTTACAATTTGGGCCCAAGTTAGAAGCAGAGCCTAAGGTGTAAATTATCGATAGTCCATATCTCGGAAACTATAAGAGATAATGCAATTTGGCAACCGGCAATGTAATTAGCATGCCGAATATTACTTGGAATGTGAATTGGAACGAAATCGCCAATAGATAAGACCATTTTACAATTTGGGCCCAAGTTAGAAGCAGAGCCTAAGGTGTAAATTATCGATAGTCCATATCTCGGAAACTATAAGAGGTAATGCAATTTGGCAAACGGCAATGTAATTAGCATGCCGAATATTACTCGGAATGTGAATTGGAACGAAACTGCCAATAGATAAGACCATTTTACAATTTGGCCCCAAGTTAGAAGCAGAGCCTAAGGTGTAAATTATTGATAGTCCATATCTCGGAAACTATAAGAGATAATGCAATTTCGCAACCGGCAATGTAATTAGCATGCCGAATATTACTCGGAATGTGAATCGATCGATGGAACGAACCTGCCAATAGATAAGACCATTTTACAATTTGGGCCCAAGTTAGAAGCAGAGCCTAAGGTGTAAATTATTGATAGTCCATATCTCGGAAACTATAAGAGATAATGCAATTTCGCAACCGGCAATGTAATTAGCATGCCGAATATCACTTGGAATGTGAATTGGGTCGAAATCGCCAATAGATAAGACCATTTTACAATTTGGGCCCAAGTTAGAAGCAGAGCCTAAGGTGTAAATTATCGATAGTCCATATCTCGGAAACTATAAGAGATAATGCAATTTGGCAACCGGCAATGTAATTAGCATGCCGAATATTACTTGGAATGTGAATTGGGTCGAAATCGCCAATAGATAAGACCATTTTACAATTTGGGCCCAAGTTAGAAGCAGAGCCTAAGGTGTAAATTATCGATAGTCCATATCTCGGAAACTATAAGAGATAATGCAATTTGGCAACCGGCAATGTAATTAGCATGCCGAATATTACTTGGAATGTGAATTGGAACGAAATCGCCAATAGATAAGACCATTTTACAATTTGGGCCCAAGTTAGAAGCAGAGCCTAAGGTGTAAATTATCGATAGTCCATATCTCGGAAACTATAAGAGATAATGCAATTTGGCAACCGGCAATGTAATTAGCATGCCGAATATTACTTGGAATGTGAATTGGAACGAAATCGCCAATAGATAAGACCATTTTACAATTTGGGCCCAAGTTAGAAGCAGAGCCTAAGGTGAAAATTATCGATAGTCCATATCTCGGAAACTATAAGAGATAATGCAATTTGGCAACCGGCAATGTAATTAGCATGCCGAATATTACTTGGAATGTAAATTGGAACGAAATCGCCAATAGATAAGACCATTTTACAATTTGGGCCCAAGTTAGAAGCAGAGCCTAAGGTGTAAATTATCGATAGTCCATATCTCGGAAACTATAAGAGATAATGCAATTTGGCAACCGGCAATGTAATTAGCATGCCGAATATTACTTGGAATGTGAATTGGAACGAAATCGCCAATAGATAAGACCATTTTACAATTTGGGCCCAAGTTAGAAGCAGAGCCTAAGGTGTAAATTATCGATAGTCCATATCTCGGAAACTATAAGAGATAATGCAATTTGGCAACCGGCAATGTAATTAGCATGCCGAATATTACTTGGAGTGTGAATTGGAACGAAATCGCCAATAGATAAGACCATTTTACAATTTGGGCCCAAGTTAGAAGCAGAGCCTAAGGTGTAAATTATCGATAGTCCATATCTCGGAAACTATAAGAGATAATGCAATTTGGCAACCGGCAATGTAATTAGCATGCCAAATATTACTTGGAATGTGAATTGGAACGAAATCGCCAATAGATAAGACCATTTTACAATTTGGGCCCAAGTTAGAAGCAGAGCCTAAGGTGTAAATTATCGATAGTCCATATCTCGGAAACTATAAGAGATAATGCAATTTGGCAACCGGCAATGTAATTAGCATGCCGAATATTACTTGGAATGTGAATTGGAACGAAATCGCCAATAGATAAGACCTAAGGTGTAAATTATCGATAGTCCATATCTCGGAAACTATAAGAGATAATGCAATTTGGCAACCGGCAATGTAATTAGCATGCCGAATATTACTTGGAATGTGAATTGGAACGAAATCGCCAATAGATAAGACCATTTTACAATTTGGGCCCAAGTTAGAAGCAGAGCCTAAGGTGTAAATTATTGATAGTCCATATCTCGGAAACTATAAGAGATAATGCAATTTCGCAACCGGCAATGTAATTAGCATGCCGAATATCACTTGGAATGTGAATTGGGTCGAAATCGCCAATAGATAAGACCATTTTACAATTTGGGCCCAAGTTAGAAGCAGAGCCTAAGGTGTAAATTATCGATAGTCCATATCTCGGAAACTATAAGAGATAATGCAATTTGGCAACCGGCAATGTAATTAGCATGCCGAATATTACTTGGAATGTGAATTGGAACGAAATCGCCAATAGATAAGACCATTTTACAATTTGGGCCCAAGTTAGAAGCAGAGCCTAAGGTGTAAATTATCGATAGTCCATATCTCGGAAACTATAAGAGATAATGCAATTTGGCAACCGGCAATGTAATTAGCATGCCGAATATTACTTGGAATGTGAATTGGAACGAAATCGCCAATAGATAAGACCATTTTACAATTTGGGCCCAAGTTAGAAGCAGAGCCTAAGGTGAAAATTATCGATAGTCCATATCTCGGAAACTATAAGAGATAATGCAATTTGGCAACCGGCAATGTAATTAGCATGCCGAATATTACTTGGAATGTAAATTGGAACGAAATCGCCAATAGATAAGACCATTTTACAATTTGGGCCCAAGTTAGAAGCAGAGCCTAAGGTGTAAATTATCGATAGTCCATATCTCGGAAACTATAAGAGATAATGCAATTTGGCAACCGGCAATGTAATTAGCATGCCGAATATTACTTGGAATGTGAATTGGAACGAAATCGCCAATAGATAAGACCATTTTACAATTTGGGCCCAAGTTAGAAGCAGAGCCTAAGGTGTAAATTATCGATAGTCCATATCTCGGAAACTATAAGAGATAATGCAATTTGGCAACCGGCAATGTAATTAGCATGCCGAATATTACTTGGAGTGTGAATTGGAACGAAATCGCCAATAGATAAGACCATTTTACAATTTGGGCCCAAGTTAGAAGCAGAGCCTAAGGTGTAAATTATCGATAGTTCATATCTCGGAAACTATAAGAGATAATGCAATTTGGCAACCGGCAATGTAATTAGCATGCCAAATATTACTTGGAATGTGAATTGGAACGAAATCGCCAATAGATAAGACCATTTTACAATTTGGGCCCAAGTTAGAAGCAGAGCCTAAGGTGTAAATTATCGATAGTCCATATCTCGGAAACTATAAGAGATAATGCAATTTGGCAACCGGCAATGTAATTAGCATGCCGAGTATTACATGGAATGTGAATTGCAACTAAATCGCCAATAGATAAGACCATTTTACAATTTGGGCCCAAGTTAGAAGCAGAGCCTAAGGTGTAAATTATCGATAGTCCATATCTCGCAAACTATAAGAGATAATGCAATTTGGCAACCGGCAATGTAATTAGCATGCCGAATATTACTTGGAATGTGAATTGGAACGAAATCGCCAATAGATAAGACCATTTTACAATTTGGGCCCAAGTTAGAAGCGGAGCCTAAGGTGTAAATTATCGATAGTCCATATCTCGGAAACTATAAGAGATAATGCAATTTGGCAACCGGCAATGTAATTAGCATGCCGAATATTACTTGGAATGTGAATTGGAACGAAATCGCCAATAGATAAGACCATTTTACAATTTGGGCCCAAGTTAGAAGCAGAGCCTAAGGTGTAAATTATCGATAGTCCATATCTCGGAAACTATAAGAGATAATGCAATTTGGCAACCGGCAATGTAATTAGCATGCCGAATATTACTCGGAATGTGAATTGGAACGAAATCGCCAATAGATAAGACCATTTTACAATTTGGGCCCAAGTTAGAAGCAGAGCCTAAGGTGTAAATTATTGATAGTCCATATCTCGGAAACTATAAGAGATAATGCAATTTGGCAACCGGCAATGTAATTAGCATGCCGAATATTACTTGGAATGTGAATTGGAACGAAATCGCCAATAGATAAGACCATTTTACAATTTGGGCCCAAGTTAGAAGCAGAGCCTAAGGTGTAAATTATCGATAGTAAATATCTCGGAAACTATAAGAGATAATGCAATTTGGCAACCGGCAATGTATTTAGCATGCCGAATATTACTCGGAATGTGAATTGGAACGAAATCGCCAATAGATAAGACCATTTTACAATTTGGGCCCAAGTTAGAAGCAGAGCCTAAGGTGTAAATTATCGATAGTCCATATCTCGGAAACTATAAGAGATAATGCAATTTGGCAACCGGCAATGTAATTAGCATGCCGAATATCACTTGGAATGTGAATTGGGACGAAATCGCCAATAGATAAGACCATTTTACAATTTGGGCCCAAGTTAGAAGCAGAGCCTAAGGTGTAAATTATCGATAGTCCATATCTCGGAAACTATAAGAGATAATGCAATTTGGCAACCGGCAATGTAATTAGCATGCCGAATATTACTTGGAGTGTGAATTGGAACGAAATCGCCAATAGATAAGTCCATTTTACAATTTGGGCCCAAGTTAGAAGCAGAGCCTAAGGTGTAAATTATCGATAGTCCATATCTCGGAAACTATAAGAGATAATGCAATTTGGCAACCGGCAATGTAATTAGCATGCCGAGTATTACTTGGAATGTGAATTGCAACTAAATCGCCAATAGATAAGACCATTTTACAATTTGGGCCCAAGTTAGAAGCAGAGCCTAAGGTGTAAATTATCGATAGTCCATATCTCGGAAACTATAAGAGATAATGCAATTCGGCAACCGGCAATGTAATTAGCATGCCGAATATTACTTGGAATGTGAATTGGAACGAAATCGCCAATAGATAAGACCATTTTACAATTTGGGCCCAAGTTAGAAGCAGAGCCTAAGGTGTAAATTATCGATAGTCCATATCTCGGAAACTATAAGAGATAATGCAATTTGGCAACCGGCAATGTAATTAGCATGCCGAATATTACTTGGAATGTGAATTGGAACGAAATCGCCAATAGATAAGACCATTTTACAATTTGGGCCCAAGTTAGAAGCAGAGCCTAAGGTGTAAATTATCGATAGTCCATATCTCGGAAACTATAAGAGATAATGCAATTTGGCAACCGGCAATGTAATTAGCATGCCGAATATTACTCGGAATGTGAATTGGAACGAAATCGCCAATAGATAAGACCATTTTACAATTTGGGCCCAAGTTAGAAGCAGAGCCTAAGGTGTAAATTATTGATAGTCCATATCTCGGAAACTATAAGAGATAATGCAATTTCGCAACCGGCAATGTAATTAGCATGCCGAATATCACTTGGAATGTGAATTGGGACGAAATCGCCAATAGATAAGACCATTTTACAATTTGGGCCCAAGTTAGAAGCAGAGCCTAAGGTGTAAATTATCGATAGTCCATATCTCGGAAACTATAAGAGATAATGCAATTTGGCAACCGGCAATGTAATTAGCATGCCGAATATTACTTGGAATGTGAATTGGAACGAAATCGCCAATAGATAAGACCATTTTACAATTTGGGCCCAAGTTAGAAGCAGAGCCTAAGGTGTAAATTATCGATAGTCCATATCTCGGAAACTATAAGAGATAATGCAATTTGGCAACCGGCAATGTAATTAGCATGCCGAATATTACTTGGAATGTGAATTGGAACGAAATCGCCAATAGATAAGACCATTTTACAATTTGGGCCCAAGTTAGAAGCAGAGCCTAACTTGTAAATTATCGATAGTCCATATCTCGGAAACTATAAGAGATAATGCAATTTGGCAACCGGCAATGTAATTAGCATGCCGAATATTACTTGGAATGTGAATTGGAACGAAATCGCCAATAGATAAGACCATTTTACAATTTGGGCCCAAGTTAGAAGCAGAGCCTAACTTGTAAATTATCGATAGTCCATATCTCGGAAACTATAAGAGATAATGCAATTTGGCAACCGGCAATGTAATTAGCATGCCGAATATTACTTGGAATGTGAATTGGAACGAAATCGCCAATAGGTAAGACCATTTTACAATTTGGGCCCAAGTTAGAAGCAGAGCCTAAGGTGTAAATTATCGATAGTCCATATCTCGGAAACTATAAGAGATAATTCAATTTGGCAACCGGCAATGTAATTAGCATGCCGAATATTACTTGGAATGTGAATTGGAACGAAATCGCCAATAGATAAGACCATTTTACAATTTGGGCCCAAGTTAGAAGAAGAGCCTAAGGTGTAAATTATCGATAGTCCATATCTCGGAAACTATAAGAGATAATGCAATTTGGCAACCGGCAATGTAATTAGCATGCCGAATATTACTTGGAATGTGAATTGGAACGAAATCGCCAATAAATAAGACCATTTTACAATTTGGGCCCAAGTTAGAAGCAGAGCCTAAGGTGTAAATTATCGATAGTCCATATCTCGGAAACTATAAGAGATAATGCAATTTGGCAACCGGCAATGTAATTAGCATGTCGAATATTACTTTCAATGTGAATTGGAACGAAATTGCCAATAGATAAGACCATTTTACAATTTGGGCCCAAGTTAGAAGCAGAGCCTAAGGTGTAAATTATCGATAGTCCATATCTCGGAAACTATAAGAGATAATGCAATTTGGCAACCGGCAATGTAATTAGCATGCCGAATATTAATTGGAATGTGAATTGGAACGAAATCGCCAATAGATAAGACCATTTTACAATTTGGGCCCAAGTTAGAAGCAGAGCCTAAGGTGTAAATTATCGATAGTCCATATCTCGGAAACTATAAGAGATAATGCAATTTGGCAACCGGCAATGTAATTAGCATGCCGAATATTACTTGGAATGTGAATTGGAACGAAATCGCCAATAGGTAAGACCATTTTACAATTTGGGCCCAAGTTAGAAGCAGAGCCTAAGGTGTAAATTATCGATAGTCCATATCTCGGAAACTATAAGAGATAATTCAATTTGGCAACCGGCAATGTAATTAGCATGCCGAATATTACTTGGAATGTGAATTGGAACGAAATCGCCAATAGATAAGACCATTTTACAATTTGGGCCCAAGTTAGAAGCAGAGCCTAAGGTGTAAATTATTGATAGTCCATATCTCGGAAACTATAAGAGATAATGCAATTTGGCAACCGGCAATGTAATTAGCATGCCGAATATTACATGGAATGTGAATTGGAACGAAATCGCCAATAGAGAAGACCATTTTACAATTTGGGCCCAAGTTAGAAGCAGAGCCTAAGGTGTAAATTATCGATAGTCCATATCTCGGAAACTATAAGAGATAATGCAATTTGGCAACCGGCAATGTAATTAGCATGCCGAATATTACTTGGAATGTGAATTGGAACGAAATCGCCAATAGATAAGACCATTTTACAATTTGGGCCCAAGTTAGAAGCAGAGCCTAAGGTGTAAATTATCGATAGTCCATATCTCGGAAACTATAAGAGGTAATGCAATTTGGCAACCGGCAATGTAATTAGCATGCCGAATATTACTTGGAATGTGAATTGGAACGAAATCGCCAATAGAGAAGACCATTTTACAATTTGAGCCCAAGTTAGAAGCAGAGCCTAAGGTGTAAATTATCGATAGTCCATATCTCGGAAACTATAAGAGATAATGCAATTTGGCAACCGGCAATGTAATTAGCATGCCGAATATTACTTGGAATGTGAATTGGAACGAAATCGCCAATAGATAAGACCATTTTACAATTTGGGCCAAAGTTAGAAGCAGAGCCTTAGGTGTAAATTATCGATAGTCCATATCTCGGAAACTATAAGAGATAATGCAATTTGGCAACCGGCAATATAATTAGCATGCCGAATATTACTTGGAATGTGAATTGGAACGAAATCGCCAATAGATAAGACCATTTTACAATTTGGGCCCAAGTTAGAAGCAGAGCCTAAGGTGTAAATTATCGATAGTCCATATCTCGGAAACTATAAGAGATAATGCAATTTGGCAACCGGCAATGTAATTAGCATGCCGAATATTACTTGGAGTGTGAATTGGAACGAAATCGCCAATAGATAAGACCATTTTACAATTTGGGCCCAAGTTAGAAGCAGAGCCTAAGATGTAAATTATCGATAGTCCATATCTCGGAAACTATAAGAGATAATGCAATTTGGCAACAGGCAATGTAATTAGCATGCCGAATATTACTTGGAATGTGAATTGGAACGAAATCGCCAATTGATAAGACCATTTTACAATTTGGGCCCAAGTTAGAAGCAGAGCCTAAGGTGTAAATTATCGATAGTCCATATCTCGGAAACTATAATAGATAATGCAATTTGGCAACCGGCAATGTAATTAGCATGCCGAATATTACTTGGAATGTGAATTGGAACGAAATCGCCAATAGATAAGACCATTTTACAATTTGGGCCCAAGTTAGAAGCAGAGCCTAAGGTGTAAATTATCGATAGTCCATATCTCGGAAACTATAAGAGATAATGCAATTTGGCAACCGGCAAAGTAATTAGCATGGCGAATATTACTTGGAATGTGAATTGGAACGAAATTGCCAATAGATAAGGCCATTTTACAATTTGGGCCCAAGTTAGAAGCAGAGCCTAAGGTGTAAATTATCGATAGTCCTTATCTCGGAAACTATAAGAGATAATGCAATTTGGCAACCGGCAATGTAATTAGCATGCCGAATATTACTTGGAATGTGAATTGGAACGAAATCGCCAATAGATAAGACCATTTTACAATTTGGGCCCAAGTTAGAAGCAGAGCCTAAGGTGTAAATTATTGATAGTCCATATCTCGGAAACTATAAGAGATAATGCAATTTCGCAACCGGCAATGTAATTAGCATGCCGAATATCACTTGGAATGTGAATTGGGACGAAATCGCCAATAGATAAGACCATTTTACAATTTGGGCCCAAGTTAGAAGCAGAGCCTAAGGTGTAAATTATCGATAGTCCATATCTCGGAAACTATAAGAGATAATGCAATTTGGCAACCGGCAATGTAATTAGCATGCCGAATATTACTTGGAATGTGAATTGGAACGAAATCGCCAATAGATAAGACCATTTTACAATTTGGGCCCAAGTTAGAAGCAGAGCCTAAGATGTAAATTATCGATAGTCCATATCTCGGAAACTATAAGAGATAATGCAATTTGGCAACCGGCAATGTAATTAGCATGCCGAATATTACTGGGAATGTGAATTGGAACGAAATCGCCAATAGATAAGACCATTTTACAATTTGGGCCCAAGTTAGAAGCAGAGCCTAAGGTGTAAATTATCGATAGTCCATATCTCGGAAACTATAAGAGATAATTCAATTTGGCAACCGGCAATGTAATTAGCATGCCGGATATTACTTGGAATGTGAATTGGAACGAAATCGCCAATAGATAAGACCATTTTACAATTTGGGCCCAAGTTAGAAGCAGAGCCTAAGGTGTAAATTATCGATAGTCCATATCTCGGAAACTATAAGAGATAATGCAATTTGGCAACCGGCAATGTAATTAGCATTCCGAATATTACTTGGAATGTGAATTGGAACGAAATCGCCAATAGATAAGACCATTTTACAATTTGGGCCCAAGTTAGAAGCAGAGCCTAAGGTGTAAATTATCGATAGTCCATATCTCGGAAACTATAAGAGATAATGCAATTTGGCAACCGGCAATGTAATTAGCATGTCGAATATTACTTGGAATGTGAATTGGAACGAAATCGCCAATAGGTAAGACCATTTTACAATTTGGGCCCAAGTTAGAAGCAGAGCCTAAGGTGTAAATTATCGATAGTCCATATCTCTGAAACTATAAGAGATAATGCAATTTGGCAACCGGCAATGTAATTAGCATGCCGAATATTACTTGGAATGTGAATTGGATCGAAATCGCCAAACCTAACGTAATTAGCATGCCGAATATTACTTGGAATGTGAATTGGAACGAAATCGCCAATAGATAAGACCATTTTACAATTTGGGCCCAAGTTAGAAGCAGAGCCTAAGGTGTAAATTATCGATAGTCCATATCTCGGAAACTATAAGAGATAATGCAATTTGGCAACCGGCAATGTAATTAGCATGCCGAATATTAATTGGAATGTGAATTGGAACGAAATCGCCAATAGATAAGACCATTTTACAATTTGGGCCCAAGTTAGAAGCAGAGCCTAAGGTGTAAATTATCGATAGTCCATATCTCGGAAACTATAAGAGATAATTCAATTCGGCTACCGGCAATGTAATTAGCATGCCGAATATTACTTGGAATGTGAATTGGAACGAAATCGCCAATAGATAAGGCCATTTTACAATTTGGGCCCAAGTTAGAAGCAGAGCCTAAGGTGTAAATTATTGATAGTCCATATCTCGGAAACTATAAGAGATAATGCAATTTGGCAACCGGCAATGTAATTAGCATGCCGAATATTACTTGGAATGTGAATTGGAACGAAATCGCCAATAGATCAGTCCATTTTACAATTTGGGCCCAAGTTAGAAGCAGAGCCTAATGTGTAAATTATCGATAGTCCATATCTCGGAAACTATAAGAGATAATGCAATTTGGCAACCGGCAATGTAATTAGCATGCCGAATATTACTTGGAATGTGAATTGGAACGAAATCGCCAATAGATAAGACCCTTTTACAATTTGGGCCCAAGTTAGAAGCAGAGCCTAAGGTGTAAATTATTGATAGTCCATATCTCGGAAACTATAAGAGATAATGCAATTTGGCAACCGGCAATGTAATTAGCATGCCGAATATTACTTGGAGTGTGAATTGGAACGAAATCGCCAATAGATAAGACCATTTTAAAATTTGGGCCCAAGTTAGAAGCAGAGCCTAAGGTGTAAATTATTTATAGTCCATATCTCGGAAACTATAAGAGATAATGCAATTTCGCAACCGGCTATGTAATTAGCATGCCGAATATCACTTGGAATGTGAATTGGGACGAAATCGCCAATAGATAAGACCATTTTACAATTTGGGCCCAAGTTAGAAGCAGAGCCTAAGGTGTAAATTATCGATAGTCCATATCTCGGAAACTATAAGAGATAATGCAATTTGGCAACCGGCAATGTAATTAGCATGCCGAATATTACTTGGAATGTGAATTGGAACGAAATCGCCAATAGATAAGACCATTTTACAATTTGGGCCCAAGTTAGAAGCAGAGCCTAAGGTGTAAATTATCGATAGTCCATAACTCGGAAACTATAAGAGATAATGCAATTTGGCAACCGGCAATGTAATTAGCATGCCGAATATTACTTGGAATGTGAATTGGAACGAAATCGCCAATAGATAAGGCCATTTTACAATTTGGGCCCAAGTTAGAAGCAGAGCCTATGGTGTAAATTATCGATAGTCCATATCTCGGAAACTATAAGAGATAATGCAATTTGGCAACCGGCAATGTAATTAGCATGCCGAATATTACTTGGAATGTGAATTGGAACGAAATCGCCAATAGATAAGACCATTTTACAATTTGGGCCCAAGTTAGAAGCAGAGCCTAAGGTGTAAATTATCGATAGTCCATATGTCGGAAACTATAAGAGTTAATGCAATTTGGCAACCGGCAATGTAATTAGCATGCCGAATATTACTTGGAATGTGAATTGGAACGAAATCGCCAATAGATAAGACCATTTTACAATTTGGGCCCAAGTTAGAAGCAGAGCCTAAGGTGTAAATTATCGATAGTCCATATCTCGGAAACTATAAGAGATAATGCAATTTGGCAACCGGCAATGTAATTAGCATGCCGAATATTACTTGGAATATGAATTGGAACGAAATTGCCAATAGATAAGACCATTTTACAATTTGGGCCCAAGTTAGAAGCAGAGCCTAAGGTGTAAATTATCGATAGTCCATATCTCTGAAACTATAAGAGATAATGCAATTTCGCAACCGGCAATGTAATTAGCATGCCGAATATTACTCGGAATGTGAATTGGGACGAAATCGCCAATAGATAAGGCCATTTTACAATTTGGGCCCAAGTTAGAAGAAGAGCCTAAGGTGTAAATTATCGATAGTCCATATCTCGGAAACTATAAGAGATAATGCAATTTGGCAACCGGCAATGTAATTAGCATGCCGAATATTACTTGGAATGTGAATTGGAACGAAATCGCCAATAGATAAGACCATTTTACAATTTGGGCCCAAGTTAGAAGCAGGGCCTAAGGTGTAAATTATTGATAGTCCATATCTCGGAAACTATAAGAGATAATGTAATTTCGCAACCGGCAATGTAATTAGCATGCCGAATATTACTAGGAGTGTGAATTGGAACGAAATCGCCAATAGATAAGACCATTTTACAATTTGGGCCCAAGTTAGAAGCAGAGCCTAAGGTGTAAATTATCGATAGTCCATATCTCGGAAACTATAAGAGATAATGCAATTTGGCAACCGGCAATGTAATTAGCATGCCGAATATTACTTGGAATGTGAATTGGAACGAAATCGCCAATAGATAAGACCATTTTACAATTTGGGCCCAAGTTAGAAGCAGAGCCTAAGGTGTAAATTATCGATAGTCCATATCTCGGAAACTATAAGAGATAATGCAATTTGGCAACCGGCAATGTAATTAGCATGCCGAATATTACTTGGAATGTGAATTGGAACGAAATCGCCAATAGATAAGTCCATTTTACAATTTGGGCCCAAGTTAAAAGCAGAGCCTAATGTGTAAATTATCGATAGTCCATATCTCGGAAACTATAAGAGATAATGCAATTTGGCAACCGGCAATGTAATTAGCATGCCGAATATTACTTGGAATGTGAATTGGAACGAAATCGCCAATAGATAAGACCATTTTACAATTTGGGCCCAAGTTAGAAGCAGAGCCTAAGGTGTAAATTATTGATAGTCCATATCTCGGAAACTATAAGAGATAATGCAATTTCGCAACCGGCAATGTAATTAGCATGCCGAATATCACTTGGAATGTGAATTGGGACGAAATCGCCAATAGATAAGACCATTTTACAATTTGGGCCCAAGTTAGAAGCAGAGCCTAAGGTGTAAATTATCGATAGTCCATATCTCGGAAACTATAAGAGATAATGCAATTTGGCAACCGGCAATGTAATTAGCATGCCGAATATTACTTGGAGTGTGAATTGGAACGAAATCGCCAATAGATAAGACCATTTTAAAATTTGGGCCCAAGTTAGAAGCAGAGCCTAAGGTGTAAATTATTGATAGTCCATATCTCGGAAACTATAAGAGATAATGCAATTTCGCAACCGGCTATGTAATTAGCATGCCGAATATCACTTGGAATGTGAATTGGGACGAAATCGCCAATAGATAAGACCATTTTACAATTTGGGCCCAAGTTAGAAGCAGAGCCTAAGGTGTAAATTATCGATAGTCCATATCTCGGAAACTATAAGAGATAATGCAATTTGGCAACCGGCAATGTAACTAGCATGCCGAATATTACTTGGGATGTGAATTGGAACGAAATCGCCAATAGATAAGACCATTTTACAATTTGGGCCCAAGTTAGAAGCAGAGCCTAAGGTGTAAATTATCGATAGTCCATATCTCGGAAACTATAAGAGATAATGCAATTTGGCAACCGGCAATGTAATTAGCATGCCGAATATTACTTGGAATGTGAATTGGAACGAAATCGCCAATAGATAAGACCATTTTACAATTTGGGCCCAAGTTAGAAGCAGAGCCTAAGGTGTAAATTATCGATAGTCCATATCTCGGAAACTATAAGAGATAATTCAATTTCGCAACCGGCAATGTAATTAGCATGCCGAATATTACTTGGAGTGTGAATTGGAACGAAATCGCCAATAGATAAGACCATTTTACAATTTGGGCCCAAGTTAGAAGCAGAGCCTAAGGTGTAAATTATCGATAGTCCATATCTCGGAAACTATAAGAGATAATGCAATTTGGCAACCGGCAATGTAATTAGCATGCCGAATATTACTTGGAATGTGAATTGGAACGAAATCGCCAATAGATAAGACCATTTTACAATTTGGGCCCAAGTTAGAAGCAGAGCCTAAGGTGTAAATTATCGATAGTCCATATCTCGGAAACTATAAGAGATAATGCAATTTGGCAACCGGCAATGTAATTAGCATGCCGAATATTACTTGGAATGTGAATTGGAACGAAATCGCCTATAGATAAGACCATTTTACAATTTGGGCCCAAGTTAGAAGCAGAGCCTAAGGTGTAAATTATCGATAGTCCATATCTCGGAAACTATAAGAGATACTGCAATTTCGCAACCGGCAATGTAATTAGCATGCCGAACATTACTTGGAATGTGAATTGCAACTAAATCGCCAATAGATAAGACCATTTTACAATTTGGGCCCAAGTTAGAAGCAGAGCCTAAGGTGTAAATTATCGATAGTCCATATCTCGGGAACTATAAGAGATAATGCAATTTGGCAACCGGCAATGTAATTAGCATGCCGAATATTACTTGGAAAGTGAATTGGAACGAAAACGCCAATAGATAAGACCATTTTACAATTTGGGCCCAAGTTAGAAGCAGAGCCTAAGGTGTAAATTATTGATAGTCCATATCTCGGAAACTATAAGAGATAATGCAATTTCGCAACCGGCAATGTAATTAACATGCCGAATATCACTTGGAATGTGAATTGGGACGAAATCGCCAATAGATAAGACCATTTTACAATTTGGGCCCAAGTTAGAAGCAGAGCCTAAGGTGTAAATTATCGATAGTCCATATCTCGGAAACTATAAGAGATAATGCAATTTGGCAACCGGCAATGTAATTAGCATGCCGAATATTACTTGGAATGTGAATTGGAACGAAATCGCCAATAGATAAGACCATTTTACAATTTGGGCCCAAGTTAGAAGCAGAGCCTAAGGTGTAAATTATCGATAGTCCATATCTCGGAAACTATAAGAGATAATGCAATTTGGCAACCGGCAATGTAATTAGCATGCCGAATATTACTTGGAATGTGAATTGGAACGAAATCGCCAATAGGTAAGACCATTTTACAATTTGGGCCCAAGTTAGAAGCAGAGCCTAAGGTGTAAATTATCGATAGTCCATAGCTCGGAAAATATAAGAGATAATTCAATTTGGCAACCGGCAATGTAATTAGCATGCCGAATATTACTTGGAATGTGAATTGGAACGAAATCGCCAATAGATAAGACCATTTTACAATTTGGGCCCAAGTTAGAAGCAGAGCCTAAGGTGTAAATTATCGATAGTCCATATCTCGGAAACTATAAGAGATAATGCAATTTGGCGACCGGCAATGTAATTAGCATGCCGAATATTACTTGGAATGTGAATTGGAACGAAATCGCCAATAGATAAGACCATTTTGCAATTTGGGCCCAAGTTAGAAGCAGAGCCTAAGGTGTAAATTATCGATAGTCCATAACTCGGAAACTATAAGAGATAATGCAATTTGGCAACCGGCAATGTAATTAGCATGCCGAATATTACTTGGAATGTGAATTGGAACGAAATCGCCAATAGATAAGGCCATTTTACAATTTGGGCCCAAGTTAGAAGCAGAGCCTATGGTGTAAATTATCGATAGTCCATATCTCGGAAACTATAAGAGATAATGCAATTTGGCAACCGGCAATGTAATTAGCATGCCGAATATTACTTGGAATGTGAATTGGTACGAAATCGCCAATAGATAAGACCATTTTACAATTTGGGCCCAAGTTAGAAGCAGAGCCTAAGGTGTAAATTATCGATAGTCCATATGTCGGAAACTATAAGAGTTAATGCAATTTGGCAACCGGCAATGTAATTAGCATGCCGAATATTACTTGGAATGTGAATTGGAACGAAATCGCCAATAGATAAGACCATTTTACAATTTGGGCCCAAGTTAGAAGCAGAGCCTAAGGTGTAAATTATCGATAGTCCATATCTCGGAAACTATAAGAGATAATGCAATTTGGCAACCGGCAATGTAATTAGCATGCCGAATATTACTTGGAATGTGAATTGGAACGAAATTGCCAATAGATAAGACCATTTTACAATTTGGGCCCAAGTTAGAAGCAGAGCCTAAGGTGTAAATTATCGATAGTCCATATCTCTGAAACTATAAGAGATAATGCAATTTCGCAACCGGCAATGTAATTAGCATGCCGAATATTACTCGGAATGTGAATTGGGACGAAATCGCCAATAGATAAGGCCATTTTACAATTTGGGCCCAAGTTAGAAGCAGAGCCTAAGGTGTAAATTATCGATAGTCCATATCTCTGAAACTATAAGAGATAATGCAATTTGGCAACCGGCAATGTAATTAGCATGCCGAATATTACTTGGAATGTGAATTGGAACGAAATCGCCAATAGATAAGACCATTTTACAATTTGGGCCCAAGTTAGAAGCAGAGCCTAAGGTGTAAATTATTGATAGTCCATATCTCGGAAACTATAAGAGATAATGTAATTTCGCAACCGGCAATGTAATTAGCATGCCGAATATTACTAGGAGTGTGAATTGGAACGAAATCGCCAATAGATAAGACCATTTTACAATTTGGGCCCAAGTTAGAAGCAGAGCCTAAGGTGTAAATTATCGATAGTCCATATCTCGGAAACTATAAGAGATAATGCAATTTGGCAACCGGCAATGTAATTAGCATGCCGAATATTACTTGGAATGTGAATTGGAACGAAATCGCCAATAGATAAGACCATTTTACAATTTGGGCCCAAGTTAGAAGCAGAGCCTAAGATGTAAATTATCGATAGTCCATATCTCGGAAACTATAAGAGATAATGCAATTTGGCAACCGGCAATGTAATTAGCATGCCGAATATTACTGGGAATGTGAATTGGAACGAAATCGCCAATAGATAAGACCATTTTACAATTTGGGCCCAAGTTAGAAGCAGAGCCTAAGGTGTAAATTATCGATAGTCCATATCTCGGAAACTATAAGAGATAATTCAATTTGGCAAACGGCAATGTAATTAGCATGCCGGATATTACTTGGAATGTGAATTGGAACGAAATCGCCAATAGATAAGACCATTTTACAATTTGGGCCCAAGTTAGAAGCAGAGCCTAAGGTGTAAATTATCGATAGTCCATATCTCGGAAACTATAAGAGATAATGCAATTTGGCGACCGGCAATGTAATTAGCATGCCGAATATTACTTGGAATGTGAATTGGAACGAAATCGCCAATAGATAAGACCATTTTGCAATTTGGGCCCAAGTTAGAAGCAGAGCCTAAGGTGTAAATTATCGATAGTCCATAACTCGGAAACTATAAGAGATAATGCAATTTGGCAACCGGCAATGTAATTAGCATGCCGAATATTACTTGGAATGTGAATTGGAACGAAATCGCCAATAGATAAGGCCATTTTACAATTTGGGCCCAAGTTAGAAGCAGAGCCTATGGTGTAAATTATCGATAGTCCATATCTCGGAAACTATAAGAGATAATGCAATTTGGCAACCGGCAATGTAATTAGCATGCCGAATATTACTTGGAATGTGAATTGGTACGAAATCGCCAATAGATAAGACCATTTTACAATTTGGGCCCAAGTTAGAAGCAGAGCCTAAGGTGTAAATTATCGATAGTCCATATGTCGGAAACTATAAGAGTTAATGCAATTTGGCAACCGGCAATGTAATTAGCATGCCGAATATTACTTGGAATGTGAATTGGAACGAAATCGCCAATAGATAAGACCATTTTACAATTTGGGCCCAAGTTAGAAGCAGAGCCTAAGGTGTAAATTATCGATAGTCCATATCTCGGAAACTATAAGAGATAATGCAATTTGGCAACCGGCAATGTAATTAGCATGCCGAATATTACTTGGAATGTGAATTGGAACGAAATTGCCAATAGATAAGACCATTTTACAATTTGGGCCCAAGTTAGAAGCAGAGCCTAAGGTGTAAATTATCGATAGTCCATATCTCTGAAACTATAAGAGATAATGCAATTTCGCAACCGGCAATGTAATTAGCATGCCGAATATTACTCGGAATGTGAATTGGGACGAAATCGCCAATAGATAAGGCCATTTTACAATTTGGGCCCAAGTTAGAAGCAGAGCCTAAGGTGTAAATTATCGATAGTCCATATCTCTGAAACTATAAGAGATAATGCAATTTGGCAACCGGCAATGTAATTAGCATGCCGAATATTACTTGGAATGTGAATTGGAACGAAATCGCCAATAGATAAGACCATTTTACAATTTGGGCCCAAGTTAGAAGCAGAGCCTAAGGTGTAAATTATTGATAGTCCATATCTCGGAAACTATAAGAGATAATGTAATTTCGCAACCGGCAATGTAATTAGCATGCCGAATATTACTAGGAGTGTGAATTGGAACGAAATCGCCAATAGATAAGACCATTTTACAATTTGGGCCCAAGTTAGAAGCAGAGCCTAAGGTGTAAATTATCGATAGTCCATATCTCGGAAACTATAAGAGATAATGCAATTTGGCAACCGGCAATGTAATTAGCATGCCGAATATTACTTGGAATGTGAATTGGAACGAAATCGCCAATAGATAAGACCATTTTACAATTTGGGCCCAAGTTAGAAGCAGAGCCTAAGATGTAAATTATCGATAGTCCATATCTCGGAAACTATAAGAGATAATGCAATTTGGCAACCGGCAATGTAATTAGCATGCCGAATATTACTGGGAATGTGAATTGGAACGAAATCGCCAATAGATAAGACCATTTTACAATTTGGGCCCAAGTTAGAAGCAGAGCCTAAGGTGTAAATTATCGATAGTCCATATCTCGGAAACTATAAGAGATAATTCAATTTGGCAAACGGCAATGTAATTAACATGCCGGATATTACTTGGAATGTGAATTGGAACGAAATCGCCAATAGATAAGACCATTTTACAATTTGGGCCCAAGTTAGAAGCAGAGCCTAAGGTGTAAATTATCGATAGTCCATATCTCGGAAACTATAAGAGATAATGCAATTTGGCAACCGGCAATGTAATTAGCATTCCGAATATTACTTGGAATGTGAATTGGAACGAAATCGCCAATAGATAAGACCATTTTACAATTTGGGCCCAAGTTAGAAGCAGAGCCTAAGGTGTAAATTATCGATAGTCCATATCTCGGAAACTATAAGAGATAATGCAATTTGGCAACCGGCAATGTAATTAGCATGCCGAATATTACTTGGAATGTGAATTGGAACGAAATCGCCAATAGGTAAGACCATTTTACAATTTGGGCCCAAGTTAGAAGCAGAGCCTAAGGTGTAAATTATCGATAGTCCATATCTCTGAAACTATAAGAGATAATGCAATTTGGCAACCGGCAATGTAATTAGCATGCCGAATATTACTTGGAATGTGAATTGGATCGATCGCCAAACCTAAGGTAATTAGCATGCCGAATATTACTTGGAATGTGAATTGGAACGAAATCGCCAATAGATAAGACCATTTTACAATTTGGGCCCAAGTTAGAAGCAGAGCCTAAGGTGTAAATTATCGATAGTCCATATCTCGGAAACTATAAGAGATAATGCAATTTGGCAACCGGCAATGTAATTAGCATGCCGAATATTAATTGGAATGTGAATTGGAACGAAATCGCCAATAGATAAGACCATTTTACAATTTGGGCCCAAGTTAGAAGCAGAGCCTAAGGTGTAAATTATCGATAGTCCATATCTCGGAAACTATAAGAGATAATTCAATTCGGCTACCGGCAATGTAATTAGCATGCCGAATATTACTTGGAATGTGAATTGGAACGAAATCGCCAATAGATAAGGCCATTTTACAATTTGGGCCCAAGTTAGAAGCAGAGCCTAAGGTGTAAATTATTGATAGTCCATATCTCGGAAACTATAAGAGATAATGCAATTTGGCAACCGGCAATGTAATTAGCATGCCGAATATTACTTGGAATGTGAATTGGAACGAAATCGCCAATAGATAAGTCCATTTTACAATTTGGGCCCAAGTTAGAAGCAGAGCCTAATGTGTAAATTATCGATAGTCCATATCTCGGAAACTATAAGAGATAATGCAATTTGGCAACCGGCAATGTAATTAGCATGCCGAATATTACTTGGAATGTGAATTGGAACGAAATCGCCAATAGATAAGACCCTTTTACAATTTGGGCCCAAGTTAGAAGCAGAGCCTAAGGTGTAAATTATTGATAGTCCATATCTCGGAAACTATAAGAGATAATGCAATTTGGCAACCGGCAATGTAATTAGCATGCCGAATATTACTTGGAGTGTGAATTGGAACGAAATCGCCAATAGATAAGACCATTTTAAAATTTGGGCCCAAGTTAGAAGCAGAGCCTAAGGTGTAAATTATTGATAGTCCATATCTCGGAAACTATAAGAGATAATGCAATTTCGCAACCGGCTATGTAATTAGCATGCCGAATATCACTTGGAATGTGAATTGGGACGAAATCGCCAATAGATAAGACCATTTTACAATTAGGGCCCAAGTTAGAAGCAGAGCCTAAGGTGTAAATTATCGATAGTCCATATCTCGGAAACTATAAGAGATAATGCAATTTGGCAACCGGCAATGTAATTAGCATGCCGAATATTACTTGGAATGTGAATTGGAACGAAATCGCCAATAGATAAGACCATTTTACAATTTGGGCCCAAGTTAGAAGCAGAGCCTAAGGTGTAAATTATCGATAGTCCATAATTCGGAAACTATAAGAGATAATGCAATTTGGCAACCGGCAATGTAATTAGCATGCCGAATATTACTTGGAATGTGAATTGGAACGAAATCGCCAATAGATAAGGCCATTTTACAATTTGGGCCCAAGTTAGAAGCAGAGCCTATGGTGTAAATTATCGATAGTCCATATCTCGGAAACTATAAGAGATAATGCAATTTGGCAACCGGCAATGTAATTAGCATGCCGAATATTACTTGGAATGTGAATTGGAACGAAATCGCCAATAGATAAGACCATTTTACAATTTGGGCCCAAGTTAGAAGCAGAGCCTAAGGTGTAAATTATCGATAGTCCATATGTCGGAAACTATAAGAGTTAATGCAATTTGGCAACCGGCAATGTAATTAGCATGCCGAATATTACTTGGAATGTGAATTGGAACGAAATCGCCAATAGATAAGACCATTTTACAATTTGGGCCCAAGTTAGAAGCAGAGCCTAAGGTGTAAATTATCGATAGTCCATATCTCGGAAACTATAAGAGATAATGCAATTTGGCAACCGGCAATGTAATTAGCATGCCGAATATTACTTGGAATATGAATTGGAACGAAATTGCCAATAGATAAGACCATTTTACAATTTGGGCCCAAGTTAGAAGCAGAGCCTAAGGTGTAAATTATCGATAGTCCATATCTCTGAAACTATAAGAGATAATGCAATTTCGCAACCGGCAATGTAATTAGCATGCCGAATATTACTCGGAATGTGAATTGGGACGAAATCGCCAATAGATAAAGCCATTTTACAATTTGGGCCCAAGTTAGAAGAAGAGCCTAAGGTGTAAATTATCGATAGTCCATATCTCGGAAACTATAAGAGATAATGCAATTTGGCAACCGGCAATGTAATTAGCATGCCGAATATTACTTGGAATGTGAATTGGAACGAAATCGCCAATAGATAAGACCATTTTACAATTTGGGCCCAAGTTAGAAGCAGGGCCTAAGGTGTAAATTATTGATAGTCCATATCTCGGAAACTATAAGAGATAATGTAATTTCGCAACCGGCAATGTAATTAGCATGCCGAATATTACTAGGAGTGTGAATTGGAACGAAATCGCCAATAGATAAGACCATTTTACAATTTGGGCCCAAGTTAGAAGCAGAGCCTAAGGTGTAAATTATCGATAGTCCATATCTCGGAAACTATAAGAGATAATGCAATTTGGCAACCGGCAATGTAATTAGCATGCCGAATATTACTTGGAATGTGAATTGGAACGAAATCGCCAATAGATAAGACCATTTTACAATTTGGGCCCAAGTTAGAAGCAGAGCCTAAGGTGTAAATTATCGATAGTCCATATCTCGGAAACTATAAGAGATAATGCAATTTGGCAACCGGCAATGTAATTAGCATGCCGAATATTACTTGGAATGTGAATTGGAACGAAATCGCCAATAGATAAGTCCATTTTACAATTTGGGCCCAAGTTAAAAGCAGAGCCTAATGTGTAAATTATCGATAGTCCATATCTCGGAAACTATAAGAGATAATGCAATTTGGCAACCGGCAATGTAATTAGCTTGCCGAATATTACTTGGAATGTGAATTGGAACGAAATCGCCAATAGATAAGACCATTTTACAATTTGGGCCCAAGTTAGAAGCAGAGCCTAAGGTGTAAATTATTGATAGTCCATATCTCGGAAACTATAAGAGATAATGCAATTTCGCAACCGGCAATGTAATTAGCATGCCGAATATCACTTGGAATGTGAATTGGGACGAAATCGCCAATAGATAAGACCATTTTACAATTTGGGCCCAAGTTAGAAGCAGAGCCTAAGGTGTAAATTATCGATAGTCCATATCTCGGAAACTATAAGAGATAATGCAATTTGGCAACCGGCAATGTAATTAGCATGCCGAATATTACTTGGAGTGTGAATTGGAACGAAATCGCCAATAGATAAGACCATTTTAAAATTTGGGCCCAAGTTAGAAGCAGAGCCTAAGGTGTAAATTATTGATAGTCCATATCTCGGAAACTATAAGAGATAATGCAATTTCGCAACCGGCTATGTAATTAGCATGCCGAATATCACTTGGAATGTGAATTGGGACGAAATCGCCAATAGATAAGACCATTTTACAATTTGGGCCCAAGTTAGAAGCAGAGCCTAAGGTGTAAATTATCGATAGTCCATATCTCGGAAACTATAAGAGATAATGCAATTTGGCAACCGGCAATGTAATTAGCATGCCGAATATTACTTGGGATGTGAATTGGAACGAAATCGCCAATAGATAAGACCATTTTACAATTTGGGCCCAAGTTAGAAGCAGAGCCTAAGGTGTAAATTATCGATAGTCCATATCTCGGAAACTATAAGAGATAATGCAATTTGGCAACCGGCAATGTAATTAGCATGCCGAATATTACTTGGAATGTGAATTGGAACGAAATCGCCAATAGATAAGACCATTTTACAATTTGGGCCCAAGTTAGAAGCAGAGCCTAAGGTGTAAATTATCGATAGTCCATATCTCGGAAACTATAAGAGATAATGCAATTTCGCAACCGGCAATGTAATTAGCATGCCGAATATTACTTGGAGTGTGAATTGGAACGAAATCGCCAATAGATAAGACCATTTTACAATTTGGGCCCAAGTTAGAAGCAGAGCCTAAGGTGTAAATTATCGATAGTCCATATCTCGGAAACTATAAGAGATAATGCAATTTGGCAACCGGCAATGTAATTAGCATGCCGAATATTACTTGGAATGTGAATTGGAACGAAATCGCCAATAGATAAGACCATTTTACAATTTGGGCCCAAGTTAGAAGCAGAGCCTAAGGTGTAAATTATCGATAGTCCATATCTCGGAAACTATAAGAGATAATGCAATTTGGCAACCGGCAATGTAATTAGCATGCCGAATATTACTTGGAATGTGAATTGGAACGAAATCGCCTATAGATAAGACCATTTTACAATTTGGGCCCAAGTTAGAAGCAGAGCCTAAGGTGTAAATTATCGATAGTCCATATCTCGGAAACTATAAGAGATAATGCAATTTGGCAACCGGCAATGTAATTAGCATGCCGAACATTACTTGGAATGTGAATTGCAACTAAATCGCCAATAGATAAGACCATTTTACAATTTGGGCCCAAGTTAGAAGCAGAGCCTAAGGTGTAAATTATCGATAGTCCATATCTCGGGAACTATAAGAGATAATGCAATTTGGCAACCGGCAATGTAATTAGCATGCCGAATATTACTTGGAAAGTGAATTGGAACGAAATCGCCAATAGATAAGACCATTTTACAATTTGGGCCCAAGTTAGAAGCAGAGCCTAAGGTGTAAATTATTGATAGTCCATATCTCGGAAACTATAAGAGATAATGCAATTTCGCAACCGGCAATGTAATTAACATGCCGAATATCACTTGGAATGTGAATTGGGACGAAATCGCCAATAGATAAGACCATTTTACAATTTGGGCCCAAGTTAGAAGCAGAGCCTAAGGTGTAAATTATCGATAGTCCATATCTCGGAAACTATAAGAGATAATGCAATTTGGCAACCGGCAATGTAATTAGCATGCCGAATATTACTTGGAATGTGAATTGGAACGAAATCGCCAATAGATAAGACCATTTTACAATTTGGGCCCAAGTTAGAAGCAGAGCCTAAGGTGTAAATTATCGATAGTCCATATCTCGGAAACTATAAGAGATAATGCAATTTGGCAACCGGCAATGTAATTAGCATGCCGAATATTACTTGGAATGTGAATTGGAACGAAATCGCCAATAGGTAAGACCATTTTACAATTTGGGCCCAAGTTAGAAGCAGAGCCTAAGGTGTAAATTATCGATAGTCCATAGCTCGGAAAATATAAGAGATAATTCAATTTGGCAACCGGCAATGTAATTAGCATGCCGAATATTACTTGGAATGTGAATTGGAACGAAATCGCCAATAGATAAGACCATTTTACAATTTGGGCCCAAGTTAGAAGCAGAGCCTAAGGTGTAAATTATCGATAGTCCATATCTCGGAAACTATAAGAGATAATGCAATTTGGCGACCGGCAATGTAATTAGCATGCCGAATATTACTTAGAATGTGAATTGGAACGAAATCGCCAATAGATAAGACCATTTTGCAATTTGGGCCCAAGTTAGAAGCAGAGCCTAAGGTGTAAATTATCGATAGTCCATAACTCGGAAACTATAAGAGATAATGCAATTTGGCAACCGGCAATGTAATTAGCATGCCGAATATTACTTGGAATGTGAATTGGAACGAAATCGCCAATAGATAAGGCCATTTTACAATTTGGGCCCAAGTTAGAAGCAGAGCCTATGGTGTAAATTATCGATAGTCCATATCTCGGAAACTATAAGAGATAATGCAATTTGGCAACCGGCAATGTAATTAGCATGCCTAATATTACTTGGAATGTGAATTGGTACGAAATCGCCAATAGATAAGACCATTTTACAATTTGGGCCCAAGTTAGAAGCAGAGCCTAAGGTGTAAATTATCGATAGTCCATATGTCGGAAACTATAAGAGTTAATGCAATTTGGCAACCGGCAATGTAATTAGCATGCCGAATATTACTTGGAATGTGAATTGGAACGAAATCGCCAATAGATAAGACCATTTTACAATTTGGGCCCAAGTTAGAAGCAGAGCCTAAGGTGTAAATTATCGATAGTCCATATCTCGGAAACTATAAGAGATAATGCAATTTGGCAACCGGCAATGTAATTAGCATGCCGAATATTACTAGGAGTGTGAATTGGAACGAAATCGCCAATAGATAAGACCATTTTACAATTTGGGCCCAAGTTAGAAGCAGAGCCTAAGGTGTAAATTATCGATAGTCCATATCTCTGAAACTATAAGAGATAATGCAATTTCGCAACCGGCAATGTAATTAGCATGCCGAATATTACTCGGAATGTGAATTGGGACGAAATCGCCAATAGATAAGGCCATTTTACAATTTGGGCCCAAGTTAGAAGCAGAGCCTAAGGTGTAAATTATCGATAGTCCATATCTCTGAAACTATAAGAGATAATGCAATTTGGCAACCGGCAATGTAATTAGCATGCCGAATATTACTTGGAATGTGAATTGGAACGAAATCGCCAATAGATAAGACCATTTTACAATTTGGGCCCAAGTTAGAAGCAGAGCCTAAGGTGTAAATTATTGATAGTCCATATCTCGGAAACTATAAGAGATAATGTAATTTCGCAACCGGCAATATAATTAGCATGCCGAATATTACTAGGAGTGTGAATTGGAACGAAATCGCCAATAGATAAGACCATTTTACAATTTGGGCCCAAGTTAGAAGCAGAGCCTAAGGTGTAAATTATCGATAGTCCATATCTCGGAAACTATAAGAGATAATGCAATTTGGCAACCGGCAATGTAATTAGCATGCCGAATATTACTTGGAATGTGAATTGGAACGAAATCGCCAATAGATAAGACCATTTTACAATTTGGGCCCAAGTTAGAAGCAGAGCCTAAGGTGTAAATTATCGATAGTCCATATCTCGGAAACTATAAGAGATAATGCAATTTCGCAACCGGCAATGTAATTAGCATGCCGAATATTACTTGGAGTGTGAATTGGAACGAAATCGCCAATAGATAAGACCATTTTACAATTTGGGCCCAAGTTAGAAGCAGAGCCTAAGGTGTAAATTATCGATAGTCCATATCTCGGAAACTATAAGAGATAATGCAATTTGGCAACCGGCAATGTAATTAGCATGCCGAATATTACTTGGAATGTGAATTGGAACGAAATCGCCAATAGATAAGACCATTTTACAATTTGGGCCCAAGTTAGAAGCAGAGCCTAAGGTGTAAATTATCGATAGTCCATATCTCGGAAACTATAAGAGATAATGCAATTTGGCAACCGGCAATTTAATTAGCATGCCGAATATTACTTGGAATGTGAATTGGAACGAAATCGCCTATAGATAAGACCATTTTACAATTTGGGCCCAAGTTAGAAGCAGAGCCTAAGGTGTAAATTATCGATAGTCCATATCTCGGAAACTATAAGAGATAATGCAATTTGGCAACCGGCAATGTAATTAGCATGCCGAACATTACTTGGAATGTGAATTGCAACTAAATCGCCAATAGATAAGACCATTTTACAATTTGGGCCCAAGTTAGAAGCAGAGCCTAAGGTGTAAATTATCGATAGTCCATATCTCGGGAACTATAAGAGATAATGCAATTTGGCAACCGGCAATGTAATTAGCATGCCGAATATTACTTGGAAAGTGAATTGGAACGAAATCGCCAATAGATAAGACCATTTTACAATTTGGGCCCAAGTTAGAAGCAGAGCCTAAGGTGTAAATTATTGATAGTCCATATCTCGGAAACTATAAGAGATAATGCAATTTCGCAACCGGCAATGTAATTAACATGCCGAATATCACTTGGAATGTGAATTGGGACGAAATCGCCAATAGATAAGACCATTTTACAATTTGGGCCCAAGTTAGAAGCAGAGCCTAAGGTGTAAATTATCGATAGTCCATATCTCGGAAACTATAAGAGATAATGCAATTTGGCAACCGGCAATGTAATTAGCATGCCGAATATTACTTGGAATGTGAATTGGAACGAAATCGCCAATAGATAAGACCATTTTACAATTTGGGCCCAAGTTAGAAGCAGAGCCTAAGGTGTAAATTATCGATAGTCCATATCTCGGAAACTATAAGAGATAATGCAATTTGGCAACCGGCAATGTAATTAGCATGCCGAATATTACTTGGAATGTGAATTGGAACGAAATCGCCAATAGGTAAGACCATTTTACAATTTGGGCCCAAGTTAGAAGCAGAGCCTAAGGTGTAAATTATCGATAGTCCATAGCTCGGAAAATATAAGAGATAATTCAATTTGGCAACCGGCAATGTAATTAGCATGCCGAATATTACTTGGAATGTGAATTGGAACGAAATCGCCAATAGATAAGACCATTTTACAATTTGGGCCCAAGTTAGAAGCAGAGCCTAAGGTGTAAATTATCGATAGTTCATATCTCGGAAACTATAAGAGATAATGCAATTTGGCGACCGGCAATGTAATTAGCATGCCGAATATTACTTAGAATGTGAATTGGAACGAAATCGCCAATAGATAAGACCATTTTGCAATTTGGGCCCAAGTTAGAAGCAGAGCCTAAGGTGTAAATTATCGATAGTCCATAACTCGGAAACTATAAGAGATAATGCAATTTGGCAACCGGCAATGTAATTAGCATGCCGAATATTACTTGGAATGTGAATTGGAACGAAATCGCCAATAGATAAGGCCATTTTACAATTTGGGCCCAAGTTAGAAGCAGAGCCTATGGTGTAAATTATCGATAGTCCATATCTCGGAAACTATAAGAGATAATGCAATTTGGCAACCGGCAATGTAATTAGCATGCCGAATATTACTTGGAATGTGAATTGGTACGAAATCGCCAATAGATAAGACCATTTTACAATTTGGGCCCAAGTTAGAAGCAGAGCCTAAGGTGTAAATTATCGATAGTCCATATGTCGGAAACTATAAGAGTTAATGCAATTTGGCAACCGGCAATGTAATTAGCATGCCGAATATTACTTGGAATGTGAATTGGAACGAAATCGCCAATAGATAAGACCATTTTACAATTTGGGCCCAAGTTAGAAGCAGAGCCTAAGGTGTAAATTATCGATAGTCCATATCTCGGAAACTATAAGAGATAATGCAATTTGGCAACCGGCAATGTAATTAGCATGCCGAATATTACTTGGAATGTGAATTGGAACGAAATTGCCAATAGATAAGACCATTTTACAATTTGGGCCCAAGTTAGAAGCAGAGCCTAAGGTGTAAATTATCGATAGTCCATATCTCTGAAACTATAAGAGATAATGCAATTTCGCAACCGGCAATGTAATTAGCATGCCGAATATTACTCGGAATGTGAATTGGGACGAAATCGCCAATAGATAAGGCCATTTTACAATTTGGGCCCAAGTTAGAAGCAGAGCCTAAGGTGTAAATTATCGATAGTCCATATCTCTGAAACTATAAGAGATAATGCAATTTGGCAACCGGCAATGTAATTAGCATGCCGAATATTACTTGGAATGTGAATTGGAACGAAATCGCCAATAGATAAGACCATTTTACAATTTGGGCCCAAGTTAGAAGCAGAGCCTAAGGTGTAAATTATTGATAGTCCATATCTCGGAAACTATAAGAGATAATGTAATTTCGCAACCGGCAATGTAATTAGCATGCCGAATATTACTAGGAGTGTGAATTGGAACGAAATCGCCAATAGATAAGACCATTTTACAATTTGGGCCCAAGTTAGAAGCAGAGCCTAAGGTGTAAATTATCGATAGTCCATATCTCGGAAACTATAAGAGATAATGCAATTTGGCAACCGGCAATGTAATTAGCATGCCGAATATTACTTGGAATGTGAATTGGAACGAAATCGCCAATAGATAAGACCATTTTACAATTTGGGCCCAAGTTAGAAGCAGAGCCTAAGGTGTAAATTATCGATAGTCCATATCTCGGAAACTATAAGAGATAATGCAATTTGGCAACCGGCAATGTAATTAGCATGCCGAATATTACTTGGAATGTGTATTGGAACGAAATCGCCAATAGATAAGACCATTTTACAATTTGGGCCCAAGTTAGAAGCAGAGCCTAAGGTGTAAATTATCGATAGTCCATATCTCGGAAACTATAAGAGATAATGCAATTTGGCAACCGGCAATGTAATTAGCATGCCGAATATTACTTGGAATGTGAATTGGAACGAAATCGCCAATAGATAAGTCCATTTTACAATTTGGGCCTAAGTTAGAAGCAGAGCCTAATGTGTAAATTATCGATAGTCCATATCTCGGAAACTATAAGAGATAATGCAATTTGGCAACCGGCAATGTAATTAGCATGCCGAATATTACTTGGAATGTGAATTGGAACGAAATCGCCAATAGATAAGACCATTTTACAATTTGGGCCCAAGTTAGAAGCAGAGCCTAAGGTGTAAATTATTGATAGTCCATATCTCGGAAACTATAAGAGATAATGCAATTTCGCAACCGGCAATGTAATTAGCATGCCGAATATCACTTGGAATGTGAATTGGGACGAAATCGCCAATAGATAAGACCATTTTACAATTTGGGCCCAAGTTAGAAGCAGAGCCTAAGGTGTAAATTATCGATAGTCCATATCTCGGAAACTATAAGAGATAATGCAATTTGGCAATCGGCAATGTAATTAGCATGCCGAATATTACTTGGAATGTGAATTGGAACGAAATCGCCAATAGATAAGACCATTTTACAATTTGGGCCCAAGTTAGAAGCAGAGCCTAAGGTGTAAATTATCGATAGTCCATATCTCGGAAACTATAAGAGATAATGCAATTTGGCAACCGGCAATGTAATTAGCATGCCGAATATTACTTGGAATGTGAATTGGAACGAAATCGCCAATAGGTAAGACCATTTTACAATTTATGCCCAAGTTAGAAGCAGAGCCTAAGGTGTAAATTATCGATAGTCCATATCTCGGAAACTATAAGAGATAATTCAATTTGGCAACCGGCAATGTAATTAGCACGCCGAATATTACTTGGAATGTGAATTGGAACGAAATCGCCAATAGATAAGACCATTTTACAATTTGGGCCCAAGTTAGAAGCAGAGCCTAAGGTGTAAATTATCGATAGTCCATATCTCGGAAACTATAAGAGATAATGCAATTTGGCAACCGGCAATGTAATTAGCATGCCGAATATTACTTGGAATGTGAATTGGAACGAAATCGCCAATAGATAAGACCATTTTACAATTTGGGCCCAAGTTAGAAGCAGAGCCTAAGGTGTAAATTATCGATAGTCCATATCTCGGAAACTATAAGAGATAATGCAATTTGGCAACCGGCAATGTAATTAGCATGCCGAATATTACTTGGAATGTGAATTGGAACGAAATCGCCAATAGATAAGACCATTTTACAATTTGGGCCCAAGTTAGAAGCAGAGCCTAAGGTGTAAATTATCGATAGTCCATATCTCGGAAACTATAAGAGATAATGCAATTTGGCAACCGGCAATGTAATTAGCATGCCGAATATTAATTGGAATGTGAATTGGAACGAAATCGCCAATAGATAAGACCATTTTACAATTTGGGCCCAAGTTAGAAGCAGAGCCTAAGGTGTAAATTATCGATAGTCCATATCTCGGAAACTATAAGAGATAATGCAATTTGGCAACCGGCAATGTAATTAGCATGCCGAATATTACTTGGAATGTGAATTGGAACGAAATCGCCAATAGGTAAGACCATTTTACAATTTGGGCCCAAGTTAGAAGCAGAGCCTATGGTGTAAATTATCGATAGTCCATATCTCGGAAACTATAAGAGATAATGCAATTTGGCAACCGGCAATGTAATTAGCATGCCCAATATTACTTGGAATGTGAATTGGAACGAAATCGCCAATAGATAAGACCATTTTACAATTTGGGCCCAAGTTAGAAGCAGAGCCTAAGGTGTAAATTATCGATAGTCCATATCTCGGAAACTATAAGAGATAATTCAATTTAGCAACCGGCAATGTAATTAGCATGCCGAATATTACTTGGAATGTGAATTGGAACGAAATCGCCAATAGATAAAACCATTTTACAATTTGGGCCCAAGTTAGAAGCAGAGTCTAAGGTGTAAATTATCGATAGTCCATATCTCGGAAACTATAAGAGATAATGCAATTTGGCAACCGGCAATGTAATTAGCATGCCGAATATTACTTGGAATGTGAATTGGAACGAAATCGCCAATAGATAAGACCATTTTACAATTTGGGAGCAAGTTAGAAGCAGAGCCTAAGGTGTAAATTATCGATAGTCCATATCTCGGAAACTATAAGAGATAATGCAATTTCGCAACCGGCAATGTAATTAGCATGCCGAATATCACTTGGAATGTGAATTGGGACGAAATCGCCAATAGATAAGACCATTTTACAATTTGGGCCCAAGTTAGAAGCAGAGCCTAAGGTGTAAATTATCGATAGTCCATATCTCGGAAACTATAAGAGATAATGCAATTTGGCAACCGGCAATGTAATTAGCATGCCGAATATTACTTGGAATGTGAATTGGAACGAAATCGCCAATAGATAAGACCATTTTACAATTTGGGCCCAAGTTAGAAGCAGAGCCTAAGGTGTAAATTATCGATAGTCCATATCTCGGAAACTATAAGAGATAATGCAATTTGGCAACCGGCAATGTAATTAGCATGCCGAATATTACTTGGAATGTGAATTGGAACGAAATCGCCAATAGGTAAGACCATTTTACAATTTGGGCCCAAGTTAGAAGCAGAGCCTAAGGTGTAAATAATCGATAGTCCATAGCTCGGAAAATATAAGAGATAATTCAATTTGGCAACCGGCAATGTAATTAGCATGCCGAATATTACTTGGAATGTGAATTGGAACGAAATAGCCAATAGATAAGACCATTTTACAATTTGGGCCCAAGTTAGAAGCAGAGCCTAAGGTGTAAATTATCGATAGTCCATATCTCGGAAACTATAAGAGATAATGCAATTTGGCGACCGGCAATGTAATTAGCATGCCGAATATTACTTGGAATGTGAATTGGAACGAAATCGCCAATAGATAAGACCATTTTGCAATTTGGGCCCAAGTTAGAAGCAGAGCCTAAGGTGTAAATTATCGATAGTCCATAACTCGGAAACTATAAGAGATAATGCAATTTGGCAACCGGCAATGTAATTAGCATGCCGAATATTACTTGGAATGTGAATTGGAACGAAATCGCCAATAGATAAGGCCATTTTACAATTTGGGCCCAAGTTAGAAGCAGAGCCTATGGTGTAAATTATCGATAGTCCATATCTCGGAAACTATAAGAGATAATGCAATTTGGCAACCGGCAATGTAATTAGCATGCCGAATATTACTTGGAATGTGAATTGGAACGAAATCGCCAATAGATAAGACCATTTTACAATTTGGGCCGAAGTTAGAAGCAGAGCCTAAGGTGTAAATTATCGATAGTCCATATCTCGGAAACTATAAGAGTTAATGCAATTTGGCAACCGGCAATGTAATTAGCATGCCGAATATTACTTGGAATGTGAATTGGAACGAAATCGCCAATAGATAAGACCATTTTACAATTTGGGCCCAAGTTAGAAGCAGAGCCTAAGGTGTAAATTATCGATAGTCCATAACTCGGAAACTATAAGAGATAATGCAATTTGGCAAACGGCAATGTAATTAGCATGCCGAATATTACTTGGAATGTGAATTGGAACGAAATCGCCAATAGATAAGGCCATTTTACAATTTGGGCCCAAGTTAGAAGCAGAGCCTATGGTGTAAATTATCGATAGTCCATATCTCTGAAACTATAAGAGATAATGCAATTTCGCAACCGGCAATGTAATTAGCATGCCGAATATTACTTGGAATGTGAATTGGGACGAAATCGCCAATAGATAAGGCCATTTTACAATTTGGGCCCAAGTTAGAAGCAGAGCCTAAGGTGTAAATTATCGATAGTCCATATCTCGGAAACTATAAGAGATAATGCAATTTGGCAACCGGCAATGTAATTAGCAGGCCGAATATTACTTGGAATGTGAATTGGAACGAAATCGCCAATAGATAAGACCATTTTACAATTTGGGCCCAAGTTAGAAGCAGAGCCTAAGGTGTAAATTATTGATAGTCCATATCTCGGAAACTATAAGAGATAATGTAATTTCGCAACCGGCAATGTAATTAGCATGCCGAATATTACTAGGAGTGTGAATTGGAACGAAATCGCCAATAGATAAGACCATTTTACAATTTGGGCCCAAGTTAGAAGCAGAGCCTAAGGTGTAAATTATCGATAGTCCATATCTCGGAAACTATAAGAGATAATGCAATTTGGCAACCGGCAATGTAATTAGCATGCCGAATATTACTTGGAATGTGAATTGGAACGAAATCGCCAATAGATAAGACCATTTTACAATTTGGGCCCAAGTTAGAAGCAGAGCCTAAGGTGTAAATTATCGATAGTCCATATCTCGGAAACTACAAGAGATAATGCAATTTGGCAACCGGCAATGTAATTAGCATGCCGAATATTACTTGGAATGTGAATTGGAACGAAATCGCCAATAGATAAGACCATTTTACAATTTGGGCCCAAGTTAGAAGCAGAGCCTAAGGTGTAAATTATCGATAGTCCATATCTCGGAAACTATAAGAGATAATGCAATTTGGCAACCGGCAATGTAATTAGCATGCCGAATATTACTTGGAATGTGAATTGGAACGAAATCGCCAATAGATAAGACCATTTTACAATTTGGGCCCAAGTTAGAAGCAGAGCCTAATGTGTAAATTATCGATAGTCCATATCTCGGAAACTATAAGAGATAATGCAATTTGGCAACCGGCAATGTAATTAGCATGCCGAATATTACTTGGAATGTGAATTGGAACGAAATCGCCAATAGATAAGACCATTTTACAATTTGGGCCCAAGTTAGAAGCAGAGCCTAAGGTGTAAATTATTGATAGTCCATATCTCGGAAACTATAAGAGATAATGCAATTTCGCAACCGGCAATGTAATTAGCATGCCGAATATCACTTGGAATGTGAATTGGGACGAAATCGCCAATAGATAAGACCATTTTACAATTTGGGACCAAGTTAGAAGCAGAGCCTAAGGTGTAAATTATCGATAGTCCATATCTCGGAAACTATAAGAGATAATGCAATTTGGCAACCGGCAATGTAATTAGCATGCCGAATATTACTTGGAATGTGAATTGGAACGAAATCGCCAATAGATAAGACCATTTTACAATTTGGGCCCAAGTTAGAAGCAGAGCCTAAGGTGTAAATTATCGATAGTCCATATCTCGGAAACTATAAGAGATAATTCAATTTGGCAACCGGCAATGTAATTAGCATGCCGAATATTACTTGGAATGTGAATTGGAACGAAATCGCCAATAGGTAAGACCATTTTACAATTTGGGCCCAAGTTAGAAGCAGAGCCTAAGGTGTAAATTATCGATAGTCCATATCTCTGAAACTATAAGAGATAATGCATTTTGGCAACCGGCAATGTAATTAGCATGCCGAATATTACTTGGAATGTGAATTTTGACGAAATCGCCAATAGATAAGGCCATTTTACAATTTGGGCCCAAGTTAGAAGCAGAGCCTAAGGTGTAAATTATCGATAGTCCATATCTCGGAAACTATAAGAGATAATGCAATTTGGCAACCGGCAATGTAATTAGCAGGCCGAATATTACTTGGAATGTGAATTGGAACGAAATCGCCAATAGATAAGACCATTTTACAATTTGGGCCCAAGTTAGAAGCAGAGCCTAAGGTGTAAATTATCGATAGTCCATATCTCGGAAACTATAAGAGATAATTCAATTTGGCAACCGGCAATGTAATTAGCATGCCGAATATTACTTGGAATGTGAATTGGAACGAAATCGCCAATAGGTAAGACCATTTTACAATTTGGGCCCAAGTTAGAAGCAGAGCCTAAGGTGTAAATTATCGATAGTCCATATCTCTGAAACTATAAGAGATAATGCATTTTGGCAACCGGCAATGTAATTAGCATGCCGAATATTACTTGGAATGTGAATTTTGACGAAATCGCCAATAGATAAGGCCATTTTACAATTTGGGCCCAAGTTAGAAGCAGAGCCTAAGGTGTAAATTATCGATAGTCCATATCTCGGAAACTATAAGAGATAATGCAATTTGGCAACCGGCAATGTAATTAGCAGGCCGAATATTACTTGGAATGTGAATTGGAACGAAATCGCCAATAGATAAGACCATTTTACAATTTGGGCCCAAGTTAGAAGCAGAGCCTAAGGTGTAAATTATTGATAGTCCATATCTCGGAAACTATAAGAGATAATGTAATTTCGCAACCGGCAATGTAATTAGCATGCCGAATATTACTAGGAGTGTGAATTGGAACGAAATCGCCAATAGATAAGACCATTTTACAATTTGGGCCCAAGTTAGAAGCAGAGCCTAAGGTGTAAATAATCGATAGTCCATAGCTCGGAAAATATAAGAGATAATTCAATTTGGCAACCGGCAATGTAATTAGCATGCCGAATATTACTTGGAATGTGAATTGGAACGAAATAGCCAATAGATAAGACCATTTTACAATTTGGGCCCAAGTTAGAAGCAGAGCCTAAGGTGTAAATTATCGATAGTCCATATCTCGGAAACTATAAGAGATAATGCAATTTGGCGACCGGCAATGTAATTAGCATGCCGAATATTACTTGGAATGTGAATTGGAACGAAATCGCCAATAGATAAGACCATTTTGCAATTTGGGCCCAAGTTAGAAGCAGAGCCTAAGGTGTAAATTATCGATAGTCCATAACTCGGAAACTATAAGAGATAATGCAATTTGGCAACCGGCAATGTAATTAGCATGCCGAATATTACTTGGAATGTGAATTGGAACGAAATCGCCAATAGATAAGGCCATTTTACAATTTGGGCCCAAGTTAGAAGCAGAGCCTATGGTGTAAATTATCGATAGTCCATATCTCGGAAACTATAAGAGATAATGCAATTTGGCAACCGGCAATGTAATTAGCATGCCGAATATTACTTGGAATGTGAATTGGAACGAAATCGCCAATAGATAAGACCATTTTACAATTTGGGCCCAAGTTAGAAGCAGAGCCTAAGGTGTAAATTATCGATAGTCCATATCTCGGAAACTATAAGAGTTAATGCAATTTGGCAACCGGCAATGTAATTAGCATGCCGAATATTACTTGGAATGTGAATTGGAACGAAATCGCCAATAGATAAGACCATTTTACAATTTGGGCCCAAGTTAGAAGCAGAGCCTAAGGTGTAAATTATCGATAGTCCATAACTCGGAAACTATAAGAGATAATGCAATTTGGCAAACGGCAATGTAATTAGCATGCCGAATATTACTTGGAATGTGAATTGGAACGAAATCGCCAATAGATAAGGCCATTTTACAATTTGGGCCCAAGTTAGAAGCAGAGCCTATGGTGTAAATTATCGATAGTCCATATCTCTGAAACTATAAGAGATAATGCAATTTCGCAACCGGCAATGTAATTAGCATGCCGAATATTACTTGGAATGTGAATTGGGACGAAATCGCCAATAGATAAGGCCATTTTACAATTTGGGCCCAAGTTAGAAGCAGAGCCTAAGGTGTAAATTATCGATAGTCCATATCTCGGAAACTATAAGAGATAATGCAATTTGGCAACCGGCAATGTAATTAGCAGGCCGAATATTACTTGGAATGTGAATTGGAACGAAATCGCCAATAGATAAGACCATTTTACAATTTGGGCCCAAGTTAGAAGCAGAGCCTAAGGTGTAAATTATTGATAGTCCATATCTCGGAAACTATAAGAGATAATGTAATTTCGCAACCGGCAATGTAATTAGCATGCCGAATATTACTAGGAGTGTGAATTGGAACGAAATCGCCAATAGATAAGACCATTTTACAATTTGGGCCCAAGTTAGAAGCAGAGCCTAAGGTGTAAATTATCGATAGTCCATATCTCGGAAACTATAAGAGATAATGCAATTTGGCAACCGGCAATGTAATTAGCATGCCGAATATTACTTGGAATGTGAATTGGAACGAAATCGCCAATAGATAAGACCATTTTACAATTTGGGCCCAAGTTAGAAGCAGAGCCTAAGGTGTAAATTATCGATAGTCCATATCTCGGAAACTACAAGAGATAATGCAATTTGGCAACCGGCAATGTAATTAGCATGCCGAATATTACTTGGAATGTGAATTGGAACGAAATCGCCAATAGATAAGACCATTTTACAATTTGGGCCCAAGTTAGAAGCAGAGCCTAAGGTGTAAATTATCGATAGTCCATATCTCGGAAACTATAAGAGATAATGCAATTTGGCAACCGGCAATGTAATTAGCATGCCGAATATTACTTGGAATGTGAATTGGAACGAAATCGCCAATAGATAAGACCATTTTACAATTTGGGCCCAAGTTAGAAGCAGAGCCTAATGTGTAAATTATCGATAGTCCATATCTCGGAAACTATAAGAGATAATGCAATTTGGCAACCGGCAATGTAATTAGCATGCCGAATATTACTTGGAATGTGAATTGGAACGAAATCGCCAATAGATAAGACCATTTTACAATTTGGGCCCAAGTTAGAAGCAGAGCCTAAGGTGTAAATTATTGATAGTCCATATCTCGGAAACTATAAGAGATAATGCAATTTCGCAACCGGCAATGTAATTAGCATGCCGAATATCACTTGGAATGTGAATTGGGACGAAATCGCCAATAGATAAGACCATTTTACAATTTGGGACCAAGTTAGAAGCAGAGCCTAAGGTGTAAATTATCGATAGTCCATATCTCGGAAACTATAAGAGATAATGCAATTTGGCAACCGGCAATGTAATTAGCATGCCGAATATTACTTGGAATGTGAATTGGAACGAAATCGCCAATAGATAAGACCATTTTACAATTTGGGCCCAAGTTAGAAGCAGAGCCTAAGGTGTAAATTATCGATAGTCCATATCTCGGAAACTATAAGAGATAATTCAATTTGGCAACCGGCAATGTAATTAGCATGCCGAATATTACTTGGAATGTGAATTGGAACGAAATCGCCAATAGGTAAGACCATTTTACAATTTGGGCCCAAGTTAGAAGCAGAGCCTAAGGTGTAAATTATCGATAGTCCATATCTCTGAAACTATAAGAGATAATGCATTTTGGCAACCGGCAATGTAATTAGCATGCCGAATATTACTTGGAATGTGAATTTTGACGAAATCGCCAATAGATAAGGCCATTTTACAATTTGGGCCCAAGTTAGAAGCAGAGCCTAAGGTGTAAATTATCGATAGTCCATATCTCGGAAACTATAAGAGATAATGCAATTTGGCAACCGGCAATGTAATTAGCAGGCCGAATATTACTTGGAATGTGAATTGGAACGAAATCGCCAATAGATAAGACCATTTTACAATTTGGGCCCAAGTTAGAAGCAGAGCCTAAGGTGTAAATTATTGATAGTCCATATCTCGGAAACTATAAGAGATAATGTAATTTCGCAACCGGCAATGTAATTAGCATGCCGAATATTACTAGGAGTGTGAATTGGAACGAAATCGCCAATAGATAAGACCATTTTACAATTTGGGCCCAAGTTAGAAGCAGAGCCTAAGGTGTAAATTATCGATAGTCCATATCTCGGAAACTATAAGAGATAATGCAATTTGGCAACCGGCAATGTAATTAGCATGCCGAATATTACTTGGAATGTGAATTGGAACGAAATCGCCAATAGATAAGACCATTTTACAATTTGGGCCCAAGTTAGAAGCAGAGCCTAAGGTGTAAATTATCGATAGTCCATATCTCGGAAACTACAAGAGATAATGCAATTTGGCAACCGGCAATGTAATTAGCATGCCGAATATTACTTGGAATGTGAATTGGAACGAAATCGCCAATAGATAAGACCATTTTACAATTTGGGCCCAAGTTAGAAGCAGAGCCTAAGGTGTAAATTATCGATAGTCCATATCTCGGAAACTATAAGAGATAATTCAATTTGGCAACCGGCAATGTAATTAGCATGCCGAATATTACTTGGAATGTGAATTGGAACGAAATCGCCAATAGGTAAGACCATTTTACAATTTGGGCCCAAGTTAGAAGCAGAGCCTAAGGTGTAAATTATCGATAGTCCATATCTCGGAAACTATAAGAGATAATGCAATTTGGCAACCGGCAATGTAATTAGCATGCCGAATATTACTTGGAATGTGAATTGGAACGAAATCGCCAATAGATAAGACCATTTTACAATTTGGGCCCAAGTTAGAAGCAGAGCCTAAGGTGTAAATTATCGATAGTCCATATCTCGGAAACTATAAGAGATAATGCAATTTGGCAACCGGCAATGTAATTAGCATGCCGAATATTACTTGGAATGTGAATTGGAACGAAATCGCCAATAGATAAGACCATTTTACAATTTGGGCCCAAGTTAGAAGCAGAGCCTAAGGTGTAAATTATCGATAGTCCATATCTCGGAAACTATAAGAGATAATTCAATTTAGCAACCGGCAATGTAATTAGCATGCCGAATATTACTTGGAATGTGAATTGGAACGAAATCGCCAATAGATAAAACCATTTTACAATTTGGGCCCAAGTTAGAAGCAGAGTCTAAGGTGTAAATTATCGATAGTCCATATCTCGGAAACTATAAGAGATAATGCAATTTGGCAACCGGCAATGTAATTAGCATGCCGAATATTACTTGGAATGTGAATTGGAACGAAATCGCCAATAGATAAGACCATTTTACAATTTGGGAGCAAGTTAGAAGCAGAGCCTAAGGTGTAAATTATCGATAGTCCATATCTCGGAAACTATAAGAGATAATGCAATTTCGCAACCGGCAATGTAATTAGCATGCCGAATATCACTTGGAATGTGAATTGGGACGAAATCGCCAATAGATAAGACCATTTTACAATTTGGGCCCAAGTTAGAAGCAGAGCCTAAGGTGTAAATTATCGATAGTCCATATCTCGGAAACTATAAGAGATAATGCAATTTGGCAACCGGCAATGTAATTAGCATGCCGAATATTACTTGGAATGTGAATTGGAACGAAATCGCCAATAGATAAGACCATTTTACAATTTGGGCCCAAGTTAGAAGCAGAGCCTAAGGTGTAAATTATCGATAGTCCATATCTCGGAAACTATAAGAGATAATGCTATTTGGCAACCGGCAATGTAATTAGCATGCCGAATATTACTTGGAATGTGAATTGGAACGAAATCGCCAATAGGTAAGACCATTTTACAATTTGGGCCCAAGTTAGAAGCAGGGCCTAAGGTGTAAATAATCGATAGTCCATAGCTCGGAAAATATAAGAGATAATTCAATTTGGCAACCGGCAATGTAATTAGCATGCCGAATATTACTTGGAATGTGAATTGGAACGAAATAGCCAATAGATAAGACCATTTTACAATTTGGGCCCAAGTTAGAGGCAGAGCCTAAGGTGTAAATTATCGATAGTCCATATCTCGGAAACTATAAGAGATAATGCAATTTGGCGACCGGCAATGTAATTAGCATGCCGAATATTACTTGGAATGTGAATTGGAACGAAATCGCCAATAGATAAGACCATTTTGCAATTTGGGCCCAAGTTAGAAGCAGAGCCTAAGGTGTAAATTATCGATAGTCCATAACTCGGAAACTATAAGAGATAATGCAATTTGGCAACCGGCAATGTAATTAGCATGCCGAATATTACTTGGAATGTGAATTGGAACGAAATCGCCAATAGATAAGGCCATTTTACAATTTGGGCCCAAGTTAGAAGCAGAGCCTATGGTGTAAATTATCGATAGTCCATATCTCGGAAACTATAAGAGATAATGCAATTTGGCAACCGGCAATGTAATTAGCATGCCGAATATTACTTGGAATGTGAATTGGAACGAAATCGCCAATAGATAAGACCATTTTACAATTTGGGCCCAAGTTAGAAGCAGAGCCTAAGGTGTAAATTATCGATAGTCCATATCTCGGAAACTATAAGAGTTAATGCAATTTGGCAACCGGCAATGTAATTAGCATGCCGAATATTACTTGGAATGTGAATTGGAACGAAATCGCCAATAGATAAGACCATTTTACAATTTGGGCCCAAGTTAGAAGCAGAGCCTAAGGTGTAAATTATCGATAGTCCATAACTCGGAAACTATAAGAGATAATGCAATTTGGCAACCGGCAATGTAATTAGCATGCCGAATATTACTTGGAATGTGAATTGGAACGAAATCGCCAATAGATAAGGCCATTTTACAATTTGGGCCCAAGTTAGAAGCAGAGCCTATGGTGTAAATTATCGATAGTCCATATCTCTGAAACTATAAGAGATAATGCAATTTCGCAACCGGCAATGTAATTAGCATGCCGAATATTACTTGGAATGTGAATTGGGACGAAATCCCCAATAGATAAGGCCATTTTACAATTTGGGCCCAAGTTAGAAGCAGAGCCTAAGGTGTAAATTATCGATAGTCCATATCTCGGAAACTATAAGAGATAATGCAATTTGGCAACCGGCAATGTAATTAGCAGGCCGAATATTACTTGGAATGTGAATTGGAACGAAATCGCCAATAGATAAGACCATTTTACAATTTGGGCCCAAGTTAGAAGCAGAGCCTAAGGTGTAAATTATTGATAGTCCATATCTCGGAAACTATAAGAGATAATGTAATTTCGCAACCGGCAATGTAATTAGCATGCCGAATATTACTAGGAGTGTGAATTGGAACGAAATCGCCAATAGATAAGACCATTTTACAATTTGGGCCCAAGTTAGAAGCAGAGCCTAAGGTGTAAATTATCGATAGTCCATATCTCGGAAACTATAAGAGATAATGCAATTTGGCAACCGGCAATGTAATTAGCATGCCGAATATTACTTGGAATGTGAATTGGTACGAAATCGCCAATAGATAAGACCATTTTACAATTTGGGCCCAAGTTAGAAGCAGAGCCTAAGGTGTAAATTATCGATAGTCCATATCTCGGAAACCACAAGAGATAATGCAATTTGGCAACCGGCAATGTAATTAGCATGCCGAATATTACTTGGAATGTGAATTGGAACGAAATCGCCAATAGATAAGACCATTTTACAATTTGGGCCCAAGTTAGAAGCAGAGCCTAAGGTGTAAATTATCGATAGTCCATATCTCGGAAACTATAAGAGATAATGCAATTTGGCAACCGGCAATGTAATTAGCATGCCGAATATTACTTGGAATGTGAATTGGAACGAAATCGCCAATAGATAAGACCATTTTACAATTTGGGCCCAAGTTAGAAGCAGAGCCTAATGTGTAAATTATCGATAGTCCATATCTCGGAAACTATAAGAGATAATGCAATTTGGCAACCGGCAATGTAATTAGCATGCCGAATATTACTTGGAATGTGAATTGGAACGAAATCGCCAATAGATAAGACCATTTTACAATTTGGGCCCAAGTTAGAAACAGAGCCTAAGGTGTAAATTATTGATAGTCCATATCTCGGAAACTATAAGAGATAATGCAATTTCGCAACCGGCAATGTAATTAGCATGCCGAATATCACTTGGAATGTGAATTGGGACGAAATCGCCAATAGATAAGACCATTTTACAATTTGGGACCAAGTTAGAAGCAGAGCCTAAGGTGTAAATTATCGATAGTCCATATCTCGGAAACTATAAGAGATAATGCAATTTGGCAACCGGCAATGTAATTAGCATGCCGAATATTACTTGGAATGTGAATTGGAACGAAATCGCCAATAGATAAGACCATTTTACAATTTGGGCCCAAGTTAGAAGCAGAGCCTAAGGTGTAAATTATCGATAGTCCATATCTCGGAAACTATAAGAGATAATTCAATTTGGCAACCGGCAATGTAATTAGCATGCCGAATATTACTTGGAATGTGAATTGGAACGAAATCGCCAATAGGTAAGACCATTTTACAATTTGGGCCCAAGTTAGAAGCAGAGCCTAAGGTGTAAATTATCGATAGTCCATATCTCTGAAACTATAAGAGATAATGCAATTTCGCAACCGGCAATGTAATTAGCATGCCGAATATTACTTGGAATGTGAATTGGGACGAAATCGCCAATAGATAAGGCCATTTTACAATTTGGGCCCAAGTTAGAAGCAGAGCCTAAGGTGTAAATTATCGATAGTCCATATCTCGGAAACTATAAGAGATAATGCAATTTGGCAACCGGCAATGTAATTAGCAGGCCGAATATTACTTGGAATGTGAATTGGAACGAAATCGCCAATAGATAAGACCATTTTACAATTTGGGCCCAAGTTAGAAGCAGAGCCTAAGGTGTAAATTATTGATAGTCCATATCTCGGAAACTATAAGAGATAATGTAATTTCGCAACCGGCAATGTAATTAGCATGCCGAATATTACTAGGAGTGTGAATTGGAACGAAATCGCCAATAGATAAGACCATTTTACAATTTGGGCCCAAGTTAGAAGCAGAGCCTAAGGTGTAAATTATCGATAGTCCATATCTCGGAAACTATAAGAGATAATGCAATTTGGCAACCGGCAATGTAATTAGCATGCCGAATATTACTTGGAATGTGAATTGGAACGAAATCGCCAATAGATAAGACCATTTTACAATTTGGGCCCAAGTTAGAAGCAGAGCCTAAGGTGTAAATTATCGATAGTCCATATCTCGGAAACTACAAGAGATAATGCAATTTGGCAACCGGCAATGTAATTAGCATGCCGAATATTACTTGGAATGTGAATTTTAACGAAATCGCCAATAGATAAGACCATTTTACAATTTGGGCCCAAGTTAGAAGCAGAGCCTAAGGTGTAAATTATCGATAGTCCATATCTCGGAAACTATAAGAGATAATGCAATTTGGCAACCGGCAATGTAATTAGCATGCCGAATATTACTTGGAATGTGAATTGGAACGAAATCGCCAATAGATAAGACCATTTTACAATTTGGGCCCAAGTTAGAAGCAGAGCCTAAGGTGTAAATTATCGATAGTCCATATCTCGGAAACTATAAGAGATAATGCAATTTGGCAACCGGCAATGTAATTAGCATGCCGAATATTACTTGGAATGTGAATTGGAACGAAATCGCCAATAGATAAGACCATTTTACAATTTGGGCCCAAGTTAGAAGCAGAGCCTAAGGTGTAAATTATCGATAGTCCATATCTCGGAAACTATAAGAGATAATGCAATTTGGCAACCGGCAATGTAATTAGCATGCCGAATATTACTTGGAATGTGAATTGGAACGAAATCGCCTATAGATAAGACCATTTTACAATTTGGGCCCAAGTTAGAAGCAGAGCCTAAGGTGTAAATTATCGATAGTCCATATCTCGGAAACTATAAGAGATAATGCAATTTGGCAACCGGCAATGTAATTAGCATGCCGAACATTACTTGGAATGTGAATTGCAACTAAATCGCCAATAGATAAGACCATTTTACAATTTGGGCCCAAGTTAGAAGCAGAGCCTAAGGTGTAAATTATCGATAGTCCATATCTCGGGAACTATAAGAGATAATGCAATTTGGCAACCGGCAATGTAATTAGCATGCCGAATATTACTTGGAAAGTGAATTGGAACGAAATCGCCAATAGATAAGACCATTTTACAATTTGGGCCCAAGTTAGAAGCAGAGCCTAAGGTGTAAATTATTGATAGTCCATATCTCGGAAACTATAAGAGATAATGCAATTTCGCAACCGGCAATGTAATTAACATGCCGAATATCACTTGGAATGTGAATTGGGACGAAATCGCCAATAGATAAGACCATTTTACAATTTGGGCCCAAGTTAGAAGCAGAGCCTAAGGTGTAAATTATCGATAGTCCATATCTCGGAAACTATAAGAGATAATGCAATTTGGCAACCGGCAATGTAATTAGCATGCCGAATATTACTTGGAATGTGAATTGGAACGAAATCGCCAATAGATAAGACCATTTTACAATTTGGGCCCAAGTTAGAAGCAGAGCCTAAGGTGTAAATTATCGATAGTCCATATCTCGGAAACTATAAGAGATAATGCAATTTGGCAACCGGCAATGTAATTAGCATGCCGAATATTACTTGGAATGTGAATTGGAACGAAATCGCCAATAGGTAAGACCATTTTACAATTTGGGCCCAAGTTAGAAGCAGAGCCTAAGGTGTAAATTATCGATAGTCCATAGCTCGGAAAATATAAGAGATAATTCAATTTGGCAACCGGCAATGTAATTAGCATGCCGAATATTACTTGGAATGTGAATTGGAACGAAATCGCCAATAGATAAGACCATTTTACAATTTGGGCCCAAGTTAGAAGCAGAGCCTAAGGTGTAAATTATCGATAGTCCATATCTCGGAAACTATAAGAGATAATGCAATTTGGCGACCGGCAATGTAATTAGCATGCCGAATATTACTTAGAATGTGAATTGGAACGAAATCGCCAATAGATAAGACCATTTTGCAATTTGGGCCCAAGTTAGAAGCAGAGCCTAAGGTGTAAATTATCGATAGTCCATAACTCGGAAACTATAAGAGATAATGCAATTTGGCAACCGGCAATGTAATTAGCATGCCGAATATTACTTGGAATGTGAATTGGAACGAAATCGCCAATAGATAAGGCCATTTTACAATTTGGGCCCAAGTTAGAAGCAGAGCCTATGGTGTAAATTATCGATAGTCCATATCTCGGAAACTATAAGAGATAATGCAATTTGGCAACCGGCAATGTAATTAGCATGCCGAATATTACTTGGAATGTGAATTGGTACGAAATCGCCAATAGATAAGACCATTTTACAATTTGGGCCCAAGTTAGAAGCAGAGCCTAAGGTGTAAATTATCGATAGTCCATATGTCGGAAACTATAAGAGTTAATGCAATTTGGCAACCGGCAATGTAATTAGCATGCCGAATATTACTTGGAATGTGAATTGGAACGAAATCGCCAATAGATAAGACCATTTTACAATTTGGGCCCAAGTTAGAAGCAGAGCCTAAGGTGTAAATTATCGATAGTCCATATCTCGGAAACTATAAGAGATAATGCAATTTGGCAACCGGCAATGTAATTAGCATGCCGAATATTACTTGGAATGTGAATTGGAACGAAATTGCCAATAGATAAGACCATTTTACAATTTGGGCCCAAGTTAGAAGCAGAGCCTAAGGTGTAAATTATCGATAGTCCATATCTCTGAAACTATAAGAGATAATGCAATTTCGCAACCGGCAATGTAATTAGCATGCCGAATATTACTCGGAATGTGAATTGGGACGAAATCGCCAATAGATAAGGCCATTTTACAATTTGGGCCCAAGTTAGAAGCAGAGCCTAAGGTGTAAATTATCGATAGTCCATATCTCTGAAACTATAAGAGATAATGCAATTTGGCAACCGGCAATGTAATTAGCATGCCGAATATTACTTGGAATGTGAATTGGAACGAAATCGCCAATAGATAAGACCATTTTACAATTTGAGCCCAAGTTAGAAGCAGAGCCTAAGGTGTAAATTATCGATAGTCCATATCTCTGAAACTATAAGAGATAATGCAATTTGGCAACCGGCAATGTAATTAGCATGCCGAATATTACTTGGAATGTGAATTGGAACGAAATCGCCAATAGATAAGACCATTTTACAATTTGGGCCCAAGTTAGAAGCAGAGCCTAAGGTGTAAATTATAGATAGTCCATATCTCGGAAACTACAAGAGATAATGCAATTTGGCAACCGGCAATGTAATTAGCATGCCGAATATTACTTGGAATGTGAATTGGAACGAAATCGCCAATAGATAAGACCATTTTACAATTTGGGCCCAAGTTAGAAGCAGAGCCTAAGGTGTAAATTATCGATAGTCCATATCACGGAAACTATAAGAGATAATGCAATTTGGCAACCGGCAATGTAATTAGCATGCCGAATATTACTTGGAATGTGAATTGGGACGAAATCGCCAATAGATAAGACCATTTTACAATTTGGGACCAAGTTAGAAGCAGAGCCTAAGGTGTAAATTATCGATAGTCCATATCTCGGAAACTATAAGAGATAATGCAATTTCGCAACCGGCAATGTAATTAGCATGCCGAATATCACTTGGAATGTGAATTGGGACGAAATCGCCAATAGATAAGACCATTTTACAATTTGGGACCAAGTTAGAAGCAGAGCCTAAGGTGTAAATTATCGATAGTCCATATCTCGGAAACTATAAGAGATAATGCAATTTGGCAACCGGCAATGTAATTAGCATGCCGAATATTACTTGGAATGTGAATTGGAACGAAATCGCCAATAGATAAGACCATTTTACAATTTGGGCCCAAGTTAGAAGCAGAGCCTAAGGTGTAAATTATCGATAGTCCATATCTCGGAAACTATAAGAGATAATTCAATTTGGCAACCGGCAATGTAATTAGCATGCCGAATATTACTTGGAATGTGAATTGGAACGAAATCGCCAATAGGTAAGACCATTTTACAATTTGGGCCCAAGTTAGAAGCAGAGCCTAAGGTGTAAATTATCGATAGTCCATATCTCTGAAACTATAAGAGATAATGCAATTTGGCAACCGGCAATGTAATTAGCATGCCGAATATTACTTGGAATGTGAATTGGAACGAAATCGCCAATAGATAAGACCATTTTACAATTTGGGCCCAAGTTAGAAGCAGAGCCTAAGGTGTAAATTATCGATAGTCCATATCACGGAAACTATAAGAGATAATGCAATTTGGCAACCGGCAATGTAATTAGCATGCCGAATATTACTTGGAATGTGAATTGGGACGAAATCGCCAATAGATAAGACCATTTTACAATTTGGGACCAAGTTAGAAGCAGAGCCTAAGGTGTAAATTATCGATAGTCCATATCTCGGAAACTATAAGAGATAATGCAATTTCGCAACCGGCAATGTAATTAGCATGCCGAATATCACTTGGAATGTGAATTGGGACGAAATCGCCAATAGATAAGACCATTTTACAATTTGGGACCAAGTTAGAAGCAGAGCCTAAGGTGTAAATTATCGATAGTCCATATCTCGGAAACTATAAGAGATAATGCAATTTGGCAACCGGCAATGTAATTAGCATGCCGAATATTACTTGGAATGTGAATTGGAACGAAATCGCCAATAGATAAGACCATTTTACAATTTGGGCCCAAGTTAGAAGCAGAGCCTAAGGTGTAAATTATCGATAGTCCATATCTCGGAAACTATAAGAGATAATTCAATTTGGCAACCGGCAATGTAATTAGCATGCCGAATATTACTTGGAATGTGAATTGGAACGAAATCGCCAATAGGTAAGACCATTTTACAATTTGGGCCCAAGTTAGAAGCAGAGCCTAAGGTGTAAATTATCGATAGTCCATATCTCTGAAACTATAAGAGATAATGCAATTTCGCAACCGGCAATGTAATTAGCATGCCGAATATTACTTGGAATGTGAATTGGGACGAAATCGCCAATAGATAAGGCCATTTTACAATTTGGGCCCAAGTTAGAAGCAGAGCCTAAGGTGTAAATTATCGATAGTCCATATCTCGGAAACTATAAGAGATAATGCAATTTGGCAACCGGCAATGTAATTAGCAGGCCGAATATTACTTGGAATGTGAATTGGAACGAAATCGCCAATAGATAAGACCATTTTACAATTTGGGCCCAAGTTAGAAGCAGAGCCTAAGGTGTAAATTATTGATAGTCCATATCTCGGAAACTATAAGAGATAATGTAATTTCGCAACCGGCAATGTAATTAGCATGCCGAATATTACTAGGAGTGTGAATTGGAACGAAATCGCCAATAGATAAGACCATTTTACAATTTGGGCCCAAGTTAGAAGCAGAGCCTAAGGTGTAAATTATCGATAGTCCATATCTCGGAAACTATAAGAGATAATGCAATTTGGCAACCGGCAATGTAATTAGCATGCCGAATATTACTTGGAATGTGAATTGGAACGAAATCGCCAATAGATAAGACCATTTTACAATTTGGGCCCAAGTTAGAAGCAGAGCCTAAGGTGTAAATTATCGATAGTCCATATCTCGGAAACTACAAGAGATAATGCAATTTGGCAACCGGCAATGTAATTAGCATGCCGAATATTACTTGGAATGTGAATTTTAACGAAATCGCCAATAGATAAGACCATTTTACAATTTGGGCCCAAGTTAGAAGCAGAGCCTAAGGTGTAAATTATCGATAGTCCATATCTCGGAAACTATAAGAGATAATGCAATTTGGCAACCGGCAATGTAATTAGCATGCCGAATATTACTTGGAATGTGAATTGGAACGAAATCGCCAATAGATAAGACCATTTTACAATTTGGGCCCAAGTTAGAAGCAGAGCCTAAGGTGTAAATTATCGATAGTCCATATCTCGGAAACTATAAGAGATAATGCAATTTGGCAACCGGCAATGTAATTAGCATGCCGAATATTACTTGGAATGTGAATTGGAACGAAATCGCCAATAGATAAGACCATTTTACAATTTGGGCCCAAGTTAGAAGCAGAGCCTAAGGTGTAAATTATCGATAGTCCATATCTCGGAAACTATAAGAGATAATGCAATTTGGCAACCGGCAATGTAATTAGCATGCCGAATATTACTTGGAATGTGAATTGGAACGAAATCGCCTATAGATAAGACCATTTTACAATTTGGGCCCAAGTTAGAAGCAGAGCCTAAGGTGTAAATTATCGATAGTCCATATCTCGGAAACTATAAGAGATAATGCAATTTGGCAACCGGCAATGTAATTAGCATGCCGAACATTACTTGGAATGTGAATTGCAACTAAATCGCCAATAGATAAGACCATTTTACAATTTGGGCCCAAGTTAGAAGCAGAGCCTAAGGTGTAAATTATCGATAGTCCATATCTCGGGAACTATAAGAGATAATGCAATTTGGCAACCGGCAATGTAATTAGCATGCCGAATATTACTTGGAAAGTGAATTGGAACGAAATCGCCAATAGATAAGACCATTTTACAATTTGGGCCCAAGTTAGAAGCAGAGCCTAAGGTGTAAATTATTGATAGTCCATATCTCGGAAACTATAAGAGATAATGCAATTTCGCAACCGGCAATGTAATTAACATGCCGAATATCACTTGGAATGTGAATTGGGACGAAATCGCCAATAGATAAGACCATTTTACAATTTGGGCCCAAGTTAGAAGCAGAGCCTAAGGTGTAAATTATCGATAGTCCATATCTCGGAAACTATAAGAGATAATGCAATTTGGCAACCGGCAATGTAATTAGCATGCCGAATATTACTTGGAATGTGAATTGGAACGAAATCGCCAATAGATAAGACCATTTTACAATTTGGGCCCAAGTTAGAAGCAGAGCCTAAGGTGTAAATTATCGATAGTCCATATCTCGGAAACTATAAGAGATAATGCAATTTGGCAACCGGCAATGTAATTAGCATGCCGAATATTACTTGGAATGTGAATTGGAACGAAATCGCCAATAGGTAAGACCATTTTACAATTTGGGCCCAAGTTAGAAGCAGAGCCTAAGGTGTAAATTATCGATAGTCCATAGCTCGGAAAATATAAGAGATAATTCAATTTGGCAACCGGCAATGTAATTAGCATGCCGAATATTACTTGGAATGTGAATTGGAACGAAATCGCCAATAGATAAGACCATTTTACAATTTGGGCCCAAGTTAGAAGCAGAGCCTAAGGTGTAAATTATCGATAGTCCATATCTCGGAAACTATAAGAGATAATGCAATTTGGCGACCGGCAATGTAATTAGCATGCCGAATATTACTTAGAATGTGAATTGGAACGAAATCGCCAATAGATAAGACCATTTTGCAATTTGGGCCCAAGTTAGAAGCAGAGCCTAAGGTGTAAATTATCGATAGTCCATAACTCGGAAACTATAAGAGATAATGCAATTTGGCAACCGGCAATGTAATTAGCATGCCGAATATTACTTGGAATGTGAATTGGAACGAAATCGCCAATAGATAAGGCCATTTTACAATTTGGGCCCAAGTTAGAAGCAGAGCCTATGGTGTAAATTATCGATAGTCCATATCTCGGAAACTATAAGAGATAATGCAATTTGGCAACCGGCAATGTAATTAGCATGCCGAATATTACTTGGAATGTGAATTGGTACGAAATCGCCAATAGATAAGACCATTTTACAATTTGGGCCCAAGTTAGAAGCAGAGCCTAAGGTGTAAATTATCGATAGTCCATATGTCGGAAACTATAAGAGTTAATGCAATTTGGCAACCGGCAATGTAATTAGCATGCCGAATATTACTTGGAATGTGAATTGGAACGAAATCGCCAATAGATAAGACCATTTTACAATTTGGGCCCAAGTTAGAAGCAGAGCCTAAGGTGTAAATTATCGATAGTCCATATCTCGGAAACTATAAGAGATAATGCAATTTGGCAACCGGCAATGTAATTAGCATGCCGAATATTACTTGGAATGTGAATTGGAACGAAATTGCCAATAGATAAGACCATTTTACAATTTGGGCCCAAGTTAGAAGCAGAGCCTAAGGTGTAAATTATCGATAGTCCATATCTCTGAAACTATAAGAGATAATGCAATTTCGCAACCGGCAATGTAATTAGCATGCCGAATATTACTCGGAATGTGAATTGGGACGAAATCGCCAATAGATAAGGCCATTTTACAATTTGGGCCCAAGTTAGAAGCAGAGCCTAAGGTGTAAATTATCGATAGTCCATATCTCTGAAACTATAAGAGATAATGCAATTTGGCAACCGGCAATGTAATTAGCATGCCGAATATTACTTGGAATGTGAATTGGAACGAAATCGCCAATAGATAAGACCATTTTACAATTTGAGCCCAAGTTAGAAGCAGAGCCTAAGGTGTAAATTATCGATAGTCCATATCTCTGAAACTATAAGAGATAATGCAATTTGGCAACCGGCAATGTAATTAGCATGCCGAATATTACTTGGAATGTGAATTGGAACGAAATCGCCAATAGATAAGACCATTTTACAATTTGGGCCCAAGTTAGAAGCAGAGCCTAAGGTGTAAATTATCGATAGTCCATATCTCGGAAACTACAAGAGATAATGCAATTTGGCAACCGGCAATGTAATTAGCATGCCGAATATTACTTGGAATGTGAATTGGAACGAAATCGCCAATAGATAAGACCATTTTACAATTTGGGCCCAAGTTAGAAGCAGAGCCTAAGGTGTAAATTATCGATAGTCCATATCTCGGAAACTATAAGAGATAATGCAATTTGGCAACCGGCAATGTAATTAGCATGCCGAATATTACTTGGAATGTGAATTGGAACGAAATCGCCAATAGATAAGACCATTTTACAATTTGGGCCCAAGTTAGAAGCAGAGCCTAATGTGTAAATTATCGATAGTCCATATCTCGGAAACTATAAGAGATAATGCAATTTGGCAACCGGCAATGTAATTAGCATGCCGAATATTACTTGGAATGTGAATTGGAACGAAATCGCCAATAGATAAGACCATTTTACAATTTGGGCCCAAGTTAGAAGCAGAGCCTAAGGTGTAAATTATTGATAGTCCATATCTCGGAAACTATAAGAGATAATGCAATTTCGCAACCGGCAATGTAATTAGCATGCCGAATATCACTTGGAATGTGAATTGGGACGAAATCGCCAATAGATAAGACCATTTTACAATTTGGGACCAAGTTAGAAGCAGAGCCTAAGGTGTAAATTATCGATAGTCCATATCTCGGAAACTATAAGAGATAATGCAATTTGGCAACCGGCAATGTAATTAGCATGCCGAATATTACTTGGAATGTGAATTGGAACGAAATCGCCAATAGATAAGACCATTTTACAATTTGGGCCCAAGTTAGAAGCAGAGCCTAAGGTGTAAATTATCGATAGTCCATATCTCGGAAACTATAAGAGATAATTCAATTTGGCAACCGGCAATGTAATTAGCATGCCGAATATTACTTGGAATGTGAATTGGAACGAAATCGCCAATAGGTAAGACCATTTTACAATTTGGGCCCAAGTTAGAAGCAGAGCCTAAGGTGTAAATTATCGATAGTCCATATCTCTGAAACTATAAGAGATAATGCATTTTGGCAACCGGCAATGTAATTAGCATGCCGAATATTACTTGGAATGTGAATTTTGACGAAATCGCCAATAGATAAGGCCATTTTACAATTTGGGCCCAAGTTAGAAGCAGAGCCTAAGGTGTAAATTATCGATAGTCCATATCTCGGAAACTATAAGAGATAATGCAATTTGGCAACCGGCAATGTAATTAGCAGGCCGAATATTACTTGGAATGTGAATTGGAACGAAATCGCCAATAGATAAGACCATTTTACAATTTGGGCCCAAGTTAGAAGCAGAGCCTAAGGTGTAAATTATTGATAGTCCATATCTCGGAAACTATAAGAGATAATGTAATTTCGCAACCGGCAATGTAATTAGCATGCCGAATATTACTAGGAGTGTGAATTGGAACGAAATCGCCAATAGATAAGACCATTTTACAATTTGGGCCCAAGTTAGAAGCAGAGCCTAAGGTGTAAATTATCGATAGTCCATATCTCGGAAACTATAAGAGATAATGCAATTTGGCAACCGGCAATGTAATTAGCATGCCGAATATTACTTGGAATGTGAATTGGAACGAAATCGCCAATAGATAAGACCATTTTACAATTTGGGCCCAAGTTAGAAGCAGAGCCTAAGGTGTAAATTATCGATAGTCCATATCTCGGAAACTACAAGAGATAATGCAATTTGGCAACCGGCAATGTAATTAGCATGCCGAATATTACTTGGAATGTGAATTGGAACGAAATCGCCAATAGATAAGACCATTTTACAATTTGGGCCCAAGTTAGAAGCAGAGCCTAAGGTGTAAATTATCGATAGTCCATATCTCGGAAACTATAAGAGATAATTCAATTTGGCAACCGGCAATGTAATTAGCATGCCGAATATTACTTGGAATGTGAATTGGAACGAAATCGCCAATAGGTAAGACCATTTTACAATTTGGGCCCAAGTTAGAAGCAGAGCCTAAGGTGTAAATTATCGATAGTCCATATCTCGGAAACTATAAGAGATAATGCAATTTGGCAACCGGCAATGTAATTAGCATGCCGAATATTACTTGGAATGTGAATTGGAACGAAATCGCCAATAGATAAGACCATTTTACAATTTGGGCCCAAGTTAGAAGCAGAGCCTAAGGTGTAAATTATCGATAGTCCATATCTCGGAAACTATAAGAGATAATGCAATTTGGCAACCGGCAATGTAATTAGCATGCCGAATATTACTTGGAATGTGAATTGGAACGAAATCGCCAATAGATAAGACCATTTTACAATTTGGGCCCAAGTTAGAAGCAGAGCCTAAGGTGTAAATTATCGATAGTCCATATCTCGGAAACTATAAGAGATAATTCAATTTAGCAACCGGCAATGTAATTAGCATGCCGAATATTACTTGGAATGTGAATTGGAACGAAATCGCCAATAGATAAAACCATTTTACAATTTGGGCCCAAGTTAGAAGCAGAGTCTAAGGTGTAAATTATCGATAGTCCATATCTCGGAAACTATAAGAGATAATGCAATTTGGCAACCGGCAATGTAATTAGCATGCCGAATATTACTTGGAATGTGAATTGGAACGAAATCGCCAATAGATAAGACCATTTTACAATTTGGGAGCAAGTTAGAAGCAGAGCCTAAGGTGTAAATTATCGATAGTCCATATCTCGGAAACTATAAGAGATAATGCAATTTCGCAACCGGCAATGTAATTAGCATGCCGAATATCACTTGGAATGTGAATTGGGACGAAATCGCCAATAGATAAGACCATTTTACAATTTGGGCCCAAGTTAGAAGCAGAGCCTAAGGTGTAAATTATCGATAGTCCATATCTCGGAAACTATAAGAGATAATGCAATTTGGCAACCGGCAATGTAATTAGCATGCCGAATATTACTTGGAATGTGAATTGGAACGAAATCGCCAATAGATAAGACCATTTTACAATTTGGGCCCAAGTTAGAAGCAGAGCCTAAGGTGTAAATTATCGATAGTCCATATCTCGGAAACTATAAGAGATAATGCAATTTGGCAACCGGCAATGTAATTAGCATGCCGAATATTACTTGGAATGTGAATTGGAACGAAATCGCCAATAGGTAAGACCATTTTACAATTTGGGCCCAAGTTAGAAGCAGGGCCTAAGGTGTAAATAATCGATAGTCCATAGCTCGGAAAATATAAGAGATAATTCAATTTGGCAACCGGCAATGTAATTAGCATGCCGAATATTACTGGGAATGTGAATTGGAACGAAATAGCCAATAGATAAGACCATTTTACAATTTGGGCCCAAGTTAGAAGCAGAGCCTAAGGTGTAAATTATCGATAGTCCATATCTCGGAAACTATAAGAGATAATGCAATTTGGCGACCGGCAATGTAATTAGCATGCCGAATATTACTTGGAATGTGAATTGGAACGAAATCGCCAATAGATAAGACCATTTTGCAATTTGGGCCCAAGTTAGAAGCAGAGCCTAAGGTGTAAATTATCGATAGTCCATAACTCGGAAACTATAAGAGATAATGCAATTTGGCAACCGGCAATGTAATTAGCATGCCGAATATTACTTGGAATGTGAATTGGAACGAAATCGCCAATAGATAAGGCCATTTTACAATTTGGGCCCAAGTTAGAAGCAGAGCCTATGGTGTAAATTATCGATAGTCCATATCTCGGAAACTATAAGAGATAATGCAATTTGGCAACCGGCAATGTAATTAGCATGCCGAATATTACTTGGAATGTGAATTGGAACGAAATCGCCAATAGATAAGACCATTTTACAATTTGGGCCCAAGTTAGAAGCAGAGCCTAAGGTGTAAATTATCGATAGTCCATATCTCGGAAACTATAAGAGTTAATGCAATTTGGCAACCGGCAATGTAATTAGCATGCCGAATATTACTTGGAATGTGAATTGGAACGAAATCGCCAATAGATAAGACCATTTTACAATTTGGGCCCAAGTTAGAAGCAGAGCCTAAGGTGTAAATTATCGATAGTCCATAACTCGGAAACTATAAGAGATAATGCAATTTGGCAACCGGCAATGTAATTAGCATGCCGAATATTACTTGGAATGTGAATTGGAACGAAATCGCCAATAGATAAGGCCATTTTACAATTTGGGCCCAAGTTAGAAGCAGAGCCTATGGTGTAAATTATCGATAGTCCATATCTCTGAAACTATAAGAGATAATGCAATTTCGCAACCGGCAATGTAATTAGCATGCCGAATATTACTTGGAATGTGAATTGGGACGAAATCGCCAATAGATAAGGCCATTTTACAATTTGGGCCCAAGTTAGAAGCAGAGCCTAAGGTGTAAATTATCGATAGTCCATATCTCGGAAACTATAAGAGATAATGCAATTTGGCAACCGGCAATGTAATTAGCAGGCCGAATATTACTTGGAATGTGAATTGGAACGAAATCGCCAATAGATAAGACCATTTTACAATTTGGGCCCAAGTTAGAAGCAGAGCCTAAGGTGTAAATTATTGATAGTCCATATCTCGGAAACTATAAGAGATAATGTAATTTCGCAACCGGCAATGTAATTAGCATGCCGAATATTACTAGGAGTGTGAATTGGAACGAAATCGCCAATAGATAAGACCATTTTACAATTTGGGCCCAAGTTAGAAGCAGAGCCTAAGGTGTAAATTATCGATAGTCCATATCTCGGAAACTATAAGAGATAATGCAATTTGGCAACCGGCAATGTAATTAGCATGCCGAATATTACTTGGAATGTGAATTGGTACGAAATCGCCAATAGATAAGACCATTTTACAATTTGGGCCCAAGTTAGAAGCAGAGCCTAAGGTGTAAATTATCGATAGTCCATATCTCGGAAACTACAAGAGATAATGCAATTTGGCAACCGGCAATGTAATTAGCATGCCGAATATTACTTGGAATGTGAATTGGAACGAAATCGCCAATAGATAAGACCATTTTACAATTTGGGCCCAAGTTAGAAGCAGAGCCTAAGGTGTAAATTATCGATAGTCCATATCTCGGAAACTATAAGAGATAATGCAATTTGGCAACCGGCAATGTAATTAGCATGCCGAATATTACTTGGAATGTGAATTGGAACGAAATCGCCAATAGATAAGACCATTTTACAATTTGGGCCCAAGTTAGAAGCAGAGCCTAATGTGTAAATTATCGATAGTCCATATCTCGGAAACTATAAGAGATAATGCAATTTGGCAACCGGCAATGTAATTAGCATGCCGAATATTACTTGGAATGTGAATTGGAACGAAATCGCCAATAGATAAGACCATTTTACAATTTGGGCCCAAGTTAGAAGCAGAGCCTAAGGTGTAAATTATTGATAGTCCATATCTCGGAAACTATAAGAGATAATGCAATTTCGCAACCGGCAATGTAATTAGCATGCCGAATATCACTTGGAATGTGAATTGGGACGAAATCGCCAATAGATAAGACCATTTTACAATTTGGGACCAAGTTAGAAGCAGAGCCTAAGGTGTAAATTATCGATAGTCCATATCTCGGAAACTATAAGAGATAATGCAATTTGGCAACCGGCAATGTAATTAGCATGCCGAATATTACTTGGAATGTGAATTGGAACGAAATCGCCAATAGATAAGACCATTTTACAATTTGGGCCCAAGTTAGAAGCAGAGCCTAAGGTGTAAATTATCGATAGTCCATATCTCGGAAACTATAAGAGATAATGTAATTTCGCAACCGGCAATGTAATTAGCATGCCGAATATTACTTGGAATGTGAATTGGAACGAAATCGCCAATAGATAAGACCATTTTACAATTTGGGCCCAAGTTAGAAGCAGAGCCTAAGGTGTAAATTATCGATAGTCCATATCTCGGAAACTATAAGAGATAATGTAATTTCGCAACCGGCAATGTAATTAGCATGCCGAATATTACTAGGAGTGTGAATTGGAACGAAATCGCCAATAGATAAGACCATTTTACAATTTGGGCCCAAGTTAGAAGCAGAGCCTAAGGTGTAAATTATCGATAGTCCATATCTCGGAAACTATAAGAGATAATGCAATTTGGCAACCGGCAATGTAATTAGCATGCCGAATATTACTTGGAATGTGAATTGGAACGAAATCGCCAATAGATAAGACCATTTTACAATTTGGGCCCAAGTTAGAAGCAGAGCCTAAGGTGTAAATTATCGATAGTCCATATCTCGGAAACTACAAGAGATAATGCAATTTGGCAACCGGCAATGTAATTAGCATGCCGAATATTACTTGGAATGTGAATTTTAACGAAATCGCCAATAGATAAGACCATTTTACAATTTGGGCCCAAGTTAGAAGCAGAGCCTAAGGTGTAAATTATCGATAGTCCATATCTCGGAAACTATAAGAGATAATGCAATTTGGCAACCGGCAATGTAATTAGCATGCCGAATATTACTTGGAATGTGAATTGGAACGAAATCGCCAATAGATAAGACCATTTTACAATTTGGGCCCAAGTTAGAAGCAGAGCCTAAGGTGTAAATTATCGATAGTCCATATCTCGGAAACTATAAGAGATAATGCAATTTGGCAACCGGCAATGTAATTAGCATGCCGAATATTACTTGGAATGTGAATTGGAACGAAATCGCCAATAGATAAGACCATTTTACAATTTGGGCCCAAGTTAGAAGCAGAGCCTAAGGTGTAAATTATCGATAGTCCATATCTCGGAAACTATAAGAGATAATGCAATTTGGCAACCGGCAATGTAATTAGCATGCCGAATATTACTTGGAATGTGAATTGGAACGAAATCGCCTATAGATAAGACCATTTTACAATTTGGGCCCAAGTTAGAAGCAGAGCCTAAGGTGTAAATTATCGATAGTCCATATCTCGGAAACTATAAGAGATAATGCAATTTGGCAACCGGCAATGTAATTAGCATGCCGAACATTACTTGGAATGTGAATTGCAACTAAATCGCCAATAGATAAGACCATTTTACAATTTGGGCCCAAGTTAGAAGCAGAGCCTAAGGTGTAAATTATCGATAGTCCATATCTCGGGAACTATAAGAGATAATGCAATTTGGCAACCGGCAATGTAATTAGCATGCCGAATATTACTTGGAAAGTGAATTGGAACGAAATCGCCAATAGATAAGACCATTTTACAATTTGGGCCCAAGTTAGAAGCAGAGCCTAAGGTGTAAATTATTGATAGTCCATATCTCGGAAACTATAAGAGATAATGCAATTTCGCAACCGGCAATGTAATTAACATGCCGAATATCACTTGGAATGTGAATTGGGACGAAATCGCCAATAGATAAGACCATTTTACAATTTGGGCCCAAGTTAGAAGCAGAGCCTAAGGTGTAAATTATCGATAGTCCATATCTCGGAAACTATAAGAGATAATGCAATTTGGCAACCGGCAATGTAATTAGCATGCCGAATATTACTTGGAATGTGAATTGGAACGAAATCGCCAATAGATAAGACCATTTTACAATTTGGGCCCAAGTTAGAAGCAGAGCCTAAGGTGTAAATTATCGATAGTCCATATCTCGGAAACTATAAGAGATAATGCAATTTGGCAACCGGCAATGTAATTAGCATGCCGAATATTACTTGGAATGTGAATTGGAACGAAATCGCCAATAGGTAAGACCATTTTACAATTTGGGCCCAAGTTAGAAGCAGAGCCTAAGGTGTAAATTATCGATAGTCCATAGCTCGGAAAATATAAGAGATAATTCAATTTGGCAACCGGCAATGTAATTAGCATGCCGAATATTACTTGGAATGTGAATTGGAACGAAATCGCCAATAGATAAGACCATTTTACAATTTGGGCCCAAGTTAGAAGCAGAGCCTAAGGTGTAAATTATCGATAGTCCATATCTCGGAAACTATAAGAGATAATGCAATTTGGCGACCGGCAATGTAATTAGCATGCCGAATATTACTTAGAATGTGAATTGGAACGAAATCGCCAATAGATAAGACCATTTTGCAATTTGGGCCCAAGTTAGAAGCAGAGCCTAAGGTGTAAATTATCGATAGTCCATAACTCGGAAACTATAAGAGATAATGCAATTTGGCAACCGGCAATGTAATTAGCATGCCGAATATTACTTGGAATGTGAATTGGAACGAAATCGCCAATAGATAAGGCCATTTTACAATTTGGGCCCAAGTTAGAAGCAGAGCCTATGGTGTAAATTATCGATAGTCCATATCTCGGAAACTATAAGAGATAATGCAATTTGGCAACCGGCAATGTAATTAGCATGCCGAATATTACTTGGAATGTGAATTGGTACGAAATCGCCAATAGATAAGACCATTTTACAATTTGGGCCCAAGTTAGAAGCAGAGCCTAAGGTGTAAATTATCGATAGTCCATATGTCGGAAACTATAAGAGTTAATGCAATTTGGCAACCGGCAATGTAATTAGCATGCCGAATATTACTTGGAATGTGAATTGGAACGAAATCGCCAATAGATAAGACCATTTTACAATTTGGGCCCAAGTTAGAAGCAGAGCCTAAGGTGTAAATTATCGATAGTCCATATCTCGGAAACTATAAGAGATAATGCAATTTGGCAACCGGCAATGTAATTAGCATGCCGAATATTACTTGGAATGTGAATTGGAACGAAATTGCCAATAGATAAGACCATTTTACAATTTGGGCCCAAGTTAGAAGCAGAGCCTAAGGTGTAAATTATCGATAGTCCATATCTCTGAAACTATAAGAGATAATGCAATTTCGCAACCGGCAATGTAATTAGCATGCCGAATATTACTCGGAATGTGAATTGGGACGAAATCGCCAATAGATAAGGCCATTTTACAATTTGGGCCCAAGTTAGAAGCAGAGCCTAAGGTGTAAATTATCGATAGTCCATATCTCTGAAACTATAAGAGATAATGCAATTTGGCAACCGGCAATGTAATTAGCATGCCGAATATTACTTGGAATGTGAATTGGAACGAAATCGCCAATAGATAAGACCATTTTACAATTTGGGCCCAAGTTAGAAGCAGAGCCTAAGGTGTAAATTATTGATAGTCCATATCTCGGAAACTATAAGAGATAATGTAATTTCGCAACCGGCAATGTAATTAGCATGCCGAATATTACTAGGAGTGTGAATTGGAACGAAATCGCCAATAGATAAGACCATTTTACAATTTGGGCCCAAGTTAGAAGCAGAGCCTAAGGTGTAAATTATCGATAGTCCATATCTCGGAAACTATAAGAGATAATGCAATTTGGCAACCGGCAATGTAATTAGCATGCCGAATATTACTTGGAATGTGAATTGGAACGAAATCGCCAATAGATAAGACCATTTTACAATTTGGGCCCAAGTTAGAAGCAGAGCCTAAGGTGTAAATTATCGATAGTCCATATCTCGGAAACTATAAGAGATAATGCAATTTGGCAACCGGCAATGTAATTAGCATGCCGAATATTACTTGGAATGTGTATTGGAACGAAATCGCCAATAGATAAGACCATTTTACAATTTGGGCCCAAGTTAGAAGCAGAGCCTAAGGTGTAAATTATCGATAGTCCATATCTCGGAAACTATAAGAGATAATGCAATTTGGCAACCGGCAATGTAATTAGCATGCCGAATATTACTTGGAATGTAAATTGGAACGAAATCGCCAATAGATAAGTCCATTTTACAATTTGGGCCTAAGTTAGAAGCAGAGCCTAATGTGTAAATTATCGATAGTCCATATCTCGGAAACTATAAGAGATAATGCAATTTGGCAACCGGCAATGTAATTAGCATGCCGAATATTACTTGGAATGTGAATTGGAACGAAATCGCCAATAGATAAGACCATTTTACAATTTGGGCCCAAGTTAGAAGCAGAGCCTAAGGTGTAAATTATTGATAGTCCATATCTCGGAAACTATAAGAGATAATGCAATTTCGCAACCGGCAATGTAATTAGCATGCCGAATATCACTTGGAATGTGAATTGGGACGAAATCGCCAATAGATAAGACCATTTTACAATTTGGGCCCAAGTTAGAAGCAGAGCCTAAGGTGTAAATTATCGATAGTCCATATCTCGGAAACTATAAGAGATAATGCAATTTGGCAATCGGCAATGTAATTAGCATGCCGAATATTACTTGGAATGTGAATTGGAACGAAATCGCCAATAGATAAGACCATTTTACAATTTGGGCCCAAGTTAGAAGCAGAGCCTAAGGTGTAAATTATCGATAGTCCATATCTCGGAAACTATAAGAGATAATGCAATTTGGCAACCGGCAATGTAATTAGCATGCCGAATATTACTTGGAATGTGAATTGGAAGGAAATCGCCAATAGGTAAGACCATTTTACAATTTATGCCCAAGTTAGAAGCAGAGCCTAAGGTGTAAATTATCGATAGTCCATATCTCGGAAACTATAAGAGATAATTCAATTTGGCAACCGGCAATGTAATTAGCACGCCGAATATTACTTGGAATGTGAATTGGAACGAAATCGCCAATAGATAAGACCATTTTACAATTTGGGCCCAAGTTAGAAGCAGAGCCTAAGGTGTAAATTATCGATAGTCCATATCTCGGAAACTATAAGAGATAATGCAATTTGGCAACCGGCAATGTAATTAGCATGCCGAATATTACTTGGAATGTGAATTGGAACGAAATCGCCAATAGATAAGACCATTTTACAATTTGGGCCCAAGTTAGAAGCAGAGCCTAAGGTGTAAATTATCGATAGTCCATATCTCGGAAACTATAAGAGATAATGCAATTTGGCAACCGGCAATGTAATTAGCATGCCGAATATTACTTGGAATGTGAATTGGAACGAAATCGCCAATAGATAAGACCATTTTACAATTTGGGCCCAAGTTAGAAGCAGAGCCTAAGGTGTAAATTATCGATAGTCCATATCTCGGAAACTATAAGAGATAATGCAATTTGGCAACCGGCAATGTAATTAGCATGCCGAATATTAATTGGAATGTGAATTGGAACGAAATCGCCAATAGATAAGACCATTTTACAATTTGGGCCCAAGTTAGAAGCAGAGCCTAAGGTGTAAATTATCGATAGTCCATATCTCGGAAACTATAAGAGATAATGCAATTTGGCAACCGGCAATGTAATTAGCATGCCGAATATTACTTGGAATGTGAATTGGAACGAAATCGCCAATAGGTAAGACCATTTTACAATTTGGGCCCAAGTTAGAAGCAGAGCCTATGGTGTAAATTATCGATAGTCCATATCTCGGAAACTATAAGAGATAATGCAATTTGGCAACCGGCAATGTAATTAGCATGCCCAATATTACTTGGAATGTGAATTGGAACGAAATCGCCAATAGATAAGACCATTTTACAATTTGGGCCCAAGTTAGAAGCAGAGCCTAAGGTGTAAATTATCGATAGTCCATATCTCGGAAACTATAAGAGATAATTCAATTTAGCAACCGGCAATGTAATTAGCATGCCGAATATTACTTGGAATGTGAATTGGAACGAAATCGCCAATAGATAAAACCATTTTACAATTTGGGCCCAAGTTAGAAGCAGAGTCTAAGGTGTAAATTATCGATAGTCCATATCTCGGAAACTATAAGAGATAATGCAATTTGGCAACCGGCAATGTAATTAGCATGCCGAATATTACTTGGAATGTGAATTGGAACGAAATCGCCAATAGATAAGACCATTTTACAATTTGGGAGCAAGTTAGAAGCAGAGCCTAAGGTGTAAATTATCGATAGTCCATATCTCGGAAACTATAAGAGATAATGCAATTTCGCAACCGGCAATGTAATTAGCATGCCGAATATCACTTGGAATGTGAATTGGGACGAAATCGCCAATAGATAAGACCATTTTACAATTTGGGCCCAAGTTAGAAGCAGAGCCTAAGGTGTAAATTATCGATAGTCCATATCTCGGAAACTATAAGAGATAATGCAATTTGGCAACCGGCAATGTAATTAGCATGCCGAATATTACTTGGAATGTGAATTGGAACGAAATCGCCAATAGATAAGACCATTTTACAATTTGGGCCCAAGTTAGAAGCAGAGCCTAAGGTGTAAATTATCGATAGTCCATATCTCGGAAACTATAAGAGATAATGCAATTTGGCAACCGGCAATGTAATTAGCATGCCGAATATTACTTGGAATGTGAATTGGAACGAAATCGCCAATAGGTAAGACCATTTTACAATTTGGGCCCAAGTTAGAAGCAGAGCCTAAGGTGTAAATAATCGATAGTCCATAGCTCGGAAAATATAAGAGATAATTCAATTTGGCAACCGGCAATGTAATTAGCATGCCGAATATTACTTGGAATGTGAATTGGAACGAAATAGCCAATAGATAAGACCATTTTACAATTTGGGCCCAAGTTAGAAGCAGAGCCTAAGGTGTAAATTATCGATAGTCCATATCTCGGAAACTATAAGAGATAATGCAATTTGGCGACCGGCAATGTAATTAGCATGCCGAATATTACTTGGAATGTGAATTGGAACGAAATCGCCAATAGATAAGACCATTTTGCAATTTGGGCCCAAGTTAGAAGCAGAGCCTAAGGTGTAAATTATCGATAGTCCATAACTCGGAAACTATAAGAGATAATGCAATTTGGCAACCGGCAATGTAATTAGCATGCCGAATATTACTTGGAATGTGAATTGGAACGAAATCGCCAATAGATAAGGCCATTTTACAATTTGGGCCCAAGTTAGAAGCAGAGCCTATGGTGTAAATTATCGATAGTCCATATCTCGGAAACTATAAGAGATAATGCAATTTGGCAACCGGCAATGTAATTAGCATGCCGAATATTACTTGGAATGTGAATTGGAACGAAATCGCCAATAGATAAGACCATTTTACAATTTGGGCCCAAGTTAGAAGCAGAGCCTAAGGTGTAAATTATCGATAGTCCATATCTCGGAAACTATAAGAGTTAATGCAATTTGGCAACCGGCAATGTAATTAGCATGCCGAATATTACTTGGAATGTGAATTGGAACGAAATCGCCAATAGATAAGACCATTTTACAATTTGGGCCCAAGTTAGAAGCAGAGCCTAAGGTGTAAATTATCGATAGTCCATAACTCGGAAACTATAAGAGATAATGCAATTTGGCAACCGGCAATGTAATTAGCATGCCGAATATTACTTGGAATGTGAATTGGAACGAAATCGCCAATAGATAAGGCCATTTTACAATTTGGGCCCAAGTTAGAAGCAGAGCCTATGGTGTAAATTATCGATAGTCCATATCTCTGAAACTATAAGAGATAATGCAATTTCGCAACCGGCAATGTAATTAGCATGCCGAATATTACTTGGAATGTGAATTGGGACGAAATCGCCAATAGATAAGGCCATTTTACAATTTGGGCCCAAGTTAGAAGCAGAGCCTAAGGTGTAAATTATCGATAGTCCATATCTCGGAAACTATAAGAGATAATGCAATTTGGCAACCGGCAATGTAATTAGCAGGCCGAATATTACTTGGAATGTGAGTTGGAACGAAATCGCCAATAGATAAGACCATTTTACAATTTGGGCCCAAGTTAGAAGCAGAGCCTAAGGTGTAAATTATTGATAGTCCATATCTCGGAAACTATAAGAGATAATGTAATTTCGCAACCGGCAATGTAATTAGCATGCCGAATATTACTAGGAGTGTGAATTGGAACGAAATCGCCAATAGATAAGACCATTTTACAATTTGGGCCCAAGTTAGAAGCAGAGCCTAAGGTGTAAATTATCGATAGTCCATATCTCGGAAACTATAAGAGATAATGCAATTTGGCAACCGGCAATGTAATTAGCATGCCGAATATTACTTGGAATGTGAATTGGAACGAAATCGCCAATAGATAAGACCATTTTACAATTTGGGCCCAAGTTAGAAGCAGAGCCTAAGGTGTAAATTATCGATAGTCCATATCTCGGAAACTACAAGAGATAATGCAATTTGGCAACCGGCAATGTAATTAGCATGCCGAATATTACTTGGAATGTGAATTGGAACGAAATCGCCAATAGATAAGACCATTTTACAATTTGGGCCCAAGTTAGAAGCAGAGCCTAAGGTGTAAATTATCGATAGTCCATATCTCGGAAACTATAAGAGATAATGCAATTTGGCAACCGGCAATGTAATTAGCATGCCGAATATTACTTGGAATGTGAATTGGAACGAAATCGCCAATAGATAAGACCATTTTACAATTTGGGCCCAAGTTAGAAGCAGAGCCTAATGTGTAAATTATCGATAGTCCATATCTCGGAAACTATAAGAGATAATGCAATTTGGCAACCGGCAATGTAATTAGCATGCCGAATATTACTTGGAATGTGAATTGGAACGAAATCGCCAATAGATAAGACCATTTTACAATTTGGGCCCAAGTTAGAAGCAGAGCCTAAGGTGTAAATTATTGATAGTCCATATCTCGGAAACTATAAGAGATAATGCAATTTCGCAACCGGCAATGTAATTAGCATGCCGAATATCACTTGGAATGTGAATTGGGACGAAATCGCCAATAGATAAGACCATTTTACAATTTGGGACCAAGTTAGAAGCAGAGCCTAAGGTGTAAATTATCGATAGTCCATATCTCGGAAACTATAAGAGATAATGCAATTTGGCAACCGGCAATGTAATTAGCATGCCGAATATTACTTGGAATGTGAATTGGAACGAAATCGCCAATAGATAAGACCATTTTACAATTTGGGCCCAAGTTAGAAGCAGAGCCTAAGGTGTAAATTATCGATAGTCCATATCTCGGAAACTATAAGAGATAATTCAATTTGGCAACCGGCAATGTAATTAGCATGCCGAATATTACTTGGAATGTGAATTGGAACGAAATCGCAAATAGGTAAGACCATTTTACAATTTGGGCCCAAGTTAGAAGCAGAGCCTAAGGTGTAAATTATCGATAGTCCATATCTCTGAAACTATAAGAGATAATGCATTTTGGCAACCGGCAATGTAATTAGCATGCCGAATATTACTTGGAATGTGAATTTTGACGAAATCGCCAATAGATAAGGCCATTTTACAATTTGGGCCCAAGTTAGAAGCAGAGCCTAAGGTGTAAATTATCGATAGTCCATATCTCGGAAACTATAAGAGATAATGCAATTTGGCAACCGGCAATGTAATTAGCAGGCCGAATATTACTTGGAATGTGAATTGGAACGAAATCGCCAATAGATAAGACCATTTTACAATTTGGGCCCAAGTTAGAAGCAGAGCCTAAGGTGTAAATTATTGATAGTCCATATCTCGGAAACTATAAGAGATAATGTAATTTCGCAACCGGCAATGTAATTAGCATGCCGAATATTACTAGGAGTGTGAATTGGAACGAAATCGCCAATAGATAAGACCATTTTACAATTTGGGCCCAAGTTAGAAGCAGAGCCTAAGGTGTAAATTATCGATAGTCCATATCTCGGAAACTATAAGAGATAATGCAATTTGGCAACCGGCAATGTAATTAGCATGCCGAATATTACTTGGAATGTGAATTGGAACGAAATCGCCAATAGATAAGACCATTTTACAATTTGGGCCCAAGTTAGAAGCAGAGCCTAAGGTGTAAATTATCGATAGTCCATATCTCGGAAACTACAAGAGATAATGCAATTTGGCAACCGGCAATGTAATTAGCATGCCGAATATTACTTGGAATGTGAATTGGAACGAAATCGCCAATAGATAAGACCATTTTACAATTTGGGCCCAAGTTAGAAGCAGAGCCTAAGGTGTAAATTATCGATAGTCCATATCTCGGAAACTATAAGAGATAATTCAATTTGGCAACCGGCAATGTAATTAGCATGCCGAATATTACTTGGAATGTGAATTGGAACGAAATCGCCAATAGGTAAGACCATTTTACAATTTGGGCCCAAGTTAGAAGCAGAGCCTAAGGTGTAAATTATCGATAGTCCATATCTCGGAAACTATAACAGATAATGCAATTTGGCAACCGGCAATGTAATTAGCATGCCGAATATTACTTGGAATGTGAATTGGAACGAAATCGCCAATAGATAAGACCATTTTACAATTTGGGCCCAAGTTAGAAGCAGAGCCTAAGGTGTAAATTATCGATAGTCCATATCTCGGAAACTATAAGAGATAATGCAATTTGGCAAACGGCAATGTAATTAGCATGCCGAATATTACTTGGAATGTGAATTGGAACGAAATCGCCAATAGATAAGACCATTTTACAATTTGGGCCCAAGTTAGAAGCAGAGCCTAAGGTGTAAATTATCGATAGTCCATATCTCGGAAACTATAAGAGATAATTCAATTTAGCAACCGGCAATGTAATTAGCATGCCGAATATTACTTGGAATGTGAATTGGAACGAAATCGCCAATAGATAAAACCATTTTACAATTTGGGCCCAAGTTAGAAGCAGAGTCTAAGGTGTAAATTATCGATAGTCCATATCTCGGAAACTATAAGAGATAATGCAATTTGGCAACCGGCAATGTAATTAGCATGCCGAATATTACTTGGAATGTGAATTGGGACGAAATCGCCAATAGATAAGACCATTTTACAATTTGGGCCCAAGTTAGAAGCAGAGCCTAAGGTGTAAATTATCGATAGTCCATATCTCGGAAACTATAAGAGATAATGCAATTTGGCAACCGGCAATGTAATTAGCATGCCGAATATTACTTGGAATGTGAATTGGAACGAAATCGCCAATAGATAAGACCATTTTACAATTTGGGCCCAAGTTAGAAGCAGAGCCTAAGGTGTAAATTATCGATAGTCCATATCTCGGAAACTATAAGAGATAATGCAATTTGGCAACCGGCAATGTAATTAGCATGCCGAATATTACTTGGAATGTGAATTGGAACGAAATCGCCAATAGGTAAGACCATTTTACAATTTGGGCCCAAGTTAGAAGCAGGGCCTATGGTGTAAATAATCGATAGGCCATAGCTCGGAAAATATAAGAGATAATTCAATTTGGCAACCGGCAATGTAATTAGCATGCCGAATATTACTTGGAATGTGAATTGGAACGAAATAGCCAATAGATAAGGCCATTTTACAATTTGGGCCCAAGTTAGAAGCAGAGCCTAAGGTGTAAATTATCGATAGTCCATATCTCGGAAACTATAAGAGATAATGCAATTTGGCGACCGGCAATGTAATTAGCATGCCGAATATTACTTGGAATGTGAATTGGAACGAAATCGCCAATAGATAAGACCATTTTGCAATTTGGGCCCAAGTTAGAAGCAGAGCCTAAGGTGTAAATTATCGATAGTCCATAACTCGGAAACTATAAGAGATAATGCAATTTGGCAACCGGCAATGTAATTAGCATGCCGAATATTACTTGGAATGTGAATTGGAACGAAATCGCCAATAGATAAGGCCATTTTACAATTTGGGCCCAAGTTAGAAGCAGAGCCTATGGTGTAAATTATCGATAGTCCATATCTCGGAAACTATAAGAGATAATGCAATTTGGCAACCGGCAATGTAATTAGCATGCCGAATATTACTTGGAATGTGAATTGGAACGAAATCGCCAATAGATAAGACCATTTTACAATTTGGGCCCAAGTTAGAAGCAGAGCCTAAGGTGTAAATTATCGATAGTCCATATCTCGGAAACTATAAGAGTTAATGCAATTTGGCAACCGGCAATGTAATTAGCATGCCGAATATTACTTGGAATGTGAATTGGAACGAAATCGCCAATAGATAAGACCATTTTACAATTTGGGCCCAAGTTAGAAGCAGAGCCTAAGGTGTAAATTATCGATAGTCCATAACTCGGAAACTATAAGAGATAATGCAATTTGGCAACCGGCAATGTAATTAGCATGCCGAATATTACTTGGAATGTGAATTGGAACGAAATCGCCAATAGATAAGGCCATTTTACAATTTGGGCCCAAGTTAGAAGCAGAGCCTATGGTGTAAATTATCGATAGTCCATATCTCTGAAACTATAAGAGATAATGCAATTTCGCAACCGGCAATGTAATTAGCATGCCGAATATTACTTGGAATGTGAATTGGGACGAAATCGCCAATAGATAAGGCCATTTTACAATTTGGGCCCAAGTTAGAAGCAGAGCCTAAGGTGTAAATTATCGATAGTCCATATCTCGGAAACTATAAGAGATAATGCAATTTGGCAACCGGCAATGTAATTAGCAGGCCGAATATTACTTGGAATGTGAATTGGAACGAAATCGCCAATAGATAAGACCATTTTACAATTTGGGCCCAAGTTAGAAGCAGAGCCTAAGGTGTAAATTATTGATAGTCCATATCTCGGAAACTATAAGAGATAATGTAATTTCGCAACCGGCAATGTAATTAGCATGCCGAATATTACTAGGAGTGTGAATTGGAACGAAATCGCCAATAGATAAGACCATTTTACAATTTGGGCCCAAGTTAGAAGCAGAGCCTAAGGTGTAAATTATCGATAGTCCATATCTCGGAAACTATAAGAGATAATGCAATTTGGCAACCGGCAATGTAATTAGCATGCCGAATATTACTTGGAATGTGAATTGGTACGAAATCGCCAATAGATAAGACCATTTTACAATTTGGGCCCAAGTTAGAAGCAGAGCCTAAGGTGTAAATTATCGATAGTCCATATCTCGGAAACTACAAGAGATAATGCAATTTGGCAACCGGCAATGTAATTAGCATGCCGAATATTACTTGGAATGTGAATTGGAACGAAATCGCCAATAGATAAGACCATTTTACAATTTGGGCCCAAGTTAGAAGCAGAGCCTAAGGTGTAAATTATCGATAGTCCATATCTCGGAAACTATAAGAGATAATGCAATTTGGCAACCGGCAATGTAATTAGCATGCCGAATATTACTTGGAATGTGAATTGGAACGAAATCGCCAATAGATAAGACCATTTTACAATTTGGGCCCAAGTTAGAAGCAGAGCCTAATGTGTAAATTATCGATAGTCCATATCTCGGAAACTATAAGAGATAATGCAATTTGGCAACCGGCAATGTAATTAGCATGCCGAATATTACTTGGAATGTGAATTGGAACGAAATCGCCAATAGATAAGACCATTTTACAATTTGGGCCCAAGTTAGAAGCAGAGCCTAAGGTGTAAATTATTGATAGTCCATATCTCGGAAACTATAAGAGATAATGCAATTTCGCAACCGGCAATGTAATTAGCATGCCGAATATCACTTGGAATGTGAATTGGGACGAAATCGCCAATAGATAAGACCATTTTACAATTTGGGACCAAGTTAGAAGCAGAGCCTAAGGTGTAAATTATCGATAGTCCATATCTCGGAAACTATAAGAGATAATTCAATTTGGCAACCGGCAATGTAATTAGCATGCCGAATATTACTTGGAATGTGAATTGGAACGAAATCGCCAATAGGTAAGACCATTTTACAATTTGGGCCCAAGTTAGAAGCAGAGCCTAAGGTGTAAATTATCGATAGTCCATATCTCTGAAACTATAAGAGATAATGCAATTTCGCAACCGGCAATGTAATTAGCATGCCGAATATTACTTGGAATGTGAATTGGGACGAAATCGCCAATAGATAAGGCCATTTTACAATTTGGGCCCAAGTTAGAAGCAGAGCCTAAGGTGTAAATTATCGATAGTCCATATCTCGGAAACTATAAGAGATAATGCAATTTGGCAACCGGCAATGTAATTAGCAGGCCGAATATTACTTGGAATGTGAATTGGAACGAAATCGCCAATAGATAAGACCATTTTACAATTTGGGCCCAAGTTAGAAGCAGAGCCTAAGGTGTAAATTATTGATAGTCCATATCTCGGAAACTATAAGAGATAATGTAATTTCGCAACCGGCAATGTAATTAGCATGCCGAATATTACTAGGAGTGTGAATTGGAACGAAATCGCCAATAGATAAGACCATTTTACAATTTGGGCCCAAGTTAGAAGCAGAGCCTAAGGTGTAAATTATCGATAGTCCATATCTCGGAAACTATAAGAGATAATGCAATTTGGCAACCGGCAATGTAATTAGCATGCCGAATATTACTTGGAATGTGAATTGGAACGAAATCGCCAATAGATAAGACCATTTTACAATTTGGGCCCAAGTTAGAAGCAGAGCCTAAGGTGTAAATTATCGATAGTCCATATCTCGGAAACTACAAGAGATAATGCAATTTGGCAACCGGCAATGTAATTAGCATGCCGAATATTACTTGGAATGTGAATTTTAACGAAATCGCCAATAGATAAGACCATTTTACAATTTGGGCCCAAGTTAGAAGCAGAGCCTAAGGTGTAAATTATTGATAGTCCATATCTCGGAAACTATAAGAGATAATGCAATTTCGCAACCGGCAATGTAATTAGCATGCCGAATATCACTTGGAATGTGAATTGGGACGAAATCGCCAATAGATAAGACCATTTTACAATTTGGGACCAAGTTAGAAGCAGAGCCTAAGGTGTAAATTATCGATAGTCCATATCTCGGAAACTATAAGAGATAATGCAATTTGGCAACCGGCAATGTAATTAGCATGCCGAATATTACTTGGAATGTGAATTGGAACGAAATCGCCAATAGATAAGACCATTTTACAATTTGGGCCCAAGTTAGAAGCAGAGCCTAAGGTGTAAATTATCGATAGTCCATATCTCGGAAACTATAAGAGATAATTCAATTTGGCAACCGGCAATGTAATTAGCATGCCGAATATTACTTGGAATGTGAATTGGAACGAAATCGCCAATAGGTAAGACCATTTTACAATTTGGGCCCAAGTTAGAAGCAGAGCCTAAGGTGTAAATTATCGATAGTCCATATCTCGGAAACTATAAGAGATAATTCAATTTGGCAACCGGCAATGTAATTAGCACGCCGAATATTACTTGGAATGTGAATTGGAACGAAATCGCCAATAGATAAGACCATTTTACAATTTGGGCCCAAGTTAGAAGCAGAGCCTAAGGTGTAAATTATCGATAGACCATATCTCGGAAACTATAAGAGATAATGCAATTTGGCAACCGGCAATGTAATTAGCATGCCGAATATTACTTGGAATGTGAATTGGAACGAAATCGCCAATAGATAAGACCATTTTACAATTTGGGCCCAAGTTAGAAGCAGAGCCTAAGGTGTAAATTATCGATAGTCCATATCTCGGAAACTATAAGAGATAATGCAATTTGGCAACTGGCAATGTAATTAGCATGCCGAATATTACTTGGAATGTGTATTGGAACGAAATCGCCAATAGATAAGACCATTTTACAATTTGGGCCCAAGTTAGAAGCAGAGCCTAAGGTGTAAATTATCGATAGTCCATATCTCGGAAACTATAAGAGATAATGCAATTTGGCAACCGGCAATTAGCTTGCCGAATATTAATTGGAATGTGAATTGGAACGAAATCGCCAATAGATAATACCATTTTACAATTTGGGCCCAAGTTAGAAGCAGAGCCTAAGGTGTAAATTATCGATAGTCCATATCTCGGAAACTATAAGAGATAATGCAATTTGGCAACCGGCAATGTAATTAGCATGCCCAATATTACTTGGAATGTGAATTGGAACGAAATCGCCAATAGATAAGACCATTTTACAATTTGGGCCCAAGTTAGAAGCAGAGCCTAAGGTGTAAATTATCGATAGTCCATATCTCGGAAACTATAAGAGATAATTCAATTTGGCAACCGGCAATGTAATTAGCATGCCGAATATTACTTGGAATGTGAATTGGAACGAAATCGCCATTAGATAAAACCATTTTACAATTTGGGCCCAAGTTAGAAGCAGAGTCTAAGGTGTAAATTATCGATAGTCCATATCTCGGAAACTATAAGAGATAATGCAATTTGGCAACCGGCAATGTAATTAGCATGCCGAATATTACTTGGAATGTGAATTGGAACGAAATCGCCAATAGATAAGACCATTTTACAATTTGGGAGCAAGTTAGAAGCAGAGCCTAAGGTGTAAATTATCGATAGTCCATATCTCGGAAACTATAAGAGATAATGCAATTTGGCAACCGGCAATGTAATTAGCATGCCGAATATTACTTGGAATGTGAATTGGAACGGAATCGCCAATAGGTAAGACCATTTTACAATTTGGGCCCAAGTTAGAAGCAGAGCCTAAGGTGTAAATTATCGATAGTCCATATCTCGGAAACTATAAGAGATAATGCAATTTGGTAACCGGCAATGTAATTAGCATGCCGAATATTACTTGGAATGTGAATTGGAACGAAATCGCCAATAGATAAGACCATTTTACAATTTGGGCCCAAGTTAGAAGCAGAGCCTAAGGTGTAAATTATCGATAGTCCATATCTCGGAAACTATAAGAGATAATGCAATTTCGCAACCGGCAATGTAATTAGCATGCCGAATATTACTTGGAGTGTGAATTGGAACGAAATCGCCAATAGATAATACCATTTTACAATTTGGGCCCAAGTTAGAAGCAGAGCCTAAGGTGTAAATTATCGATAGTCCATATCTCGGAAACTATAAGAGATAATGCAATTTGGCAACCGGCAATGTAATTAGCATGCCGAATATTACTTGGAATGTGAATTGGAACGAAATCGCCAATAGATAAGACCATTTTACAATTTGGGCCCAAGTTAGAAGCAGAGCCTAAGGTGTAAATTATCGATAGTCCATATCTCGGAAACTATAAGAGATAATGCAATTTGGCAACCGGCAATGTAATTAGCATGCCGAATATTACTTGGAATGTGAATTGGAACGAAATCGCCAATAGATAAGACCATTTTACAATTTGGGCCCAAGTTAGAAGCAGAGCCTAAGGTGTAAATTATCGATAGTCCATATCTCGGAAACTATAAGAGATAATGCAATTTGGCAACCGGCAATGTAATTAGCATGCCGAATATTACCTGGAATGTGAATTGCAACTAAATCGCCAATAGATAAGACCATTTTACAATTTATGCCCAAGTTAGAAGCAGAGCCTAAGGTGTAAATTATAGATAGTCCATATCTCGGAAACTATAAGAGATAATGCAATTTGGCAACCGGCAATGTAATTAGCATGCCGAATATTACTTGGAATGTGAATTGGAACGAAATCGCCAATAGATAAGACCATTTTACAATTTGGGCCCAAGTTAGAAGCAGAGCCTAAGGTGTAAATTATCGATAGTCCATATCTCGGAAACTATAAGAGATAATGCAATTTGGCAACCGGCAATGTAATTAGCATGCCGAATATTACTTGGAGTGTGAATTGGAACGAAATCGCCAATAGATAAGACCATTTTACAATTTGGGCCCAAGTTAGAAGCAGAGCCTAAGGTGTAAATTATCGATAGTCCATATCTCGGAAACTATAAGAGATAATGCAATTTGGCAACCGGCAATGTAATTAGCATGCCAAATATTACTTGGAATGTGAATTGGAACGAAATCGCCAATAGATAAGACCATTTTACAATTTGGGCCCAAGTTAGAAGCAGAGCCTAAGGTGTAAATTATCGATAGTCCATATCTCGGAAACTATAAGAGATAATGCAATTTGGCAACCGGCAATGTAATTAGCATGCCAAATATTACTTCTAATGTGAATTGGAACGAAATCGCCAATAGATAAGACCATTTAACAATTTGGGCCCAAGTTAGAAGCAGAGCCTAAGGTGTAAATTATCGATGGTCCATATCTCGGAAACTATAAGAGATAATGCAATTTGGCAACCGGCAATGTAATTAGCATGCCGAGTATTACTTGGAATGTGAATTGCAACTAAATCGCCAATAGATAAGACCATTTTACAATTTGGGCCCAAGTTAGAAGCAGAGCCTAAGGTGTAAATTATCGATAGTCCATATCTCGGAAACTATAAGAGATAATGCAATTTGGCAACCGGCAATGTAATTAGCATGCCGAATATTACTTGGAATGTGAAATGGAACGAAATCGCCAATAGATAAGACCATTTTACAATTTGGGCCCAAGTTAGAAGCGGAGCCTAAGGTGTAAATTATCGATAGTCCATATATCGGAAACTATAAGAGATAATGCAATTTGGCAACCGGCAATGTAATTAGCATGCCGAATATTACTTGGAATGTGAATTGGAACGAAATCGCCAATAGATAAGACCATTTTACAATTTGGGCCCAAGTTAGAAGCAGAGCCTAAGGTGTAAATTATCGATAGTCCATATCTCGGAAACTATAAGAGATAATGCAATTTGGCAACCGGCAATGTAATTAGCATGCCGAATATTACTCGGAATGTGAATTGGAACGAAACTGCCAATAGATAAGACCATTTTACAATTTGGGCCCAAGTTAGAAGCAGAGCCTAAGGTGTAAATTATTGATAGTCCATATCTCGGAAACTATAAGAGATAATGCAATTTCGCAACCGGCAATGTAATTAGCATGCCGAATATCACTTGGAATGTGAATTGGGTCGAAATCGCCAATAGATAAGACCATTTTACAATTTGGGCCCAAGTTAGAAGCAGAGCCTAAGGTGTAAATTATCGATAGTCCATATCTCGGAAACTATAAGAGATAATGCAATTTGGCAACCGGCAATGTAATTAGCATGCCGAATATTACTTGGAATGTGAATTGGAACGAAATCGCCAATAGATAAGACCATTTTACAATTTGGGCCCAAGTTAGAAGCAGAGCCTAAGGTGTAAATTATCGATAGTCCATATCTCGGAAACTATAAGAGATAATGCAATTTGGCAACCGGCAATGTAATTAGCATGCCGAATATTACTTGGAATGTGAATTGGAACGAAATCGCCAATAGGTAAGACCATTTTACAATTTGGGCCCAAGTTAGAAGCAGAGCCTAAGGTGTAAATTATCGATAGTCCATATCTCTGAAACTATAAGAGATAATGCAATTTCGCAACCGGCAATGTAATTAGCATGCCGAATATTACTTGGAATGTGAATTGGGACGAAATCGCCAATAGATAAGGCCATTTTACAATTTGGGCCCAAGTTAGAAGCAGAGCCTAAGGTGTAAATTATCGATAGTCCATATCTCGGAAACTATAAGAGATAATGCAATTTGGCAACCGGCAATGTAATTAGCAGGCCGAATATTACTTGGAATGTGAATTGGAACGAAATCGCCAATAGATAAGACCATTTTACAATTTGGGCCCAAGTTAGAAGCAGAGCCTAAGGTGTAAATTATTGATAGTCCATATCTCGGAAACTATAAGAGATAATGTAATTTCGCAACCGGCAATGTAATTAGCATGCCGAATATTACTAGGAGTGTGAATTGGAACGAAATCGCCAATAGATAAGACCATTTTACAATTTGGGCCCAAGTTAGAAGCAGAGCCTAAGGTGTAAATTATCGATAGTCCATATCTCGGAAACTATAAGAGATAATGCAATTTGGCAACCGGCAATGTAATTAGCATGCCGAATATTACTTGGAATGTGAATTGGAACGAAATCGCCAATAGATAAGACCATTTTACAATTTGGGCCCAAGTTAGAAGCAGAGCCTAAGGTGTAAATTATCGATAGTCCATATCTCGGAAACTACAAGAGATAATGCAATTTGGCAACCGGCAATGTAATTAGCATGCCGAATATTACTTGGAATGTGAATTGGAACGAAATCGCCAATAGATAAGACCATTTTACAATTTGGGCCCAAGTTAGAAGCAGAGCCTAAGGTGTAAATTATCGATAGTCCATATCTCGGAAACTATAAGAGATAATGCAATTTGGCAACCGGCAATGTAATTAGCATGCCGAATATTACTTGGAATGTGAATTGGAACGAAATCGCCAATAGATAAGACCATTTTACAATTTGGGCCCAAGTTAGAAGCAGAGCCTAATGTGTAAATTATCGATACTCCATATCTCGGAAACTATAAGAGATAATGCAATTTGGCAACCGGCAATGTAATTAGCATGCCGAATATTACTTGGAATGTGAATTGGATCGAAATCGCCAATAGATAAGACCATTTTACAATTTGGGCCCAAGTTAGAAGCAGAGCCTAAGGTGTAAATTATTGATAGTCCATATCTCGGAAACTATAAGAGATAATGCAATTTCGCAACCGGCAATGTAATTAGCATGCCGAATATCACTTGGAATGTGAATTGGGACGAAATCGCCAATAGATAAGACCATTTTACAATTTGGGACCAAGTTAGAAGCAGAGCCTAAGGTGTAAATTATCGATAGTCCATATCTCGGAAACTATAAGAGATAATGCAATTTGGCAACCGGCAATGTAATTAGCATGCCGAATATTACTTGGAATGTGAATTGGAACGAAATCGCCAATAGATAAGACCATTTTACAATTTGGGCCCAAGTTAGAAGCAGAGCCTAAGGTGTAAATTATCGATAGTCCATATCTCGGAAACTATAAGAGATAATTCAATTTGGCAACCGGCAATGTAATTAGCATGCCGAATATTACTTGGAATGTGAATTGGAACGAAATCGCCAATAGGTAAGACCATTTTACAATTTGGGCCCAAGTTAGAAGCAGAGCCTAAGGTGTAAATTATCGATAGTCCATATCTCGGAAACTATAAGAGATAATTCAATTTGGCAACCGGCAATGTAATTAGCACGCCGAATATTACTTGGAATGTGAATTGGAACGAAATCGCCAATAGATAAGACCATTTTACAATTTGGGCCCAAGTTAGAAGCAGAGCCTAAGGTGTAAATTATCGATAGTCCATATCTCGGAAACTATAAGAGATAATGCAATTTGGCAACCGGCAATGTAATTAGCATGCCGAATATTACTTGGAATGTGAATTGGAACGAAATCGCCAATAGATAAGACCATTTTACAATTTGGGCCCAAGTTAGAAGCAGAGCCTAAGGTGTAAATTATCGATAGTCCATATCTCGGAAACTATAAGAGATAATGCAATTTGGCAACTGGCAATGTAATTAGCATGCCGAATATTACTTGGAATGTGTATTGGAACGAAATCGCCAATAGATAAGACCATTTTACAATTTGGGCCCAAGTTAGAAGCAGAGCCTAAGGTGTAAATTATCGATAGTCCATATCTCGGAAACTATAAGAGATAATGCAATTTGGCAACCGGCAATTAGCTTGCCGAATATTAATTGGAATGTGAATTGGAACGAAATCGCCAATAGATAATACCATTTTACAATTTGGGCCCAAGTTAGAAGCAGAGCCTAAGATGTAAATTATCGATAGTCCATATCTCGGAAACTATAAGAGATAATGCAATTTGGCAACCGGCAATGTAATTAGCATGCCCAATATTACTTGGAATGTGAATTGGAACGAAATCGCCAATAGATAAGATAATTTTACAATTTGGGCCCAAGTTAGAAGCAGAGCCTAAGGTGTAAATTATCGATAGTCCATATCTCGGAAACTATAAGAGATAATTCAATTTGGCAACCGGCAATGTAATTAGCATGCCGAATATTACTTGGAATGTGAATTGGAACGAAATCGCCATTAGATAAAACCATTTTACAATTTGGGCCCAAGTTAGAAGCAGAGTCTAAGGTGTAAATTATCGATAGTCCATATCTCGGAAACTATAAGAGATAATGCAATTTGGCAACCGGCAATGTAATTAGCATGCCGAATATTACTTGGAATGTGAATTGGAACGAAATCGCCAATAGATAAGACCATTTTACAATTTGGGAGCAAGTTAGAAGCAGAGCCTAAGGTGTAAATTATCGATAGTCCATATCTCGGAAACTATAAGAGATAATGCAATTTGGCAACCGGCAATGTAATTAGCATGCCGAATATTACTTGGAATGTGAATTGGAACGGAATCGCCAATAGGTAAGACCATTTTACAATTTGGGCCCAAGTTAGAAGCAGAGCCTAAGGTGTAAATTATCGATAGTCCATATCTCGGAAACTATAAGAGATAATGCAATTTGGTAACCGGCAATGTAATTAGCATGCCGAATATTACTTGGAATGTGAATTGGAACGAAATCGCCAATAGATAAGACCATTTTACAATTTGGGCCCAAGTTAGAAGCAGAGCCTAAGGTGTAAATTATCGATAGTCCATATCTCGGAAACTATAAGAGATAATGCAATTTCGCAACCGGCAATGTAATTAGCATGCCGAATATTACTTGGAGTGTGAATTGGAACGAAATCGCCAATAGATAATACCATTTTACAATTTGGGCCCAAGTTAGAAGCAGAGCCTAAGGTGTAAATTATCGATAGTCCATATCTCGGAAACTATAAGAGATAATGCAATTTGGCAACCGGCAATGTAATTAGCATGCCGAATATTACTTGGAATGTGAATTGGAACGAAATCGCCAATAGATAAGACCATTTTACAATTTGGGCCCAAGTTAGAAGCAGAGCCTAAGGTGTAAATTATCGATAGTCCATATCTCGGAAACTATAAGAGATAATGCAATTTGGCAACCGGCAATGTAATTAGCATGCCGAATATTACCTGGAATGTGAATTGCAACTAAATCGCCAATAGATAAGACCATTTTACAATTTATGCCCAAGTTAGAAGCAGAGCCTAAGGTGTAAATTATAGATAGTCCATATATCGGAAACTATAAGAGATAATGCAATTTGGCAACCGGCAATGTAATTAGCATGCCGAATATTACTTGGAATGTGAATTGGAACGAAATCGCCAATAGATAAGACCATTTTACAATTTGGGCCCAAGTTAGAAGCAGAGCCTAAGGTGTAAATTATCGATAGTCCATATCTCGGAAACTATAAGAGATAATGCAATTTGGCAACCGGCAATGTAATTAGCATGCCGAATATTACTTGGAGTGTGAATTGGAACGAAATCGCCAATAGATAAGACCATTTTACAATTTGGGCCCAAGTTAGAAGCAGAGCCTAAGGTGTAAATTATCGATAGTCCATATCTCGGAAACTATAAGAGATAATGCAATTTGGCAACCGGCAATGTAATTAGCATGCCAAATATTACTTGGAATGTGAATTGGAACGAAATCGCCAATAGATAAGACCATTTTACAATTTGGGCCCAAGTTAGAAGCAGAGCCTAAGGTGTAAATTATCGATAGTCCATATCTCGGAAACTATAAGAGATAATGCAATTTGGCAACCGGCAATGTAATTAGCATGCCAAATATTACTTGGAATGTGAATTGGAACGAAATCGCCAATAGATAAGACCATTTAACAATTTGGGCCCAAGTTAGAAGCAGAGCCTAAGGTGTAAATTATCGATGGTCCATATCTCGGAAACTATAAGAGATAATGCAATTTGGCAACCGGCAATGTAATTAGCATGCCGAGTATTACTTGGAATGTGAATTGCAACTAAATCGCCAATAGATAAGACCATTTTACAATTTGGGCCCAAGTTAGAAGCAGAGCCTAAGGTGTAAATTATCGATAGTCCATATCTCGGAAACTATAAGAGATAATGCAATTTGGCAACCGGCAATGTAATTAGCATGCCGAATATTACTTGGAATGTGAAATGGAACGAAATCGCCAATAGATAAGACCATTTTACAATTTGGGCCCAAGTTAGAAGCGGAGCCTAAGGTGTAAATTATCGATAGTCCATATATCGGAAACTATAAGAGATAATGCAATTTGGCAACCGGCAATGTAATTAGCATGCCGAATATTACTTGGAATGTGAATTGGAACGAAATCGCCAATAGATAAGACCATTTTACAATTTGGGCCCAAGTTAGAAGCAGAGCCTAAGGTGTAAATTATCGATAGTCCATATCTCGGAAACTATAAGAGATAATGCAATTTGGCAACCGGCAATGTAATTAGCATGCCGAATATTACTCGGAATGTGAATTGGAACGAAACTGCCAATAGATAAGACCATTTTACAATTTGGGCCCAAGTTAGAAGCAGAGCCTAAGGTGTAAATTATTGATAGTCCATATCTCGGAAACTATAAGAGATAATGCAATTTCGCAACCGGCAATGTAATTAGCATGCCGAATATCACTTGGAATGTGAATTGGGTCGAAATCGCCAATAGATAAGACCATTTTACAATTTGGGCCCAAGTTAGAAGCAGAGCCTAAGGTGTAAATTATCGATAGTCCATATCTCGGAAACTATAAGAGATAATGCAATTTGGCAACCGGCAATGTAATTAGCATGCCGAATATTACTTGGAATGTGAATTGGAACGAAATCTCCAATAGATAAGACCATTTTACAATTTGGGCCCAAGTTAGAAGCAGAGCCTAAGGTGTAAATTATCGATAGTCCATATCTCGGAAACTATAAGAGATAATGCAATTTGGCAACCGGCAATGTAATTAGCATGCCGAATATTACTTGGAATGTGAATTGGAACGAAATCGCCAATAGATAAGACCATTTTACAATTTGGGCCCAAGTTAGAAGCAGAGCCTAAGGTGAAAATTACCGATAGTCCATATCTCGGAAACTATAAGAGATAATGCAATTTGGCAACCGGCAATGTAATTAGCATGCCGAATATTACTTGGAATGTAAATTGGAACGAAATCGCCAATAGATAAGACCATTTTACAATTTGGGCCCAAGTTAGAAGCAGAGCCTAAGGTGTAAATTATCGATAGTCCATATCTCGGAAACTATAAGAGATAATGCAATTTGGCAACCGGCAATGTAATTAGCATGCCGAATATTACTTGGAATGTGAATTGGAACGAAATCGCCAATAGATAAGACCATTTTACAATTTGGGCCCAAGTTAGAAGCAGAGCCTAAGGTGTAAATTATCGATAGTCCATATCTCGGAAACTATAAGAGATAATGCAATTTGGCAACCGGCAATGTAATTAGCATGCCGAATATCACTTGGAATGTGAATTGGGACGAAATCGCCAATAGATAAGACCATTTTACAATTTGGGCCCAAGTTAGAAGCAGAGCCTAAGGTGTAAATTATCGATAGTCCATATCTCGGAAACTATAAGAGATAATGCAATTTGGCAACCGGCAATGTAATTAGCATGCCGAATATTACATGGAGTGTGAATTGGAACGAAATCGCCAATAGATAAGACCTAAGGTAATTAGCATGCCGAATATTACTTGGAATGTGAATTGGAACGAAATCGCCAATAGATAAGACCATTTTACAATTTGGGCCCAAGTTAGAAGCAGAGCCTAAGGTGTAAATTATCGATAGTCCATATCTCGGAAACTATAAGAGATAATGCAATTTGGCAACCGGCAATGTAATTAGCATGCCGAGTATTACATGGAATGTGAATTGCAACTAAATCGCCAATAGATAAGACCATTTTACAATTTGGGCCCAAGTTAGAAGCAGAGCCTAAGGTGTAAATAATCGATAGTCCATATCTCGCAAACTATAAGAGATAATGCAATTTGGCAACCGGCAATGTAATTAGCATGCCGAATATTACTTGGAATGTGAATTGGAACGAAATCGCCAATAGATAAGACCATTTTACAATTTGGGCCCAAGTTAGAAGCGGAGCCTAAGGTGTAAATTATCGATAGTCCATATCTCGGAAACTATAAGAGATAATGCAATTTGGCAACCGGCAATGTAATTAGCATGCCGAATATTACTTGGAATGTGAATTGGAACGAAATCGCCAATAGATAAGACCATTTTACAATTTGGGCCCAAGTTAGAAGCAGAGCCTAAGGTGTAAATTATCGATAGTCCATATCTCGGAAACTATAAGAGATAATGCAATTTGGCAACCGGCAATGTAATTAGCATGCCGAATATTACTCGGAATGTGAATTGGAACGAAATCGCCAATAGATAAGACCATTTTACAATTTGGGCCCAAGTTAGAAGCAGAGCCTAAGGTGTAAATTATTGATAGTCCATATCTCGGAAACTATAAGAGATAATGCAATTTGGCAACCGGCAATGTAATTAGCATGCCGAATATTACTTGGAATGTGAATTGGAACGAAATCGCCAATAGATAAGACCATTTTACAATTTGGGCCCAAGTTAGAAGCAGAGCCTAAGGTGTAAATTATCGATAGTCCATATCTCGGAAACTATAAGAGATAATGCAATTTGGCAACCGGCAATGTATTTAGCATGCCGAATATTACTCGGAATGTGAATTGGAACGAAATCGCCAATAGATAAGACCATTTTACAATTTGGGCCCAAGTTAGAAGCAGAGCCTAAGGTGTAAATTATCGATAGTCCATATCTCGGAAACTATAAGAGATAATGCAATTTGGCAACCGGCAATGTAATTAGCATGCCGAATATCACTTGGAATGTGAATTGGGACGAAATCGCCAATAGATAAGACCATTTTACAATTTGGGCCCAAGTTAGAAGCAGAGCCTAAGGTGTAAATTATCGATAGTCCATATCTCGGAAACTATAAGAGATAATGCAATTTGGCAACCGGCAATGTAATTAGCATGCCGAATATTACTTGGAGTGTGAATTGGAACGAAATCGCCAATAGATAAGACCATTTTACAATTTGGGCCCAAGTTAGAAGCAGAGCCTAAGGTGTAAATTATCGATAGTCCATATCTCGGAAACTATAAGAGATAATGCAATTTGGCAACCGGCAATGTAATTAGCATGCCGAGTATTACTTGGAATGTGAATTGCATCTAAATCGCCAATAGATAAGACCATTTTACAATTTGGGCCCAAGTTAGAAGCAGAGCCTAAGGTGTAAATTATCGATAGTCCATATCTCGGAAACTATAAGAGATAATGCAATTTGGCAACCGGCAATGTAATTAGCATGCCGAATATTACTTGGAATGTGAATTGGAACGAAATCGCCAATAGATAAGACCATTTTACAATTTGGGCCCAAGTTAGAAGCAGAGCCTAAGGTGTAAATTATCGATAGTCCATATCTCGGAAACTATAAGAGATAATGCAATTTGGCAACCGGCAATGTAATTAGCATGCCGAATATTACTTGGAATGTGAATTGGAACGAAATCGCCAATAGATAAGACCATTTTACAATTTGGGCCCAAGTTAGAAGCAGAGCCTAAGGTGTAAATTATCGATAGTCCATATCTCGGAAACTATAAGAGATAATGCAATTTGGCAACCGGCAATGTAATTAGCATGCCGAATATTACTCGGAATGTGAATTGGAACGAAATCGCCAATAGATAAGACCATTTTACAATTTGGGCCCAAGTTAGAAGCAGAGCCTAAGGTGTAAATTATTGATAGTCCATATCTCGGAAACTATAAGAGATAATGCAATTTCGCAACCGGCAATGTAATTAGCATGCCGAATATCACTTGGAATGTGAATTGGGACGAAATCGCCAATAGATAAGACCATTTTACAATTTGGGCCCAAGTTAGAAGCAGAGCCTAAGGTGTAAATTATCGATAGTCCATATCTCGGAAACTATAAGAGATAATGCAATTTGGCAACCGGCAATGTAATTAGCATGCCGAATATTACTTGGAATGTGAATTGGAACGAAATCGCCAATAGATAAGACCATTTTACAATTTGGGCCCAAGTTAGAAGCAGAGCCTAAGGTGTAAATTATCGATAGTCCATATCTCGGAAACTATAAGAGATAATGCAATTTGGCAACCGGCAATGTAATTAGCATGCCGAATATTACTTGGAATGTGAATTGGAACGAAATCGCCAATAGATAAGACCATTTTACAATTTGGGCCCAAGTTAGAAGCAGAGCCTAACTTGTAAATTATCGATAGTCCATATCTCGGAAACTATAAGAGATAATGCAATTTGGCAACCGGCAATGTAATTAGCATGCCGAATATTACTTGGAATGTGAATTGGAACGAAATCGCCAATAGATAAGACCATTTTACAATTTGGGCCCAAGTTAGAAGCAGAGCCTAAGGTGTAAATTATCGATAGTCCATATCTCGGAAACTATAAGAGATAATGCAATTTGGCAACCAGCAATGTAATTAGCATGCCGAATATTACTTGGAATGTGAATTGGAACGAAATCGCCAATAGGTAAGACCATTTTACAATTTGGGCCCAAGTTAGAAGCAGAGTCTAAGGTGTAAATTATCGATAGTCCATATCTCGGAAACTATAAGAGATAATTCAATTTGGCAACCGGCAATGTAATTAGCATGCCGAATATTACTTGGAATGTGAATTGGAACGAAATCGCCAATAGATAAGACCATTTTACAATTTGGGCCCAAGTTAGAAGAAGAGCCTAAGGTGTAAATTATCGATAGTCCATATCTCGGAAACTATAAGAGATAATGCAATTTGGCAACCGGCAATGTAATTAGCATGCCGAATATTACTTGGAATGTGAATTGGAACGAAATCGCCAATAAATAAGACCATTTTACAATTTGGGCCCAAGTTAGAAGCAGAGCCTAAGGTGTAAATTATCGATAGTCCATATCTCGGAAACTATAAGAGATAATGCAATTTGGCAACCGGCAATGTAATTAGCATGTCGAATATTACTTTCAATGTGAATTGGAACGAAATTGCCAATAGATAAGACCATTTTACAATTTGGGCCCAAGTTAGAAGCAGAGCCTAAGGTGTAAATTATCGATAGTCCATATCTCGGAAACTATAAGAGATAATGCAATTTGGCAACCGGCAATGTAATTAGCATGCCGAATATTAATTGGAATGTGAATTGGAACGAAATCGCCAATAGATAAGACCATTTTACAATTTGGGCCCAAGTTAGAAGCAGAGCCTAAGGTGTAAATTATCGATAGTCCATATCTCGGAAACTATAAGAGATAATGCAATTTGGCAACCGGCAATGTAATTAGCATGCCGAATATTACTTGGAATGTGAATTGGAACGAAATCGCCAATAGGTAAGACCATTTTACAATTTGGGCCCAAGTTAGAAGCAGAGCCTAAGGTGTAAATTATCGATAGTCCATATCTCGGAAACTATAAGAGATAATTCAATTTGGCAACCGGCAATGTAATTAGCATGCCGAATATTACTTGGAATGTGAATTGGAACGAAATCGCCAATAGATAAGACCATTTTACAATTTGGGCCCAAGTTAGAAGCAGAGCCTAAGGTGTAAATTATTGATAGTCCATATCTCGGAAACTATAAGAGATAATGCAATTTGGCAACCGGCAATGTAATTAGCATGCCGAATATTACATGGAATGTGAATTGGAACGAAATCGCCAATAGAGAAGACCATTTTACAATTTGGGCCCAAGTTAGAAGCAGAGCCTAAGGTGTAAATTATCGATAGTCCATATCTCGGAAACTATAAGAGATAATGCAATTTGGCAACCGGCAATGTAATTAGCATGCCGAATATTACTTGGAATGTGAATTGGAACGAAATCGCCAATAGATAAGACCATTTTACAATTTGGGCCCAAGTTAGAAGCAGAGCCTAAGGTGTAAATTATCGATAGTCCATATCTCGGAAACTATAAGAGGTAATGCAATTTGGCAACCGGCAATGTAATTAGCATGCCGAATATTACTTGGAATGTGAATTGGAACGAAATCGCCAATAGAGAAGACCATTTTACAATTTGGGCCCAAGTTAGAAGCAGAGCCTAAGGTGTAAATTATCGATAGTCCATATCTCGGAAACTATAAGAGATAATGCAATTTGGCAACCGGCAATGTAATTAGCATGCCGAATATTACTTGGAATGTGAATTGGAACGAAATCGCCAATAGATAAGACCATTTTACAATTTGGGCCAAAGTTAGAAGCAGAGCCTAAGGTGTAAATTATCGATAGTCCATATCTCGGAAACTATAAGAGATAATGCAATTTGGCAACCGGCAATATAATTAGCATGCCGAATATTACTTGGAATGTGAATTGGAACGAAATCGCCAATAGATAAGACCATTTTACAATTTGGGCCCAAGTTAGAAGCAGAGCCTAAGGTGTAAATTATCGATAGTCCATATCTCGGAAACTATAAGAGATAATGCAATTTGGCAACCGGCAATGTAATTAGCATGCCGAATATTACTTGGAGTGTGAATTGGAACGAAATCGCCAATAGATAAGACCATTTTACAATTTGGGCCCAAGTTAGAAGCAGAGCCTAAGATGTAAATTATCGATAGTCCATATCTCGGAAACTATAAGAGATAATGCAATTTGGCAACAGGCAATGTAATTAGCATGCCGAATATTACTTGGAATGTGAATTGGAACGAAATCGCCAATTGATAAGACCATTTTACAACTTGGGCCCAAGTTAGAAGCAGAGCCTAAGGTGTAAATTATCGATAGTCCATATCTCGGAAACTATAATAGATAATGCAATTTGGCAACCGGCAATGTAATTAGCATGCCGAATATTACTTGGAATGTGAATTGGAACGAAATCGCCAATAGATAAGACCATTTTACAATTTGGGCCCAAGTTAGAAGCAGAGCCTAAGGTGTAAATTATCGATAGTCCATATCTCGGAAACTATAAGAGATAATGCAATTTGGCAACCGGCAAAGTAATTAGCATGGCGAATATTACTTGGAATGTGAATTGGAACGAAATTGCCAATAGATAAGACCATTTTACAATTTGGGCCCAAGTTAGAAGCAGAGCCTAAGGTGTAAATTATCGATAGTCCATATCTCGGAAACTATAAGAGATAATGCAATTTGGCAACCGGCAATGTAATTAGCATGCCGAATATTACTTGGAATGTGAATTGGAACGAAATCGCCAATAGATAAGACCATTTTACAATTTGGGCCCAAGTTAGAAGCAGAGCCTAAGGTGTAAATTATTGATAGTCCATATCTCGGAAACTATAAGAGATAATGCAATTTCGCAACCGGCAATGTAATTAGCATGCCGAATATCACTTGGAATGTGAATTGGGACGAAATCGCCAATAGATAAGACCATTTTACAATTTGGGCCCAAGTTAGAAGCAGAGCCTAAGGTGTAAATTATCGATAGTCCATATCTCGGAAACTATAAGAGATAATGCAATTTGGCAACCGGCAATGTAATTAGCATGCCGAATATTACTTGGAATGTGAATTGGAACGAAATCGCCAATAGATAAGACCATTTTACAATTTGGGCCCAAGTTAGAAGCAGAGCCTAAGATGTAAATTATCGATAGTCCATATCTCGGAAACTATAAGAGATAATGCAATTTGGCAACCGGCAATGTAATTAGCATGCCGAATATTACTGGGAATGTGAATTGGAACGAAATCGCCAATAGATAAGACCATTTTACAATTTGGGCCCAAGTTAGAAGCAGAGCCTAAGGTGTAAATTATCGATAGTCCATATCTCGGAAACTATAAGAGATAATTCAATTTGGCAACCGGCAATGTAATTAGCATGCCGGATATTACTTGGAATGTGAATTGGAACGAAATCGCCAATAGATAAGACCATTTTACAATTTGGGCCCAAGTTAGAAGCAGAGCCTAAGGTGTAAATTATCGATAGTCCATATCTCGGAAACTATAAGAGATAATGCAATTTGGCAACCGGCAATGTAATTAGCATTCCGAATATTACTTGGAATGTGAATTGGAACGAAATCGCCAATAGATAAGACCATTTTACAATTTGGGCCCAAGTTAGAAGCAGAGCCTAAGGTGTAAATTATCGATAGTCCATATCTCGGAAACTATAAGAGATAATGCAATTTGGCAACCGGCAATGTAATTAGCATGCCGAATATTACTTGGAATGTGAATTGGAACGAAATCGCCAATAGGTAAGACCATTTTACAATTTGGGCCCAAGTTAGAAGCAGAGCCTAAGGTGTAAATTATCGATAGTCCATATCTCTGAAACTATAAGAGATAATGCAATTTGGCAACCGGCAATGTAATTAGCATGCCGAATATTACTTGGAATGTGAATTGGATCGATGGACGAACCTAATGTAATTAGCATGCCGAATATTACTTGGAATGTGAATTGGAACGAAATCGCCAATAGATAAGACCATTTTACAATTTGGGCCCAAGTTAGAAGCAGAGCCTAAGGTGTAAATTATCGATAGTCCATATCTCGGAAACTATAAGAGATAATGCAATTTGGCAACCGGCAATGTAATTAGCATGCCGAATATTAATTGGAATGTGAATTGGAACGAAATCGCCAATAGATAAGACCATTTTACAATTTGGGCCCAAGTTAGAAGCAGAGCCTAAGGTGTAAATTATCGATAGTCCATATCTCGGAAACTATAAGAGATAATTCAATTCGGCAACCGGCAATGTAATTAGCATGCCGAATATTACTTGGAATGTGAATTGGAACGAAATCGCCAATAGATAAGGCCATTTTACAATTTGGGCCCAAGTTAGAAGCAGAGCCTAAGGTGTAAATTATTGATAGTCCATATCTCGGAAACTATAAGAGATAATGCAATTTGGCAACCGGCAATGTAATTAGCATGCCGAATATTACTTGGAATGTGAATTGGAACGAAATCGCCAATAGAGAAGACCATTTTACAATTTGGGCCCAAGTTAGAAGCAGAGCCTAAGCTGTAAATTATCGATAGTCCATATCTCGGAAACTATAAGAGATAATGCAATTTGGCAACCGGCAATGTAATTAGCATGCCGAATATTACTTGGAATGTGAATTGGAACGAAATCGCCAATAGATAAGACCATTTTACAATTTGGGCCCAAGTTAGAAGCAGAGCCTAAGGTGTAAATTATCGATAGTCCATATCTCGGAAACTATAAGAGGTAATGCAATTTGGCAACCGGCAATGTAATTAGCATGCCGAATATTACTTGGAATGTGAATTGGAACGAAATCGCCAATAGAGAAGACCATTTTACAATTTGGGCCCAAGTTAGAAGCAGAGCCTAAGGTGTAAATTATCGATAGTCCATATCTCGGAAACTATAAGAGATAATGCAATTTGGCAACCGGCAATGTAATTAGCATGCCGAATATTACTTGGAATGTGAATTGGAACGAAATCGCCAATAGATAAGACCATTTTACAATTTGGGCCCAAGTTAGAAGCAGAGCCTAAGGTGTAAATTATCGATAGTCCATATCTCGGAAACTATAAGAGATAATGCAATTTGGCAACCGACAATGTAATTAGCATGCCGAATATTACTTGGAATATGAATTGGAACGAAATCGCCAATAGATAAGACCATTTTACAATTTGGGCCCAAGTTAGAAGCAGAGCCTAAGGTGTAAATTATCGATAGTCCATATCTCGGAAACTATAAGAGATAATGCAATTTGGCAACCGGCAATGTAATTAGCATGCCGAATATTACTTGGAATGTGAATTGGAACGAAATCGCCAATAGATAAGACCATTTTACAATTTGGGCCCAAGTTAGAAGCAGAGCCTAAGGTGTAAATTATTGATAGTCCATATCTCGGAAACTATAAGAGATAATGCAATTTCGCAACCGGCAATGTAATTAGCATGCCAAATATCACTTGGAATGTGAATTGGGACGAAATCGCCAATAGATAAGACCATTTTACAATTTGGGCCCAAGTTAGAAGCAGAGATTAAGGTGTAAATTATCGATAGTCCATATCTCGGAAACTATAAGAGATAATGCAATTTGGCAACCGGCAATGTAAATAGCATGCCGAATATTACTTGGAATGTGAATTGGAACGAAATCGCCAATAGATAAGACCATTTTACAATTTGGGCCCAAGTTAGAAGCAGAGCCTAAGGTGTAAATTATCGATAGTCCATATCTCGGAAACTATAAGAGATAATGCAATTTGGCAACCGGCAATGTAATTAGCATGCCGAATATTACTTGGAATGTGAATTGGAACGAAATCGCCAATAGATAAGACCATTTTACAATTTGGGCCCAAGTTAGAAGCAGAGCCTAAGGTGTAAATTATCGATAGTCCATATCTCGGAAACTATAAGAGATAATGCAATTTCGCAACCGGCAATGTAATTAGCATGCCGAATATTACTTGGAGTGTGAATTGGAACGAAATCGCCAATAGATAAGACCATTTTACAATTTGGGCCCAAGTTAGAAGCAGAGCCTAAGGTGTAAATTATCGATAGTCCATATCTTGGAAACTATAAGAGATAATGCAATTTGGCAACCGGCAATGTAATTAGCATGCCGAATATTACTTGGAATGTGAATTGGAACGAAATCGCCAATAGATAAGACCATTTTACAATTTGGGCCCAAGTTAGAAGCAGAGCCTAAGGTGTAAATTATCGATAGTCCATATCTCGGAAACTATAAGAGATAATGCAATTTGGCAACCGGCAATGTAATTAGCATGCCGAATATTGCTTGGAATGTGAATTGGAACGAAATCGCCAATAGGTAAGACCATTTTACAATTTGGGCCCAAGTTAGAAGCAGAGCCTAAGGTGTAAATTATCGATAGTCCATATCTCGGAAACTATAAGAGATAATGCAATTTGGCAACCGGCAATGTAATTAGCATGCCGAATATTACTTGGAATGTGAATTGGAACGAAATCGCCAATAGATAAGACCATTTTACAATTTGGGCCCAAGTTAGAAGCAGAGCCTAAGGTGTAAATTATCGATAGTCCATATCTCGGAAACTATAAGAGATAATGCAATTTGGCAACCGGCAAAGTAATTAGCATGGCGAATATTACTTGGAATGTGAATTGGAACGAAATTGCCAATAGATAAGACCATTTTACAATTTGGGCCCAAGTTAGAAGCAGAGCCTAAGGTGTAAATTATCGATAGTCCATATCTCGGAAACTATAAGAGATAATGCAATTTGGCAACCGGCAATGTAATTAGCATGCCGAATATTACTTGGAATGTGAATTGGAACGAAATCGCCAATAGATAAGACCATTTTACAATTTGGGCCCAAGTTAGAAGCAGAGCCTAAGGTGTAAATTATTGATAGTCCATATCTCGGAAACTATAAGAGATAATGCAATTTCGCAACCGGCAATGTAATTAGCATGCCGAATATCACTTGGAATGTGAATTGGGACGAAATCGCCAATAGATAAGACCATTTTACAATTTGGGCCCAAGTTAGAAGCAGAGCCTAAGGTGTAAATTATCGATAGTCCATATCTCGGAAACTATAAGAGATAATGCAATTTGGCAACCGGCAATGTAATTAGCATGCCGAATATTACTTGGAATGTGAATTGGAACGAAATCGCCAATAGATAAGACCATTTTACAATTTGGGCCCAAGTTAGAAGCAGAGCCTAAGATGTAAATTATCGATAGTCCATATCTCGGAAACTATAAGAGATAATGCAATTTGGCAACCGGCAATGTAATTAGCATGCCGAATATTACTGGGAATGTGAATTGGAACGAAATCGCCAATAGATAAGACCATTTTACAATTTGGGCCCAAGTTAGAAGCAGAGCCTAAGGTGTAAATTATCGATAGTCCATATCTCGGAAACTATAAGAGATAATTCAATTTGGCAACCGGCAATGTAATTAGCATGCCGGATATTACTTGGAATGTGAATTGGAACGAAATCGCCAATAGATAAGACCATTTTACAATTTGGGCCCAAGTTAGAAGCAGAGCCTAAGGTGTAAATTATCGATAGTCCATATCTCGGAAACTATAAGAGGTAATGCAATTTGGCAACCGGCAATGTAATTAGCATGCCGAATATTACTTGGAATGTGAATTGGAACGAAATCGCCAATAGAGAAGACCATTTTACAATTTGGGCCCAAGTTAGAAGCAGAGCCTAAGGTGTAAATTATCGATAGTCCATATCTCGGAAACTATAAGAGATAATGCAATTTGGCAACCGGCAATGTAATTAGCATGCCGAATATTACTTGGAATGTGAATTGGAACGAAATCGCCAATAGATAAGACCATTTTACAATTTGGGCCAAAGTTAGAAGCAGAGCCTAAGGTGTAAATTATCGATAGTCCATATCTCGGAAACTATAAGAGATAATGCAATTTGGCAACCGGCAATATAATTAGCATGCCGAATATTACTTGGAATGTGAATTGGAACGAAATCGCCAATAGATAAGACCATTTTACAATTTGGGCCCAAGTTAGAAGCAGAGCCTAAGGTGTAAATTATCGATAGTCCATATCTCGGAAACTATAAGAGATAATGCAATTTGGCAACCGGCAATGTAATTAGCATGCCGAATATTACTTGGAGTGTGAATTGGAACGAAATCGCCAATAGATAAGACCATTTTACAATTTGGGCCCAAGTTAGAAGCAGAGCCTAAGATGTAAATTATCGATAGTCCATATCTCGGAAACTATAAGAGATAATGCAATTTGGCAACAGGCAATGTAATTAGCATGCCGAATATTACTTGGAATGTGAATTGGAACGAAATCGCCAATTGATAAGACCATTTTACAACTTGGGCCCAAGTTAGAAGCAGAGCCTAAGGTGTAAATTATCGATAGTCCATATCTCGGAAACTATAATAGATAATGCAATTTGGCAACCGGCAATGTAATTAGCATGCCGAATATTACTTGGAATGTGAATTGGAACGAAATCGCCAATAGATAAGACCATTTTACAATTTGGGCCCAAGTTAGAAGCAGAGCCTAAGGTGTAAATTATCGATAGTCCATATCTCGGAAACTATAAGAGATAATGCAATTTGGCAACCGGCAAAGTAATTAGCATGGCGAATATTACTTGGAATGTGAATTGGAACGAAATTGCCAATAGATAAGACCATTTTACAATTTGGGCCCAAGTTAGAAGCAGAGCCTAAGGTGTAAATTATCGATAGTCCATATCTCGGAAACTATAAGAGATAATGCAATTTGGCAACCGGCAATGTAATTAGCATGCCGAATATTACTTGGAATGTGAATTGGAACGAAATCGCCAATAGATAAGACCATTTTACAATTTGGGCCCAAGTTAGAAGCAGAGCCTAAGGTGTAAATTATTGATAGTCCATATCTCGGAAACTATAAGAGATAATGCAATTTCGCAACCGGCAATGTAATTAGCATGCCGAATATCACTTGGAATGTGAATTGGGACGAAATCGCCAATAGATAAGACCATTTTACAATTTGGGCCCAAGTTAGAAGCAGAGCCTAAGGTGTAAATTATCGATAGTCCATATCTCGGAAACTATAAGAGATAATGCAATTTGGCAACCGGCAATGTAATTAGCATGCCGAATATTACTTGGAATGTGAATTGGAACGAAATCGCCAATAGATAAGACCATTTTACAATTTGGGCCCAAGTTAGAAGCAGAGCCTAAGATGTAAATTATCGATAGTCCATATCTCGGAAACTATAAGAGATAATGCAATTTGGCAACCGGCAATGTAATTAGCATGCCGAATATTACTGGGAATGTGAATTGGAACGAAATCGCCAATAGATAAGACCATTTTACAATTTGGGCCCAAGTTAGAAGCAGAGCCTAAGGTGTAAATTATCGATAGTCCATATCTCGGAAACTATAAGAGATAATTCAATTTGGCAACCGGCAATGTAATTAGCATGCCGGATATTACTTGGAATGTGAATTGGAACGAAATCGCCAATAGATAAGACCATTTTACAATTTGGGCCCAAGTTAGAAGCAGAGCCTAAGGTGTAAATTATCGATAGTCCATATCTCGGAAACTATAAGAGATAATGCAATTTGGCAACCGGCAATGTAATTAGCATTCCGAATATTACTTGGAATGTGAATTGGAACGAAATCGCCAATAGATAAGACCATTTTACAATTTGGGCCCAAGTTAGAAGCAGAGCCTAAGGTGTAAATTATCGATAGTCCATATCTCGGAAACTATAAGAGATAATGCAATTTGGCAACCGGCAATGTAATTAGCATGCCGAATATTACTTGGAATGTGAATTGGAACGAAATCGCCAATAGGTAAGACCATTTTACAATTTGGGCCCAAGTTAGAAGCAGAGCCTAAGGTGTAAATTATCGATAGTCCATATCTCTGAAACTATAAGAGATAATGCAATTTGGCAACCGGCAATGTAATTAGCATGCCGAATATTACTTGGAATGTGAATTGGATCGATGGACGAACCTAACGTAATTAGCATGCCGAATATTACTTGGAATGTGAATTGGAACGAAATCGCCAATAGATAAGACCATTTTACAATTTGGGCCCAAGTTAGAAGCAGAGCCTAAGGTGTAAATTATCGATAGTCCATATCTCGGAAACTATAAGAGATAATGCAATTTGGCAACCGGCAATGTAATTAGCATGCCGAATATTAATTGGAATGTGAATTGGAACGAAATCGCCAATAGATAAGACCATTTTACAATTTGGGCCCAAGTTAGAAGCAGAGCCTAAGGTGTAAATTATCGATAGTCCATATCTCGGAAACTATAAGAGATAATTCAATTCGGCAACCGGCAATGTAATTAGCATGCCGAATATTACTTGGAATGTGAATTGGAACGAAATCGCCAATAGATAAGGCCATTTTACAATTTGGGCCCAAGTTAGAAGCAGAGCCTAAGGTGTAAATTATTGATAGTCCATATCTCGGAAACTATAAGAGATAATGCAATTTGGCAACCGGCAATGTAATTAGCATGCCGAATATTACTTGGAATGTGAATTGGAACGAAATCGCCAATAGAGAAGACCATTTTACAATTTGGGCCCAAGTTAGAAGCAGAGCCTAAGCTGTAAATTATCGATAGTCCATATCTCGGAAACTATAAGAGATAATGCAATTTGGCAACCGGCAATGTAATTAGCATGCCGAATATTACTTGGAATGTGAATTGGAACGAAATCGCCAATAGATAAGACCATTTTACAATTTGGGCCCAAGTTAGAAGCAGAGCCTAAGGTGTAAATTATCGATAGTCCATATCTCGGAAACTATAAGAGGTAATGCAATTTGGCAACCGGCAATGTAATTAGCATGCCGAATATTACTTGGAATGTGAATTGGAACGAAATCGCCAATAGAGAAGACCATTTTACAATTTGGGCCCAAGTTAGAAGCAGAGCCTAAGGTGTAAATTATCGATAGTCCATATCTCGGAAACTATAAGAGATAATGCAATTTGGCAACCGGCAATGTAATTAGCATGCCGAATATTACTTGGAATGTGAATTGGAACGAAATCGCCAATAGATAAGACCATTTTACAATTTGGGCCCAAGTTAGAAGCAGAGCCTAAGGTGTAAATTATCGATAGTCCATATCTCGGAAACTATAAGAGATAATGCAATTTGGCAACCGACAATGTAATTAGCATGCCGAATATTACTTGGAATATGAATTGGAACGAAATCGCCAATAGATAAGACCATTTTACAATTTGGGCCCAAGTTAGAAGCAGAGCCTAAGGTGTAAATTATCGATAGTCCATATCTCGGAAACTATAAGAGATAATGCAATTTGGCAACCGGCAATGTAATTAGCATGCCGAATATTACTTGGAATGTGAATTGGAACGAAATCGCCAATAGATAAGACCATTTTACAATTTGGGCCCAAGTTAGAAGCAGAGCCTAAGGTGTAAATTATTGATAGTCCATATCTCGGAAACTATAAGAGATAATGCAATTTCGCAACCGGCAATGTAATTAGCATGCCAAATATCACTTGGAATGTGAATTGGGACGAAATCGCCAATAGATAAGACCATTTTACAATTTGGGCCCAAGTTAGAAGCAGAGATTAAGGTGTAAATTATCGATAGTCCATATCTCGGAAACTATAAGAGATAATGCAATTTGGCAACCGGCAATGTAAATAGCATGCCGAATATTACTTGGAATGTGAATTGGAACGAAATCGCCAATAGATAAGACCATTTTACAATTTGGGCCCAAGTTAGAAGCAGAGCCTAAGGTGTAAATTATCGATAGTCCATATCTCGGAAACTATAAGAGATAATGCAATTTGGCAACCGGCAATGTAATTAGCATGCCGAATATTACTTGGAATGTGAATTGGAACGAAATCGCCAATAGATAAGACCATTTTACAATTTGGGCCCAAGTTAGAAGCAGAGCCTAAGGTGTAAATTATCGATAGTCCATATCTCGGAAACTATAAGAGATAATGCAATTTCGCAACCGGCAATGTAATTAGCATGCCGAATATTACTTGGAGTGTGAATTGGAACGAAATCGCCAATAGATAAGACCATTTTACAATTTGGGCCCAAGTTAGAAGCAGAGCCTAAGGTGTAAATTATCGATAGTCCATATCTTGGAAACTATAAGAGATAATGCAATTTGGCAACCGGCAATGTAATTAGCATGCCGAATATTACTTGGAATGTGAATTGGAACGAAATCGCCAATAGATAAGACCATTTTACAATTTGGGCCCAAGTTAGAAGCAGAGCCTAAGGTGTAAATTATCGATAGTCCATATCTCGGAAACTATAAGAGATAATGCAATTTGGCAACCGGCAATGTAATTAGCATGCCGAATATTGCTTGGAATGTGAATTGGAACGAAATCGCCAATAGGTAAGACCATTTTACAATTTGGGCCCAAGTTAGAAGCAGAGCCTAAGGTGTAAATTATCGATAGTCCATATCTCGGAAACTATAAGAGATAATGCAATTTGGCAACCGGCAATGTAATTAGCATGCCGAATATTACTTGGAATGTGAATTGGAACGAAATCGCCAATAGATAAGACCATTTTACAATTTGGGCCCAAGTTAGAAGCAGAGCCTAAGGTGTAAATTATCGATAGTCCATATCTCGGAAACTATAAGAGATAATGCAATTTGGCAACCGGCAAAGTAATTAGCATGGCGAATATTACTTGGAATGTGAATTGGAACGAAATTGCCAATAGATAAGACCATTTTACAATTTGGGCCCAAGTTAGAAGCAGAGCCTAAGGTGTAAATTATCGATAGTCCATATCTCGGAAACTATAAGAGATAATGCAATTTGGCAACCGGCAATGTAATTAGCATGCCGAATATTACTTGGAATGTGAATTGGAACGAAATCGCCAATAGATAAGACCATTTTACAATTTGGGCCCAAGTTAGAAGCAGAGCCTAAGGTGTAAATTATTGATAGTCCATATCTCGGAAACTATAAGAGATAATGCAATTTCGCAACCGGCAATGTAATTAGCATGCCGAATATCACTTGGAATGTGAATTGGGACGAAATCGCCAATAGATAAGACCATTTTACAATTTGGGCCCAAGTTAGAAGCAGAGCCTAAGGTGTAAATTATCGATAGTCCATATCTCGGAAACTATAAGAGATAATGCAATTTGGCAACCGGCAATGTAATTAGCATGCCGAATATTACTTGGAATGTGAATTGGAACGAAATCGCCAATAGATAAGACCATTTTACAATTTGGGCCCAAGTTAGAAGCAGAGCCTAAGATGTAAATTATCGATAGTCCATATCTCGGAAACTATAAGAGATAATGCAATTTGGCAACCGGCAATGTAATTAGCATGCCGAATATTACTGGGAATGTGAATTGGAACGAAATCGCCAATAGATAAGACCATTTTACAATTTGGGCCCAAGTTAGAAGCAGAGCCTAAGGTGTAAATTATCGATAGTCCATATCTCGGAAACTATAAGAGATAATTCAATTTGGCAACCGGCAATGTAATTAGCATGCCGGATATTACTTGGAATGTGAATTGGAACGAAATCGCCAATAGATAAGACCATTTTACAATTTGGGCCCAAGTTAGAAGCAGAGCCTAAGGTGTAAATTATCGATAGTCCATATCTCGGAAACTATAAGAGATAATGCAATTTGGCAACCGGCAATGTAATTAGCATTCCGAATATTACTTGGAATGTGAATTGGAACGAAATCGCCAATAGATAAGACCATTTTACAATTTGGGCCCAAGTTAGAAGCAGAGCCTAAGGTGTAAATTATCGATAGTCCATATCTCGGAAACTATAAGAGATAATGCAATTTGGCAACCGGCAATGTAATTAGCATGCCGAATATTACTTGGAATGTGAATTGGAACGAAATCGCCAATAGGTAAGACCATTTTACAATTTGGGCCCAAGTTAGAAGCAGAGCCTAAGGTGTAAATTATCGATAGTCCATATCTCTGAAACTATAAGAGATAATGCAATTTCGCAACCGGCAATGTAATTAGCATGCCGAATATTACTTGGAATGTGAATTGGAACGAAATCGCCAATAGATAAGGCCATTTTACAATTTGGGCCCAAGTTAGAAGCAGAGCCTAAGGTGTAAATTATCGATAGTCCATATCTCGGAAACTATAAGAGATAATGCAATTTGGCAACCGGCAATGTAATTAGCATGCCGAATATTACTTGGAATGTGAATTGGAACGAAATCGCCAATAGATAAGACCATTTTACAATTTGGGCCCAAGTTAGAAGCAGAGCCTAAGGTGTAAATTATTGATAGTCCATATCTCGGAAACTATAAGAGATATTGCAATTTCGCAACCGGCAATGTAATTAGCATGCCGAATATTACTTGGAGTGTGAATTGGAACGAAATCGCCAATAGATAAGACCATTTTAAAATTTGGGCCCAAGTTAGAAGCAGAGCCTAAGGTGTAAATTATCGATAGTCCATATCTCGGAAACTATAAGAGATAATGCAATTTGGCAACCGGCAATGTAAATAGCATGCCGAATATTACTTGGAATGTGAATTGGAACGAAATCGCCAATAGATAAGACCATTTTACAATTTGGGCCCAAGTTAGAAGCAGAGCCTAAGGTGTAAATTATCGATAGTCCATATCTCGGAAACTATAAGAGATAATGCAATTTGGCAACCGGCAATGTAATTAGCATGCCGAATATTACTTGGAATGTGAATTGGAACGAAATCGCCAATAGATAAGACCATTTTACAATTTGGGCCCAAGTTAGAAGCAGAGCCTAAGGTGTAAATTATCGATAGTCCATATCTCGGAAACTATAAGAGATAATGCAATTTCGCAACCGGCAATGTAATTAGCATGCCGAATATTACTTGGAGTGTGAATTGGAACGAAATCGCCAATAGATAAGACCATTTTACAATTTGGGCCCAAGTTAGAAGCAGAGCCTAAGGTGTAAATTATCGATAGTCCATATCTTGGAAACTATAAGAGATAATGCAATTTGGCAACCGGCAATGTAATTAGCATGCCGAATATTACTTGGAATGTGAATTGGAACGAAATCGCCAATAGATAAGACCATTTTACAATTTGGGCCCAAGTTAGAAGCAGAGATTAAGGTGTAAATTATCGATAGTCCATATCTCGGAAACTATAAGAGATAATGCAATTTGGCAACCGGCAATGTAAATAGCATGCCGAATATTACTTGGAATGTGAATTGGAACGAAATCGCCAATAGATAAGACCATTTTACAATTTGGGCCCAAGTTAGAAGCAGAGCCTAAGGTGTAAATTATCGATAGTCCATATCTCGGAAACTATAAGAGATAATGCAATTTGGCAACCGGCAATGTAATTAGCATGCCGAATATTACTTGGAATGTGAATTGGAACGAAATCGCCAATAGATAAGACCATTTTACAATTTGGGCCCAAGTTAGAAGCAGAGCCTAAGGTGTAAATTATCGATAGTCCATATCTCGGAAACTATAAGAGATAATGCAATTTCGCAACCGGCAATGTAATTAGCATGCCGAATATTACTTGGAGTGTGAATTGGAACGAAATCGCCAATAGATAAGACCATTTTACAATTTGGGCCCAAGTTAGAAGCAGAGCCTAAGGTGTAAATTATCGATAGTCCATATCTTGGAAACTATAAGAGATAATGCAATTTGGCAACCGGCAATGTAATTAGCATGCCGAATATTACTTGGAATGTGAATTGGAACGAAATCGCCAATAGATAAGACCATTTTACAATTTGGGCCCAAGTTAGAAGCAGAGCCTAAGGTGTAAATTATCGATAGTCCATATCTCGGAAACTATAAGAGATAATGCAATTTGGCAACCGGCAATGTAATTAGCATGCCGAATATTGCTTGGAATGTGAATTGGAACGAAATCGCCAATAGGTAAGACCATTTTACAATTTGGGCCCAAGTTAGAAGCAGAGCCTAAGGTGTAAATTATCGATAGTCCATATCTCGGAAACTATAAGAGATAATGCAATTTGGCAACCGGCAATGTAATTAGCATGCCGAATATTACTTGGAATGTGAATTGGAACGAAATCGCCAATAGATAAGACCATTTTACAATTTGGGCCCAAGTTAGAAGCAGAGCCTAAGGTGTAAATTATCGATAGTCCATATCTCGGAAACTATAAGAGATAATGCAATTTGGCAACCGGCAAAGTAATTAGCATGGCGAATATTACTTGGAATGTGAATTGGAACGAAATTGCCAATAGATAAGACCATTTTACAATTTGGGCCCAAGTTAGAAGCAGAGCCTAAGGTGTAAATTATCGATAGTCCATATCTCGGAAACTATAAGAGATAATGCAATTTGGCAACCGGCAATGTAATTAGCATGCCGAATATTACTTGGAATGTGAATTGGAACGAAATCGCCAATAGATAAGACCATTTTACAATTTGGGCCCAAGTTAGAAGCAGAGCCTAAGGTGTAAATTATTGATAGTCCATATCTCGGAAACTATAAGAGATAATGCAATTTCGCAACCGGCAATGTAATTAGCATGCCGAATATCACTTGGAATGTGAATTGGGACGAAATCGCCAATAGATAAGACCATTTTACAATTTGGGCCCAAGTTAGAAGCAGAGCCTAAGGTGTAAATTATCGATAGTCCATATCTCGGAAACTATAAGAGATAATGCAATTTGGCAACCGGCAATGTAATTAGCATGCCGAATATTACTTGGAATGTGAATTGGAACGAAATCGCCAATAGATAAGACCATTTTACAATTTGGGCCCAAGTTAGAAGCAGAGCCTAAGATGTAAATTATCGATAGTCCATATCTCGGAAACTATAAGAGATAATGCAATTTGGCAACCGGCAATGTAATTAGCATGCCGAATATTACTGGGAATGTGAATTGGAACGAAATCGCCAATAGATAAGACCATTTTACAATTTGGGCCCAAGTTAGAAGCAGAGCCTAAGGTGTAAATTATCGATAGTCCATATCTCGGAAACTATAAGAGATAATTCAATTTGGCAACCGGCAATGTAATTAGCATGCCGGATATTACTTGGAATGTGAATTGGAACGAAATCGCCAATAGATAAGACCATTTTACAATTTGGGCCCAAGTTAGAAGCAGAGCCTAAGGTGTAAATTATCGATAGTCCATATCTCGGAAACTATAAGAGATAATGCAATTTGGCAACCGGCAATGTAATTAGCATTCCGAATATTACTTGGAATGTGAATTGGAACGAAATCGCCAATAGATAAGACCATTTTACAATTTGGGCCCAAGTTAGAAGCAGAGCCTAAGGTGTAAATTATCGATAGTCCATATCTCGGAAACTATAAGAGATAATGCAATTTGGCAACCGGCAATGTAATTAGCATGCCGAATATTACTTGGAATGTGAATTGGAACGAAATCGCCAATAGGTAAGACCATTTTACAATTTGGGCCCAAGTTAGAAGCAGAGCCTAAGGTGTAAATTATCGATAGTCCATATCTCTGAAACTATAAGAGATAATGCAATTTCGCAACCGGCAATGTAATTAGCATGCCGAATATTACTTGGAATGTGAATTGGAACGAAATCGCCAATAGATAAGGCCATTTTACAATTTGGGCCCAAGTTAGAAGCAGAGCCTAAGGTGTAAATTATCGATAGTCCATATCTCGGAAACTATAAGAGATAATGCAATTTGGCAACCGGCAATGTAATTAGCATGCCGAATATTACTTGGAATGTGAATTGGAACGAAATCGCCAATAGATAAGACCATTTTACAATTTGGGCCCAAGTTAGAAGCAGAGCCTAAGGTGTAAATTATTGATAGTCCATATCTCGGAAACTATAAGAGATATTGCAATTTCGCAACCGGCAATGTAATTAGCATGCCGAATATTACTTGGAGTGTGAATTGGAACGAAATCGCCAATAGATAAGACCATTTTAAAATTTGGGCCCAAGTTAGAAGCAGAGCCTAAGGTGTAAATTATCGATAGTCCATATCTCGGAAACTATAAGAGATAATGCAATTTGGCAACCGGCAATGTAATTAGCATGCCGAATATTACTTGGAATATGAATTGGAACGAAATCGCCAATAGATAAGACCATTTTACAATTTGGGCCCAAGTTAGAAGCAGAGCCTAAGGTGTAAATTATCGATAGTCCATATCTCGGAAACTATAAGAGATAATGCAATTTGGCAACCGGCAATGTAATTAGCATGCTGAATATTACTTGGAATGTGAATTGGAACGAAATCGTCAATAGATAAGACCATTTTACAATTTGGGCCCAAGTTAGAAGCAGAGCCTAAGGTGTAAATTATCGATAGTCCATATCTCGGAAACTATAAGAGATAATGCAATTTGGCAACCGGCAATGTAATTAGCATGCCGAATATTACTTGGAATGTGAATTGGATCGAAATCGCCAATAGATAAGACCATTTTACAATTTGGGCCCAAGTTAGAAGCAGAGCCTAAGGTGTAAATTATCGATAGTCCATATCTCGGAAACTATAAGAGATAATGCAATTTGGCAACCGGCAATGTAATTAGCATGCCGAATATTACTTGGAATGTGAATTGGAACGAAATCGCCAATAGATAAGACCATTTTAAAATTTGGGCCCAAGTTAGAAGCAGAGCCTAAGGTGTAAATTATTGATAGTCCATATCTCGGAAACTATAAGAGATAATGCAATTTCGCAACCGGCAATGTAATTAGCTTGCCGAATATCACTTGGAATGTGAATTGGGACGAAATCGCCAATAGATAAGACCATTTTACAATTTGGGCCCAAGTTAGAAGCAGAGCCTAAGGTGTAAATTATCGATAGTCCATATCTCGGAAACTATAAGAGATAATGCAATTTGGCAACCGGCAATGTAATTAGCATGCCGAATATTACTTGGAATGTGAATTGGATCGATCGACGAACCTAACGTAATTAGCATGCCGAATATTACTTGGAATGTGAATTGGAACGAAATCGCCAATAGATAAGACCATTTTACAATTTGGGCCCAAGTTAGAAGCAGAGCCTAAGGTGTAAATTATCGATAGTCCATATCTCGGAAACTATAAGAGATAATGCAATTTGGCAACCGGCAATGTAATTAGCATGCCGAATATTAATTGGAATGTGAATTGGAACGAAATCGCCAATAGATAAGACCATTTTACTATTTGGGCCCAAGTTAGAAGCAGAGCCTAAGGTGTAAATTATCGATAGTCCATATCTCGGAAACTATAAGAGATAATTCAATTCGGCAACCGGCAATGTAATTAGCATGCCGAATATTACTTGGAATGTGAATTGGAACGAAATCGCCAATAGATAAGGCCATTTTACAATTTGGGCCCAAGTTAGAAGCAGAGCCTAAGGTGTAAATTATTGATAGTCCATATCTCGGAAACTATAAGAGATAATGCAATTTGGCAACCGGCAATGTAATTAGCATGCCGAATATTACTTGGAATGTGAATTGGAACGAAATCGCCAATAGAGAAGACCATTTTACAATTTGGGCCCAAGTTAGAAGCAGAGCCTAAGCTGTAAATTATCGATAGTCCATATCTCGGAAACTATAAGAGATAATGCAATTTGGCAACCGGCAATGTAATTAGCATGCCGAATATTACTTGGAATGTGAATTGGAACGAAATCGCCAATAGATAAGACCATTTTACAATTTGGGCCCAAGTTAGAAGCAGAGCCTAAGGTGTAAATTATCGATAGTCCATATCTCGGAAACTATAAGAGGTAATGCAATTTGGCAACCGGCAATGTAATTAGCATGCCGAATATTACTTGGAATGTGAATTGGAACGAAATCGCCAATAGAGAAGACCATTTTACAATTTGGGCCCAAGTTAGAAGCAGAGCCTAAGGTGTAAATTATCGATAGTCCATATCTCGGAAACTATAAGAGATAATGCAATTTGGCAACCGGCAATGTAATTAGCATGCCGAATATTACTTGGAATGTGAATTGGAACGAAATCGCCAATAGATAAGACCATTTTACAATTTGGGCCCAAGTTAGAAGCAGAGCCTAAGGTGTAAATTATCGATAGTCCATATCTCGGAAACTATAAGAGATAATGCAATTTGGCAACCGACAATGTAATTAGCATGCCGAATATTACTTGGAATATGAATTGGAACGAAATCGCCAATAGATAAGACCATTTTACAATTTGGGCCCAAGTTAGAAGCAGAGCCTAAGGTGTAAATTATCGATAGTCCATATCTCGGAAACTATAAGAGATAATGCAATTTGGCAACCGGCAATGTAATTAGCATGCCGAATATTACTTGGAATGTGAATTGGAACGAAATCGCCAATAGATAAGACCATTTTACAATTTGGGCCCAAGTTAGAAGCAGAGCCTAAGGTGTAAATTATTGATAGTCCATATCTCGGAAACTATAAGAGATAATGCAATTTCGCAACCGGCAATGTAATTAGCATGCCAAATATCACTTGGAATGTGAATTGGGACGAAATCGCCAATAGATAAGACCATTTTACAATTTGGGCCCAAGTTAGAAGCAGAGATTAAGGTGTAAATTATCGATAGTCCATATCTCGGAAACTATAAGAGATAATGCAATTTGGCAACCGGCAATGTAAATAGCATGCCGAATATTACTTGGAATGTGAATTGGAACGAAATCGCCAATAGATAAGACCATTTTACAATTTGGGCCCAAGTTAGAAGCAGAGCCTAAGGTGTAAATTATCGATAGTCCATATCTCGGAAACTATAAGAGATAATGCAATTTGGCAACCGGCAATGTAATTAGCATGCCGAATATTACTTGGAATGTGAATTGGAACGAAATCGCCAATAGATAAGACCATTTTACAATTTGGGCCCAAGTTAGAAGCAGAGCCTAAGGTGTAAATTATCGATAGTCCATATCTCGGAAACTATAAGAGATAATGCAATTTCGCAACCGGCAATGTAATTAGCATGCCGAATATTACTTGGAGTGTGAATTGGAACGAAATCGCCAATAGATAAGACCATTTTACAATTTGGGCCCAAGTTAGAAGCAGAGCCTAAGGTGTAAATTATCGATAGTCCATATCTCGGAAACTATAAGAGATAATGCAATTTGGCAACCGGCAATGTAATTAGCATGCCGAATATTACTTGGAATGTGAATTGGAACGAAATCGCCAATAGATAAGACCATTTTACAATTTGGGCCCAAGTTAGAAGCAGAGCCTAAGGTGTAAATTATCGATAGTCCATATCTCGGAAACTATAAGAGATAATGCAATTTGGCAACCGGCAATGTAATTAGCATGCCGAATATTACTTGGAATGTGAATTGGAACGAAATCGCCAATAGGTAAGACCATTTTACAATTTGGGCCCAAGTTAGAAGCAGAGCCTAGGTGTAAATTATCGATAGTCCATATCTCGGAAACTATAAGAGATAATGCAATTTGGCAACCGGCAATGTAATTAGCATGCCGAATATTACTTGGAATGTGAATTGCAACTAAATCGCCAATAGATAAGACCATTTTACAATTTGGGCCCAAGTTAGAAGCAGAGCCTAAGGTGTAAATTATCGATAGTCCATATCTCGGAAACTATAAGAGATAATGCAATTTGGCAACCGGCAATGTAATTAGCAAGCCAAATATTACTTGGAATGTGAATTGGAACGAAATCGCCAATAGATAAGATCATTTTACAATTTGGGCCCAAGTTAGAAGCAGAGCCTAAGGTGTAAATTATCGATAGTCCATAACTCGGAAACTATAAGAGATAATGCAATTTGGCAACCGGCAATGTAATTAGCATGCCGAATAATACTTGGAATGTAAATTGGAACGAAATCGCCAATAGATAAGACCATTTTACAATTTGGGCCCAAGTTAGAAGCAGAGCCTAAGGTGTAAATTATTGATAGTCCATATCTCGGAAACTATAAGAGATAATGCAATTTCGCAACCGGCAATGTAATTAGCATGCCGAATATTACTTGGAGTGTGAATTGGAACGAAATCGCCAATAGATAAGACCATTTTACAATTTGGGCCCAAGTTAGAAGCAGAGCCTAAGGTGTAAATTATCGATAGTCCATATCTCGGAAACTATAAGAGATAATGCAATTTGGCAACCGGCAATGTAATTAGCATGCCGAATATTACTTGGAATGTGAATTGGAACGAAATCGCCAATAGATAAGACCATTTTACAATTTGGGCCCAAGTTAGAAGCAGAGCCTAAGGTGTAAATTATCGATAGTCCATATCTCGGAAACTATAAGAGATAATGCCATTTGGCAACCGGCAATGTAATTAGCATGCCGAATATTACTTGGAATGTGAATTGGAACGAAATCGCCAATAGATAAGACCATTTTACAATTTGGGCCCAAGTTAGAAGCAGAGCCTAAGGTGTAAATTATCGATAGTCCATATCTCGGAAACTATAAGAGATAATGCAATTTGGCAACCGGCAATGTAATTAGCATGCCGAATATTACTTGGAATGTGAAGTGCAACTAAATCGCCAATAGATAAGACCATTTTACAATTTGGGCCCAAGTTAGAAGCAGAGCCTAAGGTGTAAATTATCGATAGTCCATATCTCGGAAACTATAAGAGATAATGCAATTTGGCAACCGGCAATGTAATTAGCATGCTGAATATTACTTGGAATGTGAATTGGAACGAAATCGTCAATAGATAAGACCATTTTACAATTTGGGCCCAAGTTAGAAGCAGAGCCTAAGGTGTAAATTATCGATAGTCCATATCTCGGAAACTATAAGAGATAATGCAATTTGGCAACCGGCAATGTAATTAGCATGCCGAATATTACTTGGAATGTGAATTGGAACGAAATCGCCAATAGATAAGACCATTTTACAATTTGGGCCCAAGTTAGAAGCAGAGCCTAAGGTGTAAATTATCGATAGTCCATATCTCGGAAACTATAAGAGATAATGCAATTTGGCAACCGGCAATGTAATTAGCATGCCGAATATTACTTGGAATATGAATTGGAACGAAATCGCCAATAGATAAGACCATTTTACAATTTGGGCCCAAGTTAGAAGCAGAGCCTAAGGTGTAAATTATCGATAGTCCATATCTCGGAAACTATAAGAGATAATGCAATTTGGCAACCGGCAATGTAATTAGCATGCTGAATATTACTTGGAATGTGAATTGGAACGAAATCGTCAATAGATAAGACCATTTTACAATTTGGGCCCAAGTTAGAAGCAGAGCCTAAGGTGTAAATTATCGATAGTCCATATCTCGGAAACTATAAGAGATAATGCAATTTGGCAACCGGCAATGTAATTAGCATGCCGAATATTACTTGGAATGTGAATTGGATCGAAATCGCCAATAGATAAGACCATTTTACAATTTGGGCCCAAGTTAGAAGCAGAGCCTAAGGTGTAAATTATCGATAGTCCATATCTCGGAAACTATAAGAGATAATGCAATTTGGCAACCGGCAATGTAATTAGCATGCCGAATATTACTTGGAATGTGAATTGGAACGAAATCGCCAATAGATAAGACCATTTTAAAATTTGGGCCCAAGTTAGAAGCAGAGCCTAAGGTGTAAATTATTGATAGTCCATATCTCGGAAACTATAAGAGATAATGCAATTTCGCAACCGGCAATGTAATTAGCTTGCCGAATATCACTTGGAATGTGAATTGGGACGAAATCGCCAATAGATAAGACCATTTTACAATTTGGGCCCAAGTTAGAAGCAGAGCCTAAGGTGTAAATTATCGATAGTCCATATCTCGGAAACTATAAGAGATAATGCAATTTGGCAACCGGCAATGTAATTAGCATGCCGAATATTACTTGGAATGTGAATTGGATCGAAATCGCCAATAGATAAGACCATTTTACAATTTGGGCCCAAGTTAGAAGCAGAGCCTAAGGTGTAAATTATCGATAGTCCATATCTCGGAAACTATAAGAGATAATGCAATTTGGCAACCGGCAATGTAATTAGCATGCCGAATATTACTTGGAATGTGAATTGGAACGAAATCGCCAATAGGTAAGACCATTTTAAAATTTGGGCCCAAGATAGAAGCAGAGCCTAAGGTGTAAATTATTGATAGTCCATATCTCGGAAACTATAAGAGATAATGCAATTTCGCAACCGGCAATGTAATTAGCTTGCCGAATATCACTTGGAATGTGAATTGGGACGAAATCGCCAATAGATAAGACCATTTTACAATTTGGGCCCAAGTTAGAAGCAGAGCCTAAGGTGTAAATTATCGATAGTCCATATCTCGGAAACTATAAGAGATAATGCAATTTGGCAACCGGCAATGTAATTAGCATGCCGAATATTACTTGGAATGTGAATTGGAACGAAATCGCCAATAGGTAAGACCATTTTACAATTTGGGCCCAAGTTAGAAGCAGAGCCTAAGGTGTAAATTATCGATAGTCCATATCTCGGAAACTATAAGAGATAATGCAATTTGGCAACCGGCAATGTAATTAGCATGCCGAATATTACTTGGAATGTGAATTGGAACGAAATCGCCAATAGATAAGACCATTTTAAAATTTGGGCCCAAGTTAGAAGCAGAGCCTAAGGTGTAAATTATTGATAGTCCATATCTCGGAAACTATAAGAGATAATGCAATTTCGCAACCGGCAATGTAATTAGCTTGCCGAATATCACTTGGAATGTGAATTGGGACGAAATCGCCAATAGATAAGACCATTTTACAATTTGGGCCCAAGTTAGAAGCAGAGCCTAAGGTGTAAATTATCGATAGTCCATATCTCGGAAACTATAAGAGATAATGCAATTTGGCAACCGGCAATGTAATTAGCATGCCGAATATTACTTGGAATGTGAATTGGATCGAAATCGCCAATAGATAAGACCATTTTACAATTTGGGCCCAAGTTAGAAGCAGAGCCTAAGGTGTAAATTATCGATAGTCCATATCTCGGAAACTATAAGAGATAATGCAATTTGGCAACCGGCAATGTAATTAGCATGCCGAATATTACTTGGAATGTGAATTGGAACGAAATCGCCAATAGATAAGACCATTTTAAAATTTGGGCCCAAGATAGAAGCAGAGCCTAAGGTGTAAATTATTGATAGTCCATATCTCGGAAACTATAAGAGATAATGCAATTTCGCAACCGGCAATGTAATTAGCTTGCCGAATATCACTTGGAATGTGAATTGGGACGAAATCGCCAATAGATAAGACCATTTTACAATTTGGGCCCAAGTTAGAAGCAGAGCCTAAGGTGTAAATTATCGATAGTCCATATCTCGGAAACTATAAGAGATAATGCAATTTGGCAACCGGCAATGTAATTAGCATGCCGAATATTACTTGGAATGTGAATTGGAACGAAATCGCCAATAGGTAAGACCATTTTACAATTTGGGCCCAAGTTAGAAGCAGAGCCTAAGGTGTAAATTATCGATAGTCCATATCTCGGAAACTATAAGAGATAATGCAATTTGGCAACCGGCAATGTAATTAGCATGCCGAATATTACTTGGAATGTGAATTGGAACGAAATCGCCAATAGATAAGACCATTTTACAATTTGGGCCCAAGTTAGAAGCAGAGCCTAAGGTGTAAATTATCGATAGTCCATATCTCGGAAACTATAAGAGATAATGCAATTTGGCAACCGGCAATGTAATTAGCATGCCGAATATTACTTGGAATGTGAATTGGAACGAAATCGCCAATAGATAAGACCATTTTAAAATTTGGGCCCAAGTTAGAAGCAGAGCCTAAGGTGTAAATTATTGATAGTCCATATCTCGGAAACTATAAGAGATAATGCAATTTCGCAACCGGCAATGTAATTAGCTTGCCGAATATCACTTGGAATGTGAATTGGGACGAAATCGCCAATAGATAAGACCATTTTACAATTTGGGCCCAAGTTAGAAGCAGAGCCTAAGGTGTAAATTATCGATAGTCCATATCTCGGAAACTATAAGAGATAATGCAATTTGGCAACCGGCAATGTAATTAGCATGCCGAATATTACTTGGAATGTGAATTGGAACGAAATCGCCAATAGGTAAGACCATTTTACAATTTGGGCCCAAGTTAGAAGCAGAGCCTAAGGTGTAAATTATCGATAGTCCATATCTCGGAAACTATAAGAGATAATGCAATTTGGCAACCGGCAATGTAATTAGCATGCCGAATATTACTTGGAATGTGAATTGGAACGAAATCGCCAATAGATAAGACCATTTTACAATTTGGGCCCAAGTTAGAAGCAGAGCCTAAGGTGTAAATTATCGATAGTCCATATCTTGGAAACTATAAGAGATAATGCAATTTGGCAACCGGCAATGTAATTAGCATGCCGAATATTACTTGGAATGTGAATTGGAACGGAATCGCCAATAGATAAGGCCATTTTACAATTTGGGCCCAAGTTAGAAGCAGAGCCTAAGGTGTAAATTATCGATAGTCCATATCTCGGAAACTATAAGAGATAATGCAATTTGGCAACCGGCAATGTAATTAGCATGCCGAATATTAATTGGAATGTGAATTGGAACGAAATCGCCAATAGATAAGACCATTTTACAATTTGGGCCCAAGTTAGAAGCAGAGCCTAAGGTGTAAATTATCGATAGTCCATATCTCGGAAACTATAAGAGATAATGCAATTTGGCAACCGGCAATGTAATTAGCATGCCGAATATTACTTGGAATGTGAATTGGAACGAAATCGCCAATAGGTAAGACCATTTTACAATTTGGGCCCAAGTTAGAAGCAGAGCCTAAGGTGTAAATTATCGATAGTCCATATCTCGGAAACTATAAGAGATAATTCAATTCGGCAACCGGCAATGTAATTAGCATGCCGAATATTACTTGGAATGTGAATTGGAACGAAATCGCCAATAGATAAGGCCATTTTACAATTTGGGCCCAAGTTAGAAGCAGAGCCTAAGGTGTAAATTATTGATAGTCCATATCTCGGAAACTATAAGAGATAATGCAATTTGGCAACCGGCAATGTAATTAGCATGCCGAATATTACTTGGAATGTGAATTGGAACGAAATCGCCAATAGAGAAGACCATTTTACAATTTGGGCCCAAGTTAGAAGCAGAGCCTAAGCTGTAAATTATCGATAGTCCATATCTCGGAAACTATAAGAGATAATGCAATTTGGCAACCGGCAATGTAATTAGCATGCCGAATATTACTTGGAATGTGAATTGGAACGAAATCGCCAATAGATAAGACCATTTTACAATTTGGGCCCAAGTTAGAAGCAGAGCCTAAGGTGTAAATTATCGATAGTCCATATCTCGGAAACTATAAGAGGTAATGCAATTTGGCAACCGGCAATGTAATTAGCATGCCGAATATTACTTGGAATGTGAATTGGAACGAAATCGCCAATAGAGAAGACCATTTTACAATTTGGGCCCAAGTTAGAAGCAGAGCCTAAGGTGTAAATAATCGATAGTCCATATCTCGGAAACTATAAGAGATAATGCAATTTGGCAACCGGCAATGTAATTAGCATGCCGAATATTACTTGGAATGTGAATTGGAACGAAATCGCCAATAGATAAGACCATTTTACAATTTGGGCCCAAGTTAGAAGCAGAGCCTAAGGTGTAAATTATCGATAGTCCATATCTCGGAAACTATAAGAGATAATGCAATTTGGCAACCGACAATGTAATTAGCATGCCGAATATTACTTGGAATATGAATTGGAACGAAATCGCCAATAGATAAGACCATTTTACAATTTGGGCCCAAGTTAGAAGCAGAGCCTAAGGTGTAAATTATCGATAGTCCATATCTCGGAAACTATAAGAGATAATGCAATTTGGCAACCGGCAATGTAATTAGCATGCCGAATATTACTTGGAATGTGAATTGGAACGAAATCGCCAATAGATAAGACCATTTTACAATTTGGGCCCAAGTTAGAAGCAGAGCCTAAGGTGTAAATTATCGATAGTCCATATCTCGGAAACTATAAGAGATAATGCAATTTGGCAACCGGCAATGTAATTAGCATGCCGAATATTACTTGGAATGTGAATTGGAACGAAATCGCCAATAGATAAGACCATTTTACAAATTGGGCCCAAGTTAGATGCAGAGCCTAAGGTGTAAATTATTGATAGTCCATATCTCGGAAACTATAAGAGATAATGCAATTTCGCAATCGGCAATGTAATTAGCATGCCGAATATCACTTGGAATGTGAATTGGGACGAAATCGCCAATAGATAAGACCATTTTACAATTTGGGCCCAAGTTAGAAGCAGAGCCTAAGGTGTAAATTATCGATAGTCCATATCTCGGAAACTATAAGAGATAATGCAATTTGGCAACCGGCAATGTAATTAGCATGCCGAATATTACTTGGAATGTGAATTGGAACGAAATCGCCAATAGATAAGACCATTTTACAATTTGGGCCCAAGTTAGAAGCAGAGCCTAAGGTGTAAATTATCGAGAGTCCATATCTCGGAAACTATAAGAGATAATGCAATTTGGCAACCGGCAATGTAATTAGCATGCCGAATATTACTTGGAGTGTGAATTGGAACGAAATCGCCAATAGATAAGACCATTTTACAATTTGGGCCCAAGTTAGAAGCAGAGCCTAAGGTGTAAATTATCGAGAGTCCATATCTCGGAAACTATAAGAGATAATGCAATTTGGCAACCGGCAATGTAATTAGCATGCCGAATATTACTTGGAGTGTGAATTGGAACGAAATCGCCAATAGATAAGACCATTTTACAATTTGGGCCCAAGTTAGAAGCAGAGCCTAAGGTGTAAATTATCGATAGTCCATATCTCGGAAACTATAAGAGATAATGCAATTTGGCAACCGGCAATGTAATTAGCATGCCGAATATTACTTGGAATGTGAATTGCAACTAAATCGCCAATAGGTAAGACCATTTTACAATTTGGGCCCAAGTTAGAAGCAGAGCCTAAGGTGTAAATTATCGATAGTCCATATCTCGGAAACTATAAGAGATAATTCAATTTGGCAACCGGCAATGTAATTAGCATGCCGAATATTACTTGAAATGTGAATTGGAACGAAATCGCCAATAGATAAGACCATTTTACAATTTGGGCCCAAGTTAGAAGCAGAGCCTAAGGTGTAAATTATCGATAGTCCATATTTCGGAAACTATAAGAGATAATGCAATTTGGCAACCGGCAATGTAATTAGCATGCCGAATATTACTTGGAATGTGAATTGGAACGAAATCGCCAATAGATAAGACCATTTTACAATTTGGGCCCAAGTTATAAGCAGAGCCTATGGTGTAAATTATCGATAGTCCATATCTCGGAAACTATAAGAGATAATGCAATTTGGCAACCGGCAATGTAATTAGCATGCCGAATATTACTTGGAATGTGAATTGGAACGAAATCGCCAATAGATAAGACCATTTTACAATTTGGGCCCAAGTTAGAAGCAGAGCCTAAGGTGTAAATTATCGATAGTCCATATCTCGGAAACTATAAGAGTTAATGCAATTTGGCAACCGGCAATGTAATTAGCATGCCGAATATTACTTGGAATGTGAATTGGAACGAAATCGCCAATAGATAAGACCATTTTACAATTTGGGCCCAAGTTAGAAGCAGAGCCTAAGGTGTAAATTATCGATAGTCCATATCTCGGAAACTATAAGAGATAGTGCAAATTGGCAACCGGCAATGTAATTAGCATGCCGAATATTACTTGGAATGTGAATTGGAACGAAATTGCCAATAGATAAGACCATTTTACAATTTGGGCCCAAGTTAGAAGCAGAGCCTAAGGTGTAAATTATCGATAGTCCATATCTCGGAAAGTATAAGAGATAATGCAATTTGGCAACCGGCAATGTAATTAGCATGCCGAATATTACTTGGAATGTGAATTGGAACGAAATCGCCAATAGGTAAGACCATTTTACAATTTGGGCCCAAGTTAGAAGCAGAGCCTAAGGTGTAAATTATCGATAGTCCATATCTCGGAAACTATAAGAGATAATGCAATTTCGCAACCGGCAATGTAATTAGCATGCCGAATATTACTTGGAGTGTGAATTGGAACGAAATCGCCAATAGATAAGACCATTTTACAATTTGGGCCCAAGTTAGAAGCAGAGCCTAAGGTGTAAATTATCGATAGTCCATATCTCGGAAACTATAAGAGATAATGCAATTTCGCAACCGGCAATGTAATTAGCATGCCGAATATCACTTGGAATGTGAATTGGGACGAAATCGCCAATAGATAAGACCATTTTACAATTTGGGCCCAAGTTAGAAGCAGAGCCTAAGGTGTAAATTATCGATAGTCCATATCTCGGAAACTATAAGAGATAATGCAATTTGGCAACCGGCAATGTAATTAGCATGCCGAATATTACTTGGAGTGTGAATTGGAACGAAATCGCCAATAGATAAGACCATTTTACAATTTGGGCCCAAGTTAGAAGCAGAGCCTAAGGTGTAAATTATCGAGAGTCCATATCTCGGAAACTATAAGAGATAATGCAATTTGGCAACCGGCAATGTAATTAGCATGCCGAATATTACTTGGAATGTGAATTGGAACGAAATCGCCAATAGATAAGACCATTTTACAATTTGGGCCCAAGTTAGAAGCAGAGCCTAAGGTGTAAATTATCGATAGTCCATATCTCGGAAACTATAAGAGATAATGCAATTTGGCAACCGGCAATGTAATTAGCATGCCGAATATTACTTGGAATGTGAATTGGAACGAAATCGCCAATAGATAAGACCATTTTACAAATTGGGCCCAAGTTAGATGCAGAGCCTAAGGTGTAAATTATTGATAGTCCATATCTCGGAAACTATAAGAGATAATGCAATTTCGCAATCGGCAATGTAATTAGCATGCCGAATATCACTTGGAATGTGAATTGGGACGAAATCGCCAATAGATAAGACCATTTTACAATTTGGGCCCAAGTTAGAAGCAGAGCCTAAGGTGTAAATTATCGATAGTCCATATCTCGGAAACTATAAGAGATAATGCAATTTGGCAACCGGCAATGTAATTAGCATGCCGAATATTACTTGGAATGTGAATTGGAACGAAATCGCCAATAGATAAGACCATTTTACAATTTGGGCCCAAGTTAGAAGCAGAGCCTAAGGTGTAAATTATCGAGAGTCCATATCTCGGAAACTATAAGAGATAATGCAATTTGGCAACCGGCAATGTAATTAGCATGCCGAATATTACTTGGAGTGTGAATTGGAACGAAATCGCCAATAGATAAGACCATTTTACAATTTGGGCCCAAGTTAGAAGCAGAGCCTAAGGTGTAAATTATCGAGAGTCCATATCTCGGAAACTATAAGAGATAATGCAATTTGGCAACCGGCAATGTAATTAGCATGCTGAATATTACTTGGAATGTGAATTGGAACGAAATCGCCAATAGATAAGACCATTTTACAATTTGGGCCCAAGTTAGAAGCAGAGCCTAAGGTGTAAATTATCGATAGTCCATATCTCGGAAACTATAAGAGATAATGCAATTTGGCAACCGGCAATGTAATTAGCATGCCGAATATTACTTGGAATGTGAATTGCAACTAAATCGCCAATAGGTAAGACCATTTTACAATTTGGGCCCAAGTTAGAAGCAGAGCCTAAGGTGTAAATTATCGATAGTCCATATCTCGGAAACTATAAGAGATAATTCAATTTGGCAACCGGCAATGTAATTAGCATGCCGAATATTACTTGAAATGTGAATTGGAACGAAATCGCCAATAGATAAGACCATTTTACAATTTGGGCCCAAGTTAGAAGCAGAGCCTAAGGTGTAAATTATCGATAGTCCATATTTCGGAAACTATAAGAGATAATGCAATTTGGCAACCGGCAATGTAATTAGCATGCCGAATATTACTTGGAATGTGAATTGGAACGAAATCGCCAATAGATAAGACCATTTTACAATTTGGGCCCAAGTTATAAGCAGAGCCTATGGTGTAAATTATCGATAGTCCATATCTCGGAAACTATAAGAGATAATGCAATTTGGCAACCGGCAATGTAATTAGCATGCCGAATATTACTTGGAATGTGAATTGGAACGAAATCGCCAATAGATAAGACCATTTTACAATTTGGGCCCAAGTTAGAAGCAGAGCCTAAGGTGTAAATTATCGATAGTCCATATCTCGGAAACTATAAGAGTTAATGCAATTTGGCAACCGGCAATGTAATTAGCATGCCGAATATTACTTGGAATGTGAATTGGAACGAAATCGCCAATAGATAAGACCATTTTACAATTTGGGCCCAAGTTAGAAGCAGAGCCTAAGGTGTAAATTATCGATAGTCCATATCTCGGAAACTATAAGAGATAGTGCAATTTGGCAACCGGCAATGTAATTAGCATGCCGAATATTACTTGGAATGTGAATTGGAACGAAATTGCCAATAGATAAGACCATTTTACAATTTGGGCCCAAGTTAGAAGCAGAGCCTAAGGTGTAAATTATCGATAGTCCATATCTCGGAAAGTATAAGAGATAATGCAATTTGGCAACCGGCTATGTAATTAGCATGCCGAATATTACTTGGAATGTGAATTGGAACGAAATCGCCAATAGGTAAGACCATTTTACAATTTGGGCCCAAGTTAGAAGCAGAGCCTAAGGTGTAAATTATCGATAGTCCATATCTCGGAAACTATAAGAGATAATGCAATTTGGCAACCGGCAATGTAATTAGCATGCCGAATATTACTTGGAATGTGAATTGGAACGAAATCGCCAATAGATAAGACCATTTTACAATTTGGGCCCAAGTTAGAAGCAGAGCCTAAGGTGTAAATTATCGATAGTCCATATCTCGGAAACTATAAGAGATAATGCAATTTGGCAACCGGCAATGTAATTAGCATGCCGAATATTACTTGGAATGTGAATTGGAACGAAATCGCCAATAGATAAGACCATTTTACAATTTGGGCCCAAGTTAGAAGCAGAGCCTAAGGTGTAAATTATCGATAGTCCATATCTCGGAAAGTATAAGAGATAATGCAATTTGGCAACCGGCAATGTAATTAGCATGCCGAATATTACTTGGAATGTGAATTGGAACGAAATCGCCAATAGGTAAGACCATTTTACAATTTGGGCCCAAGTTAGAAGCAGAGCCTAAGGTGTAAATTATCGATAGTCCATATCTCGGAAACTATAAGAGATAATGCAATTTGGCATCCGGCAATGTAATTAGCATGCCGAATATTACTTGGAATGTGAATTGGAACGAAATCGCCAATAGATAAGACCATTTTACAATTTGGGCCCAAGTTAGAAGCAGAGCCTAAGGTGTAAATTATCGATAGTCCATATCTCGGAAACTATAAGAGATAATGCAATTTGGCAACCGGCAATGTAATTAGCATGCCGAATATTACTTGGAATGTGAATTGGAACGAAATCGCCAATAGATAAGACCATTTTACAATTTGGGCCCAAGTTAGAAGCAGAGCCTAAGGTGTAAATTATCAATAGTCCATATCTCGGAAACTATAAGAGATAATGCAATTTCGCAACCGGCAATGTAATTAGCATGCCGAATATTACTTGGAGTGTGAATTGGAACGAAATCGCCAATAGATAAGACCATTTTACAATTTGGGCCCAAGTTTGAAGCAGAGCCTAAGGTGTAAATTATCGATAGTCCATATCTCGGAAACTATAAGAGATAATGCAATTTGGCAACCGGCAATGTAATTAGCATGCCTAATATTACTTGGAATGTGAATTGGAACGAAATCGCCAATAGATAAGACCATTTTACAATTTGGGCCCAAGTTAGAAGCAGAGCCTAAGGTGTAAATTATCGATAGTCCATATCTCGGAAACTATAAGAGATAATGCAATTTGGCAACCGGCAATGTAATTAGCATGCCGAATATTACTTGGAATGTGAATTGGAACGAAATCGCCAATAGATAAGACCATTTTACAATTTGGGCCCAAGTTAGAAGCAGAGCCTAAGGTGTAAATTATTGATAGTCCATATCTCGGAAACTATAAGAGATAATGCAATTTCGCAACCGGCAATGTAATTAGCATGCCGAATATCACTTGGAATGTGAATTGGGACGAAATCGCCAATAGATAAGACCATTTTACAATTTGGGTCCAAGTTAGAAGCAGAGCCTAAGGTGTAAATTATCGATAGTCCATATCTCGGAAACTATAAGAGATAATGCAATTTGGCAACCGGCAATGTAATTAGCATGCCGAATATTACTTGGAATGTGAATTGGAACGAAATCGCCAATAGATAAGACCATTTTACAATTTGGGCCCAAGTTAGAAGCAGAGCCTAAGGTGTAAATTATTGATAGTCCATATCTCGGAAACTATAAGAGATAATGTAATTTCGCAACCGGCAATGTAATTAGCATGCCGAATATTACTTGGAATGTGAATTGGAACGAAATCGCCAATAGATAAGACCATTTTACAATTTGGGCCCAAGTTAGAAGCAGAGCCTAAGGTGTAAATTATTGATAGTCCATATCTCGGAAACTATAAGAGATAATGCAATTTGGCAACCGGCAATGTAATTAGCATGCCGAATATTACTTGGAATGTGAATTGGAACGAAATCGCCAATAGATAAGACCATTTTACAATTTGGGCCCAAGTTAGAAGCAGAGCCTAAGGTGTAAATTATCGATAGTCCATATCTCGGAAACTATAAGAGATAATGCAATTTGGCAACCGGCAATGTAATTAGCATGCCGAATATTACTTGGAATGTGAATTGGAACGAAATCGCCAATAGGTAAGACCATTTTACAATTTGGGCCCAAGTTAGAAGCAGAGCCTAAGGTGTAAATTATCGATAGTCCATATCTCGGAAACTATAAGAGATAATTCAATTTGGCAACCGGCAATGTAATTAGCATGCCGAATATTACTTGGAATGTGAATTGGAACGAAATCGCCAATAGATAAGACCATTTTACAATTTGGGCCCAAGTTAGAAGCAGAGCCTAAGGTGTAAATTATCGATAGTCCATATCTCGGAAACTATAAGAGATAATGCAATTTGGCAACCGGCAATGTAATTAGCATGCCGAATATTACTTGGAATGTGAATTGGAACGAAATCGCCAATAGATAAGACCATTTTACAATTTGGGCCCAAGTTAGAAGCAGAGCCTAAGGTGTAAATTATTGATAGTCCATATCTCGGAAACTATAAGAGATAATGCAATTTGGCAACCGGCAATGTAATTAGCATGCCGAATATTACTTGGAATGTGAATTGGAACGAAATCGCCAATAGATAAGACCATTTTACAATGTGGGCCCAAGTTAGAAGCAGAGCCTAAGGTGTAAATTATCGATAGTCCATATCTCGGAAACTATAAGAGATAATGCAATTTGGCAACCGGCAATGTAATTAGCATGCCGAATATTACTTGGAATGTGAATTGGAACGAAATCGCCAATAGATAAGACCATTTTACAATTTGGGCCCAAGTTAGAAACAGAGCCTAAGGTGTAAATTATCGATAGTCCATATCTCGGAAACTATAAGAGATAATGCAATTTCGCAACCGGCAATGTAATTAGCATGCCGAATATTACTTGGAGTGTGAATTGGAACGAAATCGCCAATAGATAAGACCATTTTACAATTTGGGCCCAAGTTAGAAGCAGAGCCTAAGGTGTAAATTATCGATAGTCCATATCTCGGAAACTATAAGAGATAATGCAATTTGGCAACCGGCAATGTAATTAGCATGCCGAATATTACTTGGAATGTGAATTGGAACCAAATCGCCAATAGATAAGACCATTTTACAATTTGGGCCCAAGTTAGAAGCAGAGCCTAAGGTGTAAATTATCGATAGTCCATATCTCGGAAACTATAAGAGATAATGCAATTTGGCAACCGGCAATGTAATTAGCATGCCGAATATTACTTGGAATGTGAATTGGAACGAAATCGCCAATAGATAAGACCATTTTACAATTTGGGCCCAAGTTAGAAGCAGAGCCTAAGGTGTAAATTATCGATAGTCCATATCTCGGAAACTATAAGAGATAATGCAATTTGGCAACCGGCAATGTAATTAGCATGCCGAATATTACTTGGAATGTGAATTGGAACGAAATCGCCAATAGATAAGACCATTTTACAATTTGGGCCCAAGTTAGAAGCAGAGCCTAAGGTGTAAATTATCGATAGTCCATATCTCGGAAACTATAAGAGATAATGCAATTTCGCAACCGGCAATGTAATTAGCATGCCGAATATTACTTGGAGTGTGAATTGGAACGAAATCGCCAATAGATAAGACCATTTTACAATTTGGGCCCAAGTTAGAAGCAGAGCCTAAGGTGTAAATTATCGATAGTCCATATCTCGGAAACTATAAGAGATAATGCAATTTGGCAACCGGCAATGTAATTAGCATGCCGAATATTACTTGGAATGTGAATTGGAACGAAATCGCCAATAGATAAGACCATTTTACAATTTGGGCCCAAGTTAGAAGCAGAGCCTAAGGTGTAAATTATCGATAGTCCATATCTCGGAAACTATAAGAGATAATGCAATTTGGCAACCGGCAATGTAATTAGCATGCCGAATATTACTTGGAATGTGAATTGGAACGAAATCGCCAATAGATAAGACCATTTTACGATTTGGGCCCAAGTTAGAAGCAGAGCCTAAGGTGTAAATTATTGATAGTCCATATCTCGGAAACTATAAGAGATAATGCAATTTCGCAACCGGCAATGTAATTAGCATGCCGAATATTACTTGGAATGTGAATTGGAACGAAATCGCCAATAGATAAGACCATTTTACAATTTGGGCCCAAGTTAGAAGCAGAGCCTAAGGTGTAAATTATTGATAGTCCATATCTCGGAAACTATAAGAGATAATGCAATTTGGCAACCGGCAATGTAATTAGCATGCCGAATATTACTTGGAATGTGAATTGGAACGAAATCCCCAATAGATAAGACCATTTTACAATTTGGGCCCAAGTTAGAAGCAGAGCCTAAGGTGTAAATTATCGATAGTCCATATCTCGATGGACGAACCTATAAGAGATAATGCAATTTCGCAACCGGCAATGTAATTAGCATGCCGAATATTACTTGGAGTGTGAATTGGAACGAAATCGCCAATAGATAAGACCATTTTACAATTTGGGCCCAAGTTAGAAGCAGAGCCTAAGGTGTAAATTATCGATAGTCCATATCTCGGAAACTATAAGAGATAATGCAATTAGGCAACCGGCAATGTAATTAGCATGCCGAATATTACTTGGAGTGTGAATTGGAACGAAATCGCCAATAGATAAGACCATTTTACAATTTGGGCCCAAGTTTGAAGCAGAGCCTAAGGTGTAAATTATCGATAGTCCATATCTCGGAAACTATAAGAGATAATGCAATTTGGCAACCGGCAATGTAATTAGCATGCCGAATATTACTTGGAATGTGAATTGGAACGAAATCGCCAATAGATAAGACCATTTTACAATTTGGGCCCAAGTTAGAAGCAGAGCCTAAGGTGTAAATTATTGATAGTCCATATCTCGGAAACTATAAGAGATAATGCAATTTCGCAACCGGCAATGTAATTAGCATGCCGAATATCACTTGGAATGTGAATTGGGACGAAATCGCCAATAGATAAGACCATTTTACAATTTGGGCCCAAGTTAGAAGCAGAGCCTAAGGTGTAAATTATCGATAGTCCATATCTCGGAAACTATAAGAGATAATGCAATTTGGCAACCGGCAATGTAATTAGCATGCCGAATATTACTTGGAATGTGAATTGGAACGAAATCGCCAATAGATAAGACCATTTTACAATTTGGGCCCAAGTTAGAAGCAGAGCCTAAGGTGTAAATTATTGATAGTCCATATCTCGGAAACTATAAGAGATAATGCAATTTCGCAACCGGCAATGTAATTAGCATGCCGAATATCACTTGGAATGTGAATTGGGACGAAATCGCCAATAGATAAGACCATTTTACAATTTGGGTCCAAGTTAGAAGCAGAGCCTAAGGTGTAAATTATCGATAGTCCATATCTCGGAAACTATAAGAGATAATGCAATTTGGCAACCGGCAATGTAATTAGCATGCCGAATATTACTTGGAATGTGAATTGGAACGAAATCGCCAATAGATAAGACCATTTTACAATTTGGGCCCAAGTTAGAAGCAGAGCCTAAGGTGTAAATTATCGATAGTCCATATCTCGGAAACTATAAGAGATAATGCAATTTGGCAACCGGCAATGTAATTAGCATGCCGAATATTACTTGGAATGTGAATTGGAACGAATTCGCCAATAGGTAAGACCATTTTACAATTTGGGCCCAAGTTAGAAGCAGAGCCTAAGGTGTAAATTATCGATAGTCCATATCTCGGAAACTATAAGAGATAATTCAATTTGGCAACCGGCAATGTAATTAGCATGCCGAATATTACTTGGAATGTGAATTGGAACGAAATCGCCAATAGATAAGACCATTTTACAATTTGGGCCCAAGTTAGAAGCAGAGCCTAAGGTGTAAATTATCGATAGTCCATATCTCGGAAACTATAAGAGATAATGCAATTTGGCAACCGGCAATGTAATTAGCATGCCGAATATTACTTGGAATGTGAATTGGAACGAAATCGCCAATAGATAAGACCATTTTACAATTTGGGCCCAAGTTAGAAGCAGAGCCTAAGGTGTAAATTATCGATAGTCCATAACTCGGAAACTATAAGAGATAATGCAATTTGGCAACCGGCAATGTAATTAGCATGCCGAATATTACTTGGAATGTGAATTGGAACGAAATCGCCAATAGATAAGGCCATTTTACAATTTGGGCCCAAGTTAGAAGCAGAGCCTATGGTGTAAATTATCGATAGTCCATATCTCGGAAACTATAAGAGATGATGCAATTTGGCAACCGGCAATGAAATTAGCATGCCGAATATTACTTGGAATGTGAATTGGAACGAAATCGCCAATAGATAAGACCATTTTACAATTTGGGCCCAAGTTAGAAGCAGAGCCTAAGGTGTAAATTATCGATAGCCCATATCTCGGAAACTATAAGAGTTAATGCAATTTGGCAACCGGCAATGTAATCAGCATGCCGAATATTACTTGGAATGTGAATTGGAACGAAATCGCCAATAGATAAGACCATTTTACAATTTGGGCCCAAGTTAGAAGCAGAGCCTAAGGTGTAAATTATCGATAGTCCATATCTCTGAAACTATAAGAGATAATGCAATTTCGCAACCGGCAATGTAATTAGCATGCCGAATATTACTTGGAATGTGAATTGGGACGAAATCGCCAATAGATAAGGCCATTTTACAATTTGGGCCTAAGTTAGAAGCAGAGCCTAAGGTGTAAATTATCGATAGTCCATATCTCGGAAACTATAAGAGATAATGCAATTTGGCAACCGGCAATGTAATTAGCATGCCGAATATTACTTGGAATGTGAATAGGAACGAAATCGCCAATAGATAAGACCATTTTACAATTTGGGCCCAATTTAGAAGCAGAGCCTAAGGTGTAAATTATTGATAGTCCATATCTCGGAAACTATAAGAGATAATGCAATTTCGCAACCGGCAATGTAATTAGCATGCCGAATATTACTAGGAGTGTGAATTGGAACGAAATCGCCAATAGATAAGACCATTTTACAATTTGGGCCCAAGTTAGAAGCAGAGCCTAAGGTGTAAATTATCGATAGTCCATATCTCGGAAACTATAAGAGATAATGCAATTTGGCAACCGGCAATGTAATTAGCATGCCGAATATTACTTGGAATGTGAATTGGAACGAAATCGCCAATAGATAAGACCATTTTACAATTTGGGCCCAAGTTAGAAGCAGAGCCTAAGGTGTAAATTATCGATAGTCCATATCTCGGAAACTATAAGAGATAATGCAATTTGGCAACCGGCAATGTAATTAGCATGCCGAATATTACTTGGAATGTGAATTGGAACGAAATCGCCAATAGATAAGACCATTTTACAATTTGGGCCCAAGTTAGAAGCAGAGCCTAAGGTGTAAATTATCGATAGTCCATATCTCGGAAACTATAAGAGATAATGCAATTTGGCAACCGGCAATGTAATTAGCATGCCGAATATTACTTGGAATGTGAATTGGAACGAAATCGCCAATAGATAAGACCATTTTACAATTTGGGCCCAAGTTAGAAGCAGAGCCTAAGGTGTAAATTATCGATAGTCCATATCTCGGAAACTATAAGAGATAATGCAATTTGGCAACCGGCAATGTAATTAGCATGCCGAATATTACTTGGAATGTGAATTGGAACGAAATCGCCAATAGATAAGACCATTTTACAAATTGGGCCCAAGTTAGATGCAGAGCCTAAGGTGTAAATTATTGATAGTCCATATCTCGGAAACTATAAGAGATAATGCAATTTCGCAATCGGCAATGTAATTAGCATGCCGAATATCACTTGGAATGTGAATTGGGACGAAATCGCCAATAGATAAGACCATTTTACAATTTGGGCCCAAGTTAGAAGCAGAGCCTAAGGTGTAAATTATCGATAGTCCATATCTCGGAAACTATAAGAGATAATGCAATTTGGCAACCGGCAATGTAATTAGCATGCCGAATATTACTTGGAATGTGAATTGGAACGAAATCGCCAATAGATAAGACCATTTTACAATTTGGGCCCAAGTTAGAAGCAGAGCCTAAGGTGTAAATTATCGAGAGTCCATATCTCGGAAACTATAAGAGATAATGCAATTTGGCAACCGGCAATGTAATTAGCATGCCGAATATTACTTGGAGTGTGAATTGGAACGAAATCGCCAATAGATAAGACCATTTTACAATTTGGGCCCAAGTTAGAAGCAGAGCCTAAGGTGTAAATTATCGAGAGTCCATATCTCGGAAACTATAAGAGATAATGCAATTTGGCAACCGGCAATGTAATTAGCATGCCGAATATTACTTGGAGTGTGAATTGGAACGAAATCGCCAATAGATAAGACCATTTTACAATTTGGGCCCAAGTTAGAAGCAGAGCCTAAGGTGTAAATTATCGATAGTCCATATCTCGGAAACTATAAGAGATAATGCAATTTGGCAACCGGCAATGTAATTAGAATGCCGAATATTACTTGGAATGTGAATTGCAACTAAATCGCCAATAGGTAAGACCATTTTACAATTTGGGCCCAAGTTAGAAGCAGAGCCTAAGGTGTAAATTATCGATAGTCCATATCTCGGAAACTATAAGAGATAATTCAATTTGGCAACCGGCAATGTAATTAGCATGCCGAATATTACTTGAAATGTGAATTGGAACGAAATCGCCAATAGATAAGACCATTTTACAATTTGGGCCCAAGTTAGAAGCAGAGCCTAAGGTGTAAATTATCGATAGTCCATATTTCGGAAACTATAAGAGATAATGCAATTTGGCAACCGGCAATGTAATTAGCATGCCGAATATTACTTGGAATGTGAATTGGAACGAAATCGCCAATAGATAAGACCATTTTACAATTTGGGCCCAAGTTATAAGCAGAGCCTATGGTGTAAATTATCGATAGTCCATATCTCGGAAACTATAAGAGATAATGCAATTTGGCAACCGGCAATGTAATTAGCATGCCGAATATTACTTGGAATGTGAATTGGAACGAAATCGCCAATAGATAAGACCATTTTACAATTTGGGCCCAAGTTAGAAGCAGAGCCTAAGGTGTAAATTATCGATAGTCCATATCTCGGAAACTATAAGAGTTAATGCAATTTGGCAACCGGCAATGTAATTAGCATGCCGAATATTACTTGGAATGTGAATTGGAACGAAATCGCCAATAGATAAGACCATTTTACAATTTGGGCCCAAGTTAGAAGCAGAGCCTAAGGTGTAAATTATCGATAGTCCATATCTCGGAAACTATAAGAGATAGTGCAATTTGGCAACCGGCAATGTAATTAGCATGCCGAATATTACTTGGAATGTGAATTGGAACGAAATTGCCAATAGATAAGACCATTTTACAATTTGGGCCCAAGTTAGAAGCAGAGCCTAAGGTGTAAATTATCGATAGTCCATATCTCGGAAAGTATAAGAGATAATGCAATTTGGCAACCGGCAATGTAATTAGCATGCCGAATATTACTTGGAATGTGAATTGGAACGAAATCGCCAATAGGTAAGACCATTTTACAATTTGGGCCCAAGTTAGAAGCAGAGCCTAAGGTGTAAATTATCGATAGTCCATATCTCGGAAACTATAAGAGATAATGCAATTTCGCAACCGGCAATGTAATTAGCATGCCGAATATTACTTGGAGTGTGAATTGGAACGAAATCGCCAATAGATAAGACCATTTTACAATTTGGGCCCAAGTTAGAAGCAGAGCCTAAGGTGTAAATTATCGATAGTCCATATCTCGGAAACTATAAGAGATAATGCAATTTCGCAACCGGCAATGTAATTAGCATGCCGAATATCACTTGGAATGTGAATTGGGACGAAATCGCCAATAGATAAGACCATTTTACAATTTGGGCCCAAGTTAGAAGCAGAGCCTAAGGTGTAAATTATCGATAGTCCATATCTCGGAAACTATAAGAGATAATGCAATTTGGCAACCGGCAATGTAATTAGCATGCCGAATATTACTTGGAGTGTGAATTGGAACGAAATCGCCAATAGATAAGACCATTTTACAATTTGGGCCCAAGTTAGAAGCAGAGCCTAAGGTGTAAATTATCGAGAGTCCATATCTCGGAAACTATAAGAGATAATGCAATTTGGCAACCGGCAATGTAATTAGCATGCCGAATATTACTTGGAATGTGAATTGGAACGAAATCGCCAATAGATAAGACCATTTTACAATTTGGGCCCAAGTTAGAAGCAGAGCCTAAGGTGTAAATTATCGATAGTCCATATTTCGGAAACTATAAGAGATAATGCAATTTGGCAACCGGCAATGTAATTAGCATGCCGAATATTACTTGGAATGTGAATTGGAACGAAATCGCCAATAGATAAGACCATTTTACAATTTGGGCCCAAGTTGGAAACAGACCCTAAGGTGTAAATTATCGATAGTCCATATCTCGGAAACTATAAGAGTTAATGCAATTTGGCAACCGGCAATGTAATTAGCATGCCGAATATTACTTGGAATGTGAATTGGAACGAAATCGCCAATAGATAAGACCATTTTACAATTTGGGCCCAAGTTAGAAGCAGAGCCTAAGGTGTAAATTATCGATAGTCCATATCTCGGAAACTATAAGAGATAGTGCAATTTGGCAACCGGCAATGTAATTAGCATGCCGAATATTACTTGGAATGTGAATTGGAACGAAATTGCCAATAGATAAGACCATTTTACAATTTGGGCCCAAGTTAGAAGCAGAGCCTAAGGTGTAAATTATCGATAGTCCATATCTCGGAAAGTATAAGAGATAATGCAATTTGGCAACCGGCAATGTAATTAGCATGCCGAATATTACTTGGAATGTGAATTGGAACGAAATCGCCAATAGGTAAGACCATTTTACAATTTGGGCCCAAGTTAGAAGCAGAGCCTAAGGTGTAAATTATTGATAGTCCATATCTCGGAAACTATAAGAGATAATGCAATTTCGCAACCGGCAATGTAATTAGCATGCCGAATATCACTTGGAATGTGAATTGGGACGAAATCGCCAATAGATAAGACCATTTTACAATTTGGGTCCAAGTTAGAAGCAGAGCCTAAGGTGTAAATTATCGATAGTCCATATCTCGGAAACTATAAGAGATAATGCAATTTGGCAACCGGCAATGTAATTAGCATGCCGAATATTACTTGGAATGTGAATTGGAACGAAATCGCCAATAGATAAGACCATTTTACAATTTGGGCCCAAGTTAGAAGCAGAGCCTAAGGTGTAAATTATCGATAGTCCATATCTCGGAAACTATAAGAGATAATGCAATTTGGCAACCGGCAATGTAATTAGCATGCCGAATATTACTTGGAATGTGAATTGGAACGAAATCGCCAATAGATAAGACCATTTTACAATTTGGGCCCAAGTTAGAAGCAGAGCCCAAGGTGTAAATTATCGATAGTCCATATCTCGGAAACTATAAGAGATAATGCAATTTGGCAACCGGCAATGTAATTAGCATGCCGAATATTACTTGGAATGTGAATTGGAACGAATTCGCCAATAGGTAAGACCATTTTACAATTTGGGCCCAAGTTAGAAACAGAGCCTAAGGTGTAAATTATCGATAGTCCATATCTCGGAAACTATAAGAGATAATTCAATTTGGCAACCGGCAATGTAATTAGCATGCCGAATATTACTTGGAATGTGAATTGGAACGAAATCGCCAATAGATAAGACCATTTTACAATTTGGGCCCAAGTTAGAAGCAGAGCCTAAGGTGTAAATAATCGATAGTCCATATCTCGGAAACTATAAGAGATAATGCAATTTGGCAACCGGCAATGTAATTAGCATGCCGAATATTACTTGGAATGTGAATTGGAACGAAATCGCCAATAGATAAGACCATTTTACAATTTGGGCCCAAGTTAGAAGCAGAGCCCAAGGTGTAAATTATCGATAGTCCATATCTCGGAAACTATAAGAGATAATGCAATTTGGCAACCGGCAATGTAATTAGCATGCCGAATATTACTTGGAATGTGAATTGGAACGAATTCGCCAATAGGTAAGACCATTTTACAATTTGGGCCCAAGTTAGAAACAGAGCCTAAGGTGTAAATTATCGATAGTCCATATCTCGGAAACTATAAGAGATAATTCAATTTGGCAACCGGCAATGTAATTAGCATGCCGAATATTACTTGGAATGTGAATTGGAACGAAATCGCCAATAGATAAGACCATTTTACAATTTGGGCCCAAGTTAGAAGCAGAGCCTAAGGTGTAAATAATCGATAGTCCATATCTCGGAAACTATAAGAGATAATGCAATTTGGCAACCGGCAATGTAATTAGCATGCCGAATATTACTTGGAATGTGAATTGGAACGAAATCGCCAATAGATAAGACCATTTTACAATTTGGGCCCAAGTTAGAAGCAGAGCCTAAGGTGTAAATTATCGATAGTCCATAACTCGGAAACTATAAGAGATAATGCAATTTGGCAACCGGCAATGTAATTAGCATGCCGAATATTACTTGGAATGTGAATTGGAACGAAATCGCCAATAGATAAGGCCATTTTACAATTTGGGCCCAAGTTAGAAGCAGAGCCTATGGTGTAAATTATCGATAGTCCATATCTCGGAAACTATAAGAGATAATGCAATTTGGCAACCGGCAATGAAATTAGCATGCCGAATATTACTTGGAATGTGAATTGGAACGAAATCGCCAATAGATAAGACCATTTTACAATTTGGGCCCAAGTTAGAAGCAGAGCCTAAGGTGTAAATTATCGATAGCCCATATCTCGGAAAATATAAGAGTTAATGCAATTTGGCAACCGGCAATGTAATCAGCATGCCGAATATTACTTGGAATGTGAATTGGAACGAAATCGCCAATAGATAAGACCATTTTACAATTTGGGCCCAAGTTAGAAGCAGAGCCTAAGGTGTAAAGTATCGATAGTCCATATCTCTGAAACTATAAGAGATAATGCAATTTCGCAACCGGCAATGTAATTAGCATGCCGAATATTACTTGGAATGTGAATTGGGACGAAATCGCCAATAGATAAGGCCATTTTACAATTTGGGCCCAAGTTAGAAGCAGAGCCTAAGGTGTAAATTATCGATAGTCCATATCTCGGAAACTATAAGAGATAATGCAATTTGGCAACCGGCAATGTAATTAGCATGCCGAATATTACTTGGAATGTGAATTGGAACGAAATGGCCAATAGATAAGACCATTTTACAATTTGGGCCCAAGTTAGAAGCAGAGCCTAAGGTGTAAATTATCGATAGTCCATATCTCTGAAACTATAAGAGATAATGCAATTTCGCAACCGGCAATGTAATTAGCATGCCGAATATTACTTGGAATGTGAATTGGGACGAAATCGCCAATAGATAAGGCCATTTTACAATTTGGGCCCAAGTTAGAAGCAGAGCCTAAGGTGTAAATTATCGATAGTCCATATCTCGGAAACTATAAGAGATAATGCAATTTGGCAACCGGCAATGTAATTAGCATGCCGAATATTACTTGGAATGTGAATTGGAACGAAATCGCCAATAGATAAGACCATTTTACAATTTGGGCCCAATTTAGAAGCAGAGCCTAAGGTGTAAATTATTGATAGTCCATATCTCGGAAACTATAAGAGATAATGCAATTTCGCAACCGGCAATGTAATTAGCATGCCGAATATTACTAGGAGTGTGAATTGGAACGAAATCGCCAATAGATAAGACCATTTTACAATTTGGGCCCAAGTTAGAAGCAGAGCCTAAGGTGTAAATTATCGATAGTCCATATCTCGGAAACTATAAGAGATAATGCAATTTGGCAACCGGCAATGTAATTAGCATGCCGAATATTACTTGGAATGTGAATTGGAACGAAATCGCCAATAGATAAGACCACTTTACAATTTGGGCCCAAGTTAGAAGCAGAGCCTAAGGTGTAAATTATCGATAGTCCATATCTCGGAAACTATAAGAGATAATGCAATTTGGCAACCGGCAATGTAATTAGCATGCCGAATATTACTTGGAATGTGAATTGGAACGAAATCGCCAATAGATAAGACCATTTTACAATTTGGGCCCAAGTTAGAAGCAGAGCCTAATGTGTAAATTATCGATAGTCCATATCTCGGAAACTATAAGAGATAATGCAATTTGGCAACCGGCAATGTAATTAGCATGCCGAATATTACTTGGAATGTGAATTGGAACGAAATCGCCAATAGATAAGACCATTTTACAATTTGGGCCCAAGTTAGAAGCAGAGCCTAAGGTGTAAATTATCGATAGTCCATATCTCGGAAACTATAAGAGATAATGCAATTTGGCAACCGGCAATGTAATTAGCATGCCGAATATTACTTGGAATGTGAATTGGAATGAAATCGCCAATAGATAAGACCATTTTACAATTTGGGCCCAAGTTAGAAGCAGAGCCTAAGGTGTAAATTATTGATAGTCCATATCTCGGAAACTATAAGAGATAATGCAATTTCGCAATCGGCAATGTAATTAGCATGCCGAATATTACTTGGAATGTGAATTGGAACGAAATCGCCAATAGATAAGACCATTTTACAATTTGGGCCCAAGTTAGAAGCAGAGCCTAAGGTGTAAATTATCGATAGTCCATATCTCGGAAAGTATAAGAGATAATGCAATTTGGCAACCGGCAATGTAATTAGCATGCCGAATATTACTTGGAATGTGAATTGGAACGAAATCGCCAATAGATAAGACCATTTTACAATTTGGGCCCAATTTAGAAGCAGAGCCTAAGGTGTAAATTATTGATAGTCCATATCTCGGAAACTATAAGAGATAATGCAATTTCGCAACCGGCAATGTAATTAGCATGCCGAATATTACTAGGAGTGTGAATTGGAACGAAATCGCCAATAGATAAGACCATTTTACAATTTGGGCCCAAGTTAGAAGCAGAGCCTAAGGTGTAAATTATCGATAGTCCATATCTCGGAAACTATAAGAGATAATGCAATTTGGCAACCGGCAATGTAATTAGCATGCCGAATATTACTTGGAATGTGAATTGGAACCAAATCGCCAATAGATAAGACCATTTTACAATTTGGGCCCAAGTTAGAAGCAGAGCCTAAGGTGTAAATTATCGATAGTCCATATCTCGGAAACTATAAGAGATAATGCAATTTGGCAACCGGCAATGTAATTAGCATGCCGAATATTACTTGGAATGTGAATTGGAACGAAATCGCCAATAGATAAGACCATTTTACAATTTGGGCCCAAGTTAGAAGCAGAGCCTAATGTGTAAATTATCGATAGTCCATATCTCGGAAACTATAAGAGATAATGCAATTTGGCAACCGGCAATGTAATTAGCATGCCGAATATTACTTGGAATGTGAATTGGAACGAAATCGCCAATAGATAAGACCATTTTACAATTTGGGCCCAAGTTAGAAGCAGAGCCTAAGGTGTAAATTATTGATAGTCCATATCTCGGAAACTATAAGAGATAATGCAATTTCGCAATCGGCAATGTAATTAGCATGCCGAATATCACTTGGAATGTGAATTGGGACGAAATCGCCAATAGATAAGACCATTTTACAATTTGGGCCCAAGTTAGAAGCAGAGCCTAAGGTGTAAATTATCGATAGTCCATATCTCGGAAACTATAAGAGATAATGCAATTTGGCAACCGGCAATGTAATTAGCATGCCGAATATTACTTGGAATGTGAATTGGAACGAAATCGCCAATAGATAAGACCATTTTACAATTTGGGCCCAAGTTAGAAGCAGAGCCTAAGGTGTAAATTATCGAGAGTCCATATCTCGGAAACTATAAGAGATAATGCAATTTGGCAACCGGCAATGTAATTAGCATGCCGAATATTACTTGGAGTGTGAATTGGAACGAAATCGCCAATAGATAAGACCATTTTACAATTTGGGCCCAAGTTAGAAGCAGAGCCTAAGGTGTAAATTATCGAGAGTCCATATCTCGGAAACTATAAGAGATAATGCAATTTGGCAACCGGCAATGTAATTAGCATGCCGAATATTACTTGGAGTGTGAATTGGAACGAAATCGCCAATAGATAAGACCATTTTACAATTTGGGCCCAAGTTAGAAGCAGAGCCTAAGGTGTAAATTATCGATAGTCCATATCTCGGAAACTATAAGAGATAATGCAATTTGGCAACCGGCAATGTAATTAGCATGCCGAATATTACTTGGAATGTGAATTGCAACTAAATCGCCAATAGGTAAGACCATTTTACAATTTGGGCCCAAGTTAGAAGCAGAGCCTAAGGTGTAAATTATCGATAGTCCATATCTCGGAAACTATAAGAGATAATTCAATTTGGCAACCGGCAATGTAATTAGCACGCCGAATATTATTTGAAATGTGAATTGGAACGAAATCGCCAATATATAAGACCATTTTACAATTTGGGCCCAAGTTAGAAGCAGAGCCTAAGGTGTAAATTATCGATAGTCCATATTTCGGAAACTATAAGAGATAATGCAATTTGGCAACCGGCAATGTAATTAGCATGCCGAATATTACTTGGAATGTGAATTGGAACGAAATCGCCAATAGATAAGACCATTTTACAATTTGGGCCCAAGTTATAAGCAGAGCCTATGGTGTAAATTATCGATAGTCCATATCTCGGAAACTATAAGAGATAATGCAATTTGGCAACCGGCAATGTAATTAGCATGCCGAATATTACTTGGAATGTGAATTGGAACGAAATCGCCAATAGATAAGACCATTTTACAATTTGGGCCCAAGTTAGAAGCAGAGCCTAAGGTGTAAATTATCGATAGTCCATATCTCGGAAACTATAAGAGTTAATGCAATTTGGCAACCGGAAATGTAATTAGCATGCCGAATATTACTTGGAATGTGAATTGGAACGAAATCGCCAATAGAATAGACCATTTTACAATTTGGGCCCAAGTTAGAAGCAGAGCCTAAGGTGTAAATTATTGATAGTCCATATCTCGGAAACTATAAGAGATAATGCAATTTCGCAATCGGCAATGTAATTAGCATGCCGAATATCACTTGGAATGTGAATTGGGACGAAATCGCCAATAGATAAGACCATTTTACAATTTGGGCCCAAGTTAGAAGCAGAGCCTAAGGTGTAAATTATCGATAGTCCATATCTCGGAAACTATAAGAGATAATGCAATTTGGCAACCGGCAATGTAATTAGCATGCCGAATATTACTTGGAATGTGAATTGGAACGAAATCGCCAATAGATAAGACCATTTTACAATTTGGGCCCAAGTTAGAAGCAGAGCCTAAGGTGTAAATTATCGATAGTCCATATCTCGGAAAGTATAAGAGATAATGCAATTTGGCAACCGGCAATGTAATTAGCATGCCGAATATTACTTGGAATGTGAATTGGAACGAAATCGCCAATAGATAAGACCATTTTACAATTTGGGCCCAATTTAGAAGCAGAGCCTAAGGTGTAAATTATTGATAGTCCATATCTCGGAAACTATAAGAGATAATGCAATTTCGCAACCGGCAATGTAATTAGCATGCCGAATATTACTAGGAGTGTGAATTGGAACGAAATCGCCAATAGCTAAGACCATTTTACAATTTGGGCCCAAGTTAGAAGCAGAGCCTAAGGTGTAAATTATCGATAGTCCATATCTCGGAAACTATAAGAGATAATGCAATTTGGCAACCGGCAATGTAATTAGCATGCCGAATATTACTTGGAATGTGAATTGGAACGAAATCGCCAATAGATAAGACCATTTTAGAATTTGGGCCCAAGTTAGAAGCAGAGCCTAAGGTGTAAATTATCGATAGTCCATATCTCGGAAACTATAAGAGATAATGCAATTTGGCAACCGGCAATGTAATTAGCATGCCGAATATTACTTGGAATGTGAATTGGAACGAAATCGCCAATAGATAAGACCATTTTACAATTTGGGCCCAAGTTAGAAGCAGAGCCTAATGTGTAAATTATCGATAGTCCATATCTCGGAAACTATAAGAGATAATGCAATTTGGCAACCGGCAATGTAATTAGCATGCCGAATATTACTTGGAATGTGAATTGGAACGAAATCGCCAATAGATAAGACCATTTTACAATTTGGGCCCAAGTTAGAAGCAGAGCCTAAGGTGTAAATTATTGATAGTCCATATCTCGGAAACTAAAAGAGATAATGCAATTTCGCAATCGGCAATGTAATTAGCATGCCGAATATCACTTGGAATGTGAATTGGGACGAAATCGCCAATAGATAAGACCATTTTACAATTTGGGCCCAAGTTAGAAGCAGAGCCTAAGGTGTAAATTATCGATAGTCCATATCTCGGAAACTATAAGAGATAATGCAATTTGGCAACCGGCAATGTAATTAGCATGCCGAATATTACTTGGAATGTGAATTGGAACGAAATCGCCAATAGATAAGACCATTTTACAATTTGGGCCCAAGTTAGAAGCAGAGCCTAAGGTGTAAATTATCGAGAGTCCATATCTCGGAAACTATAAGAGATAATGCAATTTGGCAACCGGCAATGTAATTAGCATGCCGAATATTACTTGGAGTGTGAATTGGAACGAAATCGCCAATAGATAAGACCATTTTACAATTTGGGCCCAAGTTAGAAGCAGAGCCTAAGGTGTAAATTATCGAGAGTCCATATCTCGGAAACTATAAGAGATAATGCAATTTGGCAACCGGCAATGTAATTAGCATGCCGAATATTACTTGGAATGTGAATTGGAACGAAATCGCCAATAGATAAGACCATTTTACAATTTGGGCCCAAGTTAGAAGCAGAGCCTAAGGTGTAAATTATCGATAGTCCATATCTCGGAAACTATAAGAGATAATGCAATTTGGCAACCGGCAATGTAATTAGCATGCCGAATATTACTTGGAATGTGAATTGGAACGAAATCGCCAATAGATAAGACCATTTTACAATTTGGACCCAAGTTAGAAGCAGAGCCTAAGGTGTAAATTATCGATAGTCCATATCTCGGAAACTATAAGAGATAATACAATTTGGCAACCGGCAATGTAATTAGCATGCCGAATATTACTTGGAATGTGAATTGGAACGAAATCGCCAATAGATAAGACCATTTTACAATTTGGGCCCAAGTTAGAAGCAGAGCCTAAAGTGTAAATTATCGATAGTCCATATCTCGGAAACTATAAGAGATAATGCAATTTGGCAACCGGCAATGTAATTAGCATGCCGAATATTACTTGGAATGTGAATTGGAACGAAATCGCCAATAGATAAGACCATTTTACATTTTGGGCCCAAGTTAGAAGCAGAGCCTAAGGTGTATATTATCGATAGTCCATATCTCGGAAACTATAAGAGATAATGCAATTTGGCAACCGGCAATGTAATTAGCATGCCGAATATTACTTGGAATGTGAATTGGAACGAAATCGCCAATAGATAAGACCATTTTACAATTTGGGCCCAAGTTAGAAGCAGAGCCTAAGGTGTAAATTATTGATAGTCCATATCTCGGAAACTATAAGAGATAATGCAATTTCGCAATCGGCAATGTAATTAGCATGCCGAATATCACTTGGAATGTGAATTGGGACGAAATCGCCAATAGATAAGACCATTTTACAATTTGGGCCCAAGTTAGAAGCAGAGCATAAGGTGTAAATTATCGATAGTCCATATCTCGGAAACTATAAGAGATAATGCAATTTGGCAACCGGCAATGTAATTAGCATGCCGAATATTACTTGGAATGTGAATTGGAACGAAATCGCCAATAGATAAGACCATTTTACAATTTGGGTCCAAGTTAGAAGCAGAGCCTAAGGTGTAAATTATCGAGAGTCCATATCTCGGAAACTATAAGAGATAATGCAATTTGGCAACCGGCAATGTAATTAGCATGCCGAATATTACTTGGAGTGTGAATTGGAACGAAATCGCCAATAGATAAGACCATTTTACAATTTGGGCCCAAGTTAGAAGCAGAGCCTAAGGTGTAAATTATCGAGAGTCCATATCTCGGAAACTATAAGAGATAATGCAATTTGGCAACCGGCAATGTAATTAGCATGCCGAATATTACTTGGAGTGTGAATTGGAACGAAATCGCCAATAGATAAGACCATTTTACAATTTGGGCCCAAGTTAGAAGCAGAGCCTAAGGTGTAAATTATCGATAGTCCATATCTCGGAAACTATAAGAGATAATGCAATTTGGCAACCGGCAATGTAATTAGCATGCCGAATATTACTTGGAATGTGAATTGCAACTAAATCGCCAATAGGTAAGACCATTTTACAATTTGGGCCCAAGTTAGAAGCAGAGCCTAAGGTGTAAATTATCGATAGTCCATATCTCGGAAACTATAAGAGATAATTCAATTTGGCAACCGGCAATGTAATTAGCATGCCGAATATTACTTGAAATGTGAATTGGAACGAAATCGCCAATAGATAAGACCATTTTACAATTTGGGCCCAAGTTAGAAGCAGAGCCTAAGGTGTAAATTATCGATAGTCCATATTTCGGAAACTATAAGAGATAATGCAATTTGGCAACCGGCAATGTAATTAGCATGCCGAATATTACTTGGAATGTGAATTGGAACGAAATCGCCAATAGATAAGACCATTTTACAATTTGGGCCCAAGTTATAAGCAGAGCCTATGGTGTAAATTATCGATAGTCCATATCTCGGAAACTATAAGAGATAATGCAATTTGGCAGCCGGCAATGTAATTAGCATGCCGAATATTACTTGGAATGTGAATTGGAACGAAATCGCCAATAGATAAGACCATTTTACAATTTGGGCCCAAGTTAGAAGCAGAGCCTAAGGTGTAAATTATCGATAGTCCATATCTCGGAAACTATAAGAGTTAATGCAATTTGGCAACCGGCAATGTAATTAGCATGCCGAATATTACTTGGAATGTGAATTGGAACGAAATCGCCAATAGATAAGACCATTTTACAATTTGGGCCCAAGTTAGAAGCAGAGCCTAAGGTGTAAATTATCGATAGTCCATATCTCGGAAACTATAAGAGATAATGCAATTTGGCAACCGGCAATGTAATTAGCATGCCGAATATTACTTGGAATGTGAATTGGAACGAAATTGCCAATAGATAAGACCATTTTACAATTTGGGCCCAAGTTAGAAGCAGAGCCTAAGGTGTAAATTATCGATAGTCCATATCTCGGAAAGTATAAGAGATAATGCAATTTGGCAACCGGCAATGTAATTAGCATGCCGAATATTACTTGGAATGTGAATTGGAACGAAATCGCCAATAGGTAAGACCATTTTACAATTTGGGCCCAAGTTAGAAGCAGAGCCTAAGGTGTAAATTATCGATAGTCCATATCTCGGAAACTATAAGAGATAATGCAATTTCGCAACCGGCAATGTAATTAGCATGCCGAATATTACTTGGAGTGTGAATTGGAACGAAATCGCCAATAGATAAGACCATTTTACAATTTGGGCCCAAGTTAGAAGCAGAGCCTAAGGTGTAAATTATCGATAGTCCATATCTCGGAAACTATAAGAGATAATGCAATTTCGCAACCGGCAATGTAATTAGCATGCCGAATATCACTTGGAATGTGAATTGGGACGAAATCGCCAATAGATAAGACCATTTTACAATTTGGGCCCAAGTTAGAAGCAGAGCCTAAGGTGTAAATTATCGATAGTCCATATCTCGGAAACTATAAGAGATAATGCAATTTGGCAACCGGCAATGTAATTAGCATGCCGAATATTACTTGGAATGTGAATTGGAACGAAATCGCCAATAGATAAGACCATTTTACAATTTGGGCCCAAGTTAGAAGCAGAGCCTAAGGTGTAAATTATCGATAGTCCATATCTCGGAAACTATAAGAGATAATGCAATTTGGCAACCGGCAATGTAATTAGCATGCCGAATATTACTTGGATTGTGAATTGGAACGAAATCGCCAATAGATAAGACCATTTTACAATTTGGGCCCAAGTTAGAAGCAGAGCCTAAGGTGTAAATTATCGATAGTCCATATCTCGGAAAGTATAAGAGATAATGCAATTTGGCAACCGGCAATGTAATTAGCATGCCGAATATTACTTGGAATGTGAATTGGAACGAAATCGCCAATAGGTAAGACCATTTTACAATTTGGGCCCAAGTTAGAAGCAGAGCCTAAGGTGTAAATTATCGATAGTCCATATCTCGGAAACTATAAGAGATAATGCAATTTGGCATCCGGCAATGTAATTAGCATGCCGAATATTACTTGGAATGTGAATTGGAACGAAATCGCCAATAGATAAGACCATTTTACAATTTGGGCCCAAGTTAGAAGCAGAGCCTAAGGTGTAAATTATTGATAGTCCATATCTCGGAAAGTATAAGAGATAATGCAATTTGGCAACCGGCAATGTAATTAGCATGCCGAATATTACTTGGAATGTGAATTGGAACGAAATCGCCAATAGATAAGACCATTTTACAATTTGGGCCCAAGTTAGAAGCAGAGCCTAAGGTGTAAATTATCGATAGTCCATATCTCGGAAACTATAAGAGATAATGCAATTTCGCAACCGGCAATGTAATTAGCATGCCGAATATTACTTGGAGTGTGAATTGGAACGAAATCGCCAATAGATAAGACCATTTTACAATTTGGGCCCAAGTTTGAAGCAGAGCCTAAGGTGTAAATTATCGATAGTCCATATCTCGGAAACTATAAGAGATAATGCAATTTGGCAACCGGCAATGTAATTAGCATGCCGAATATTACTTGGAATGTGAATTGGAACGAAATCGCCAATAGATAAGACCATTTTACAATTTGGGCCCAAGTTAGAAGCAGAGCCTAAGGTGTAAATTATCGATAGTCCATATCTCGGAAACTATAAGAGATAATGCAATTTGGCAACCGGCAATGTAATTAGCATGCCGAATATTACTTGGAATGTGAATTGGAACGAAATCGCCAATAGATAAGACCATTTTACAATTTGGGCCCAAGTTAGAAGCAGAGCCTAAGGTGTAAATTATTGATAGTCCATATCTCGGAAACTATAAGAGATAATGCAATTTCGCAACCGGCAATGTAATTAGCATGCCGAATATCACTTGGAATGTGAATTGGGACGAAATCGCCAATAGATAAGACCATTTTACAATTTGGGTCCAAGTTAGAAGCAGAGCCTAAGGTGTAAATTATCGATAGTCCATATCTCGGAAACTATAAGAGATAATGCAATTTGGCAACCGGCAATGTAATTAGCATGCCGAATATTACTTGGAATGTGAATTGGAACGAAATCGCCAATAGATAAGACCATTTTACAATTTGGGCCCAAGTTAGAAGCAGAGCCTAAGGTGTAAATTATCGATAGTCCATATCTCGGAAACTATAAGAGATAATGCAATTTGGCGACCGGCAATGTAATTAGCATGCCGAATATTACTTGGAATGTGAATTGGAACGAAATCGCCAATAGATAAGACCATTTTACAATTTGGGCCCAAGTTAGAAGCAGAGCCTAAGGTGTAAATTATTGATAGTCCATATCTCGGAAACTATAAGAGATAATGCAATTTCGCAACCGGCAATGTAATTAGCATGCCGAATATCACTTGGAATGTGAATTGGGACGAAATCGCCAATAGATAAGACCATTTTACAATTTGGGTCCAAGTTAGAAGCAGAGCCTAAGGTGTAAATTATCGATAGTCCATATCTCGGAAACTATAAGAGATAATGCAATTTGGCAACCGGCAATGTAATTAGCATGCCGAATATTACTTAGAATGTGAATTGGAACGAAATCGCCAATAGATAAGACCATTTTACAATTTGGGCCCAAGTTAGAAGCAGAGCCTAAGGTGTAAATTATCGATAGTCCATATCTCGGAAACTATAAGAGATAATGCAATTTGGCAACCGGCAATGTAATTAGCATGCCGAATATTACTTGGAATGTGAATTGGAACGAATTCGCCAATAGGTAAGACCATTTTACAATTTGGGCCCAAGTTAGAAGCAGAGCCTAAGGTGTAAATTATCGATAGTCCATATCTCGGAAACTATAAGAGATAATTCAATTTGGCAACCGGCAATGTAATTAGCATGCCGAATATTACTTGGAATGTGAATTGGAACGAGATCGCCAATAGATAAGACCATTTTACAATTTGGGCCCAAGTTAGAAGCAGAGCCTAAGGTGTAAATTATCGATAGTCCATATCTCGGAAACTATAAGAGATAATGCAATTTGGCAACCGGCAATGTAATTAGCATGCCGAATATTACTTGGAATGTGAATTGGAACGAAATCGCCAATAGATAAGACCATTTTACAATTTGGGCCCAAGTTAGAAGCAGAGCCTAAGGTGTAAATTATCGATAGTCCATAACTCGGAAACTATAAGAGATAATGCAATTTGGCAACCGGCAATGTAATTAGCATGCCGAATATTACTTGGAATGTGAATTGGAACGAAATCGCCAATAGATAAGGCCATTTTACAATTTGGGCCCAAGTTAGAAGCAGAGCCTATGGTGTAAATTATCGATAGTCCATATCTCGGAAACTATAAGAGATAATGCAATTTGGCAACCGGCAATGAAATTAGCATGCCGAATATTACTTGGAATGTGAATTGGAACGAAATCGCCAATAGATAAGACCATTTTACAATTTGGGCCCAAGTTAGAAGCAGAGCCTAAGGTGTAAATTATCGATAGCCCATATCTCGGAAACTATAAGAGTTAATGCAATTTGGCAACCGGCAATGTAATCAGCATGCCGAATATTACTTGGAATGTGAATTGGAACGAAATCGCCAATAGATAAGACCATTTTACAATTTGGGCCCAAGTTAGAAGCAGAGCCTAAGGTGTAAAGTATCGATAGTCCATATCTCGGAAACTATAAGAGATAATGCAATTTGGCAACCGGCAATGTAATTAGCATGCCGAATATTACTTGGAATGTGAATTGGAACGAAATCGCAAATAGATAAGACCATTTTCAATTTGGGCCCAAGTTAGAAGCAGAGCCTATGGTGTAAATTATCGATAGTCCATATCTCGGAAACTATAAGAGATAATGCAATTTGGCAACCGGCAATGAAATTAGCATGCCGAATATTACTTGGAATGTGAATTGGAACGAAATCGCCAATAGATAAGACCATTTTACAATTTGGGCCCAAGTTAGAAGCAGAGCCTAAGGTGTAAATTATCGATAGCCCATATCTCGGAAACTATAAGAGTTAATGCAATTTGGCAACCGGCAATGTAATCAGCATGCCGAATATTACTTGGAATGTGAATTGGAACGAAATCGCCAATAGATAAGACCATTTTACAATTTGGGCCCAAGTTAGAAGCAGAGCCTAAGGTGTAAAGTATCGATAGTCCATATCTCGGAAACTATAAGAGATAATGCAATTTGGCAACCGGCAATGTAATTAGCATGCCGAATATTACTTGGAATGTGAATTGGAACGAAATGGCCAATAGATAAGACCATTTTACAATTTGGGAACAAGTTAGAAGCAGAGCCTAATGTGTAAATTATCGATAGTCCATATCTCGGAAACTATAAGAGATAATGCAATTTGGCAACCGGCAATGTAATTAGCATGCCGAATATTACTTGGAATGTGAATTGGAACGAAATCGCCAATAGATAAGACCATTTTACAATTTGGGCCCAAGTTAGAAGCAGAGCCTAAGGTGTAAATTATCGATAGTCCATATCTCGGAAACTATAAGAGATAATGCAATTTGGCAACCGGCAATGTAATTAGCATGCCGAATATTACTTGGAATGTGAATTGGAACGAAATCGCAAATAGATAAGACCATTTTCAATTTGGGCCCAAGTTAGAAGCAGAGCCTATGGTGTAAATTATCGATAGTCCATATCTCGGAAACTATAAGAGATAATGCAATTTGGCAACCGGCAATGAAATTAGCATGCCGAATATTACTTGGAATGTGAATTGGAACGAAATCGCCAATAGATAAGACCATTTTACAATTTGGGCCCAAGTTAGAAGCAGAGCCTAAGGTGTAAATTATCGATAGCCCATATCTCGGAAACTATAAGAGTTAATGCAATTTGGCAACCGGCAATGTAATCAGCATGCCGAATATTACTTGGAATGTGAATTGGAACGAAATCGTCAATAGATAAGACCATTTTACAATTTGGGCCCAAGTTAGAAGCAGAGCCTAAGGTGTAAAGTATCGATAGTCCATATCTCGGAAACTATAAGAGATAATGCAATTTGGCAACCGGCAATGTAATTAGCATGCCGAATATTACTTGGAATGTGAATTGGAACGAAATGGCCAATAGATAAGACCATTTTACAATTTGGGCCCAAGTTAGAAGCAGAGCCTAAGGTGTAAATTATCGATAGTCCATATCTCTGAAACTATAAGAGATAATGCAATTTGGCAACCGGCAATGTAATTAGCATGCCGAATATTACTTGGAATGTGAATTGGAACGAAATCGCCAATAGATAAGACCATTTTACAATTTGGGCCCAATTTAGAAGCAGAGCCTAAGGTGTAAATTATTGATAGTCCATATCTCGGAAACTATAAGAGATAATGCAATTTCGCAACCGGCAATGTAATTAGCATGCCGAATATTACTAGGAGTGTGAATTGGAACGAAATCGCCAATAGATAAGACCATTTTACAATTTGGGCCCAAGTTAGAAGCAGAGCCTAAGGTGTAAATTATCGATAGTCCATATCTCGGAAACTATAAGAGATAATGCAATTTGGCAACCGGCAATGTAATTAGCATGCCGAATATTACTTGGAATGTGAATTGGAACGAAATCGCCAATAGATAAGACCATTTTACAATTTGGGCCCAAGTTAGAAGCAGAGCCTAAGGTGTAAATTATCGATAGTCCATATCTCGGAAACTATAAGAGATAATGCAATTTGGCAACCGGCAATGTAATTAGCATGCCGAATATTACTTGGAATGTGAATTGGAACGAAATCGCCAATAGATAAGACCATTTTACAATTTGGGCCCAAGTTAGAAGCAGAGCCTAATGTGTAAATTATCGATAGTCCATATCTCGAAAACTATAAGAGATAATGCAATTTGGCAACCGGCAATGTAATTAGCATGCCGAATATTACTTGGAATGTGAATTGGAACGAAATCGCCAATAGATAAGACCATTTTACAATTTGGGCCCAAGTTAGAAGCAGAGCCTAAGGTGTAAATTATCGATAGTCCATATCTCGGAAACTATAAGAGATAATGCAATTTGGCAACCGGCAATGTAATTAGCATGCCGAATATTACTTGGAATGTGAATTGGAACGAAATCGCAAATAGATAAGACCATTTTCAATTTGGGCCCAAGTTAGAAGCAGAGCCTAAGGTGTAAATTATTGATAGTCCATATCTCGGAAACTATAAGAGATAATGCAATTTCGCAATCGGCAATGTAATTAGCGTGCCGAATATCACTTGGAATGTGAATTGGGACGAAATCGCCAATAGATAAGACCATTTTACAATTTGGGCCCAAGTTAGAAGCAGAGCCTAAGGTGTAAATTATCGATAGTCCATATCTCGGAAACTATTAGAGATAATGCAATTTGGCAACCGGCAATGTAATTAGCATGCCGAATATTACTTGGAATGTGAATTGGAACGAAATCGCCAATAGATAAGACCATTTTACAATTTGGGCCCAAGTTAGAAGCAGAGCCTAAGGTGTAAATTATCGATAGTCCATATCTCGGAAAGTATAAGAGATAATGCAATTTGGCAACCGGCAATGTAATTAGCATGCCGAATATTACTTGGAATGTGAATTGGAACGAAATCGCCAATAGATAAGACCATTTTACAATTTGGGCCCAATTTAGAAGCAGAGCCTAAGGTGTAAATTATTGATAGTCCATATCTCGGAAACTATAAGAGATAATGCAATTTCGCAACCGGCAATGTAATTAGCATGCCGAATATTACTAGGAGTGTGAATTGGAACGAAATCGCCAATAGATAAGACCATTTTACAATTTGGGCCCAAGTTAGAAGCAGAGCCTAAGGTGTAAATTATCGATAGTCCATATCTCGGAAACTATAAGAGATAATGCAATTTGGCAACCGGCAATGTAATTAGCATGCCGAATATTACTTGGAATGTGAATTGGAACGAAATCGCCAATAGATAAGACCATTTTACAATTTGGGCCCAAGTTAGAAGCAGAGCCTAAGGTGTAAATTATCGATAGTCCATATCTCGGAAACTATAAGAGATAATGCAATTTGGCAACCGGCAATGTAATTAGCACGCCGAATATTACTTGGAATGTGAATTGGAACGAAATCGCCAATAGATAAGACCATTTTACAATTTGGGCCCAAGTTAGAAGCAGAGCCTAATGTGTAAATTATCGATAGTCCATATCTCGGAAACTATAAGAGATAATGCAATTTGGCAACCGGCAATGTAATTAGCATGCCGAATATTACTTGGAATGTGAATTGGAACGAAATCGCCAATAGATAAGACCATTTTACAATTTGGGCCCAAGTTAGAAGCAGAGCCTAAGGTGTAAATTATCGATAGTCCATATCTCGGAAACTATAAGAGATAATGAAATTTGGCAACCGGCAATGTAATTAGCATGCCGAATATTACTTGGAATGTGAATTGGAACGAAATCGCCAATAGATAAGACCATTTTACAATTTGGGCCCAAGTTAGAAGCAGAGCCTAAGGTGTAAATTATTGATAGTCCTTATCTCGGAAACTATAAGAGATAATGCAATTTCGCAATCGGCAATGTAATTAGCATGCCGAATATCACTTGGAATGTGAATTGGGACGAAATCGCCAATAGATAAGACCATTTTACAATTTGGGCCCAAGTTAGAAGCAGAGCCTAAGGTGTAAATTATCGATAGTCCATATCTCGGAAACTATAAGAGATAATGCAATTTGGCAACCGGCAATGTAATTAGCATGCCGAATATTACTTGGAATGTGAATTGGAACGAAATCGCCAATAGATAAGACCATTTTACAATTTGGGCCCAAGTTAGAAGCAGAGCCTATGGTGTAAATTATCGAGAGTCCATATCTCGGAAACTATAAGAGATAATGCAATTTGGCAACCGGCAATGTAATTAGCATGCCGAATATTACTTGGAGTGTGAATTGGAACGAAATCGCCAATAGATAAGACCATTTTACAATTTGGGCCCAAGTTAGAAGCAGAGCCTAAGGTGTAAATTATCGAGAGTCCATATCTCGGAAACTATAAGAGATAATGCAATTTGGCAACCGGCAATGTAATTAGCATGCCGAATATTACTTGGAGTGTGAATTGGAACGAAATCGCCAATAGATAAGACCATTTTACAATTTGGGCCCAAGTTAGAAGCAGAGCCTAAGGTGTAAATTATCGATAGTCCATATCTCGGAAACTATAAGAGATAATGCAATTTGGCAACCGGCAATGTAATTAGCATGCCGAATATTACTTGGATTGTGAATTGCAACTAAATCGCCAATAGGTAAGACCATTTTACAATTTGGGCCCAAGTTAGAAGCAGAGCCTAAGGTGTAAATTATCGATAGTCCATATCTCGGAAACTATAAGAGATAATTCAATTTGGCAACCGGCAATGTAATTAGCATGCCGAATATTACTTGAAATGTGAATTGGAACGAAATCGCCAATAGATAAGACCATTTTACAATTTGGGCCCAAGTTAGAAGCAGAGCCTAAGGTGTAAATTATCGATAGTCCATATTTCGGAAACTATAAGAGATAATGCAATTTGGCAACCGGCAATGTAATTAGCATGCCGAATATTACTTGGAATGTGAATTGGAACGAAATCGCCAATAGATAAGACCATTTTACAATTTGGGCCCAAGTTATAAGCAGAGCCTATGGTGTAAATTATCGATAGTCCATATCTCGGAAACTATAAGAGATAATGCAATTTGGCAACCGGCAATGTAATTAGCATGCCGAATATTACTTGGATTGTGAATTGCAACTAAATCGCCAATAGGTAAGACCATTTTACAATTTGGGCCCAAGTTAGAAGCAGAGCCTAAGGTGTAAATTATCGATAGTCCATATCTCGGAAACTATAAGAGATAATTCAATTTGGCAACCGGCAATGTAATTAGCATGCCGAATATTACTTGAAATGTGAATTGGAACGAAATCGCCAATAGATAAGACCATTTTACAATTTGGGCCCAAGTTAGAAGCAGAGCCTAAGGTGTAAATTATCGATAGTCCATATTTCGGAAACTATAAGAGATAATGCAATTTGGCAACCGGCAATGTAATTAGCATGCCGAATATTACTTGGAATGTGAATTGGAACGAAATCGCCAATAGATAAGACCATTTTACAATTTGGGCCCAAGTTATAAGCAGAGCCTATGGTGTAAATTATCGATAGTCCATATCTCGGAAACTATAAGAGATAATGCAATTTGGCAACCGGCAATGTAATTAGCATGCCGAATATTACTTGGAATGTGAATTGGAACGAAATCGCCAATAGATAAGACCATTTTACAATTTGGGCCCAAGTTAGAAGCAGAGCCTAAGGTGTAAATTATCGATAGTCCATATCTCGGAAACTATAAGAGATAATGCAATTTGGCAACCGGCAATGTAATTAGCATGCCGAATATTACTTGGAATGTGAATTGGAACGAAATCGCCAATAGATAAGACCATTTTACAATTTGGGCCCAAGTTAGAAGCAGAGCCTAAGGTGTAAATTATCGATAGTCCATATCTCGGAAACTATAAGAGATAATGCAATTTGGCAACCGGCAATGTAATTAGCATGCCGAATATTACTTGGAATGTGAATTGGAACGAAATCGCCAATAGATAAGACCATTTTACAATTTGGGCCCAAGTTAGAAGCAGAGCCTAAGGTGTAAATTATTGATAGTCCATATCTCGGAAACTATAAGAGATAATGCAATTTCGCAACCGGCAATGTAATTAGCATGCCGAATATCACTTGGAATGTGAATTGGGACGAAATCGCCAATAGATAAGACCATTTTACAATTTGGGTCCAAGTTAGAAGCAGAGCCTAAGGTGTAAATTATCGATAGTCCATATCTCGGAAACTATAAGAGATAATGCAATTTGGCAACCGGCAATGTAATTAGCATGCCGAATATTACTTGGAATGTGAATTGGAACGAAATCGCCAATAGATAAGACCATTTTACAATTTGGGCCCAAGTTAGAAGCAGAGCCTAAGGTGTAAATTATCGATAGTCCATATCTCGGAAACTATAAGAGATAATGCAATTTGGCAACCGGCAATGTAATTAGCATGCCGAATATTACTTGGAATGTGAATTGGAACGAATTCGCCAATAGGTAAGACCATTTTACAATTTGGGCCCAAGTTAGAAGCAGAGCCTAAGGTGTAAATTATCGATAGTCCATATCTCGGAAACTATAAGAGATAATGCAATTTGGCAACCGGCAATGTAATTAGCATGCCGAATATTACTAGGAATGTGAATTGGAACGAAATCGCCAATAGATAAGACCATTTTACAATTTGGGCCCAAGTTAGAAGCAGAGCCTAAGGTGTAAATTATCGATAGTCCATAACTCGGAAACTATAAGAGATAATGCAATTTGGCAACCGGCAATGTAATTAGCATGCCGAATATTACTTGGAATGTGAATTGGAACGAAATCGCCAATAGATAAGGCCATTTTACAATTTGGGCCCAAGTTAGAAGCAGAGCCTATGGTGTAAATTATCGATAGTCCATATCTCGGAAACTATAAGAGATAATGCAATTTGGCAACCGGCAATGAAATTAGCATGCCGAATATTACTTGGAATGTGAATTGGAACGAAATCGCCAATAGATAAGACCATTTTACAATTTGGGCCCAAGTTAGAAGCAGAGCCTAAGGTGTAAATTATCGATAGCCCATATCTCGGAAACTATAAGAGTTAATGCAATTTGGCAACCGGCAATGTAATCAGCATGCCGAATATTACTTGGAATGTGAATTGGAACGAAATCGCCAATAGATAAGACCATTTTACAATTTGGGCCCAAGTTAGAAGCAGAGCCTAAGGTGTAAAGTATCGATAGTCCATATCTCGGAAACTATAAGAGATAATGCAATTTGGCAACCGGCAATGTAATTAGCATGCCGAATATTACTTGGAATGTGAATTGGAACGAAATTGCCAATAGATAAGACCATTTTACAATTTGGGCCCAAGTTAGAAGCAGAGCCTAATGTGTAAATTATCGATAGTCCATATCTCGGAAACTATAAGAGATAATGCAATTTGGCAACCGGCAATGTAATTAGCATGCCGAATATTACTTGGAATGTGAATTGGAACGAAATCGCCAATAGATAAGACCATTTTACAATTTGGGCCCAAGTTAGAAGCAGAGCCTAAGGTGTAAATTATCGATAGTCCATATCTCGGAAACTATAAGAGATAATGCAATTTGGCAACCGGCAATGTAATTAGCATGCCGAATATTACTTGGAATGTGAATTGGAACGAAATCGCAAATAGATAAGACCATTTTCAATTTGGGCCCAAGTTAGAAGCAGAGCCTATGGTGTAAATTATCGATAGTCCATATCTCGGAAACTATAAGAGATAATGCAATTTGGCAACCGGCAATGAAATTAGCATGCCGAATATTACTTGGAATGTGAATTGGAACGAAATCGCCAATAGATAAGACCATTTTACAATTTGGGCCCAAGTTAGAAGCAGAGCCTAAGGTGTAAATTATCGATAGCCCATATCTCGGAAACTATAAGAGTTAATGCAATTTGGCAACCGGCAATGTAATCAGCATGCCGAATATTACTTGGAATGTGAATTGGAACGAAATCGCCAATAGATAAGACCATTTTACAATTTGGGCCCAAGTTAGAAGCAGAGCCTAAGGTGTAAAGTATCGATAGTCCATATCTCGGAAACTATAAGAGATAATGCAATTTGGCAACCGGCAATGTAATTAGCATGCCGAATATTACTTGGAATGTGAATTGGAACGAAATGGCCAATAGATAAGACCATTTTACAATTTGGGCCCAAGTTAGAAGCAGAGCCTAAGGTGTAAATTATCGATAGTCCATATCTCTGAAACTATAAGAGATAATGCAATTTGGCAACCGGCAATGTAATTAGCATGCCGAATATTACTTGGAATGTGAATTGGAACGAAATCGCCAATAGATAAGACCATTTTACAATTTGGGCCCAATTTAGAAGCAGAGCCTAAGGTGTAAATTATTGATAGTCCATATCTCGCAAACTATAAGAGATAATGCAATTTCGCAACCGGCAATGTAATTAGCATGCCGAATATTACTAGGAGTGTGAATTGGAACGAAATCGCCAATAGATAAGACCATTTTACAATTTGGGCCCAAGTTAGAAGCAGAGCCTAAGGTGTAAATTATCGATAGTCCATATCTCGGAAACTATAAGAGATAATGCAATTTGGCAACCGGCAATGTAATTAGCATGCCGAATATTACTTGGAATGTGAATTGGAACGAAATCGCCAATAGATAAGACCATTTTACAATTTGGGCCCAAGTTAGAAGCAGAGCCTAAGGTGTAAATTATCGATAGTCCATATCTCGGAAACTATAAGAGATAATGCAATTTGGCAACCGGCAATGTAATTAGCATGCCGAATATTACTTGGAATGTGAATTGGAACGAAATCGCCAATAGATAAGACCATTTTACAATTTGGGCCCAAGTTAGAAGCAGAGCCTAATGTGTAAATTATCGATAGTCCATATCTCGGAAACTATAAGAGATAATGCAATTTGGCAACCGGCAATGTAATTAGCATGCCGAATATTACTTGGAATGTGAATTGGAACGAAATCGCCAATAGATAAGACCATTTTACAATTTGGGCCCAAGTTAGAAGCAGAGCCTAAGGTGTAAATTATCGATAGTCCATATCTCGGAAACTATAAGAGATAATGCAATTTGGCAACCGGCAATGTAATTAGCATGCCGAATATTACTTGGAATGTGAATTGGAACGAAATCGCAAATAGATAAGACCATTTTCAATTTGGGCCCAAGTTAGAAGCAGAGCCTAAGGTGTAAATTATTGATAGTCCATATCTCGGAAACTATAAGAGATAATGCAATTTCGCAATCGGCAATGTAATTAGCATGCCGAATATCACTTGGAATGTGAATTGGGACGAAATCGCCAATAGATAAGACCATTTTACAATTTGGGCCCAAGTTAGAAGCAGAGCCTAAGGTGTAAATTATCGATAGTCCATATCTCGGAAACTATTAGAGATAATGCAATTTGGCAACCGGCAATGTAATTAGCATGCCGAATATTACTTGGAATGTGAATTGGAACGAAATCGCCAATAGATAAGACCATTTTACAATTTGGGCCCAAGTTAGAAGCAGAGCCTAAGGTGTAAATTATCGATAGTCCATATCTCGGAAAGTATAAGAGATAATGCAATTTGGCAACCGGCAATGTAATTAGCATGCCGAATATTACTTGGAATGTGAATTGGAACGAAATCGCCAATAGATAAGACCATTTTACAATTTGGGCCCAATTTAGAAGCAGAGCCTAAGGTGTAAATTATTGATAGTCCATATCTCGGAAACTATAAGAGATAATGCAATTTCGCAACCGGCAATGTAATTAGCATGCCGAATATTACTAGGAGTGTGAATTGGAACGAAATCGCCAATAGATAAGACCATTTTACAATTTGGGCCCAAGTTAGAAGCAGAGCCTAAGGTGTAAATTATCGATAGTCCATATCTCGGAAACTATAAGAGATAATGGAATTTGGCAACCGGCAATGTAATTAGCATGCCGAATATTACTTGGAATGTGAATTGGAACGAAATCGCCAATAGATAAGACCATTTTACAATTTGGGCCCAAGTTAGAAGCAGAGCCTAAGGTGTAAATTATCGATAGTCCATATCTCGGAAACTATAAGAGATAATGCAATTTGGCAACCGGCAATGTAATTAGCACGCCGAATATTACTTGGAATGTGAATTGGAACGAAATCGCCAATAGATAAGACCATTTTACAATTTGGGCCCAAGTTAGAAGCAGAGCCTAAGGTGTAAATTATCGATAGTCCATATCTCGGAAACTATAAGAGATAATGCAATTTGGCAACCGGCAATGTAATTAGCATGCCGAATATTACTTGGAATGTGAATTGGAACGAAATCGCCAATAGATAAGACCATTTTACAATTTGGGCCCAAGTTAGAAGCAGAGCCTAAGGTGTAAATTATCGATAGTCCATATCTCGGAAACTATAAGAGATAATGCAATTTGGCAACCGGCAATGTAATTAGCATGCCGAATATTACTTGGAATGTGAATTGGAACGAAATCGCCAATAGATAAGACCATTTTACAATTTGGGCCCAAGTTAGAAGCAGAGCCTAATGTGTAAATTATCGATAGTCCATATCTCGGAAACTATAAGAGATAATGCAATTTGGCAACCGGCAATGTAATTAGCATGCCGAATATTACTTGGAATGTGAATTGGAACGAAATCGCCAATAGATAAGACCATTTTACAATTTGGGCCCAAGTTAGAAGCAGAGCCTAAGGTGTAAATTATCGATAGTCCATATCTCGGAAACTATAAGAGATAATGCAATTTGGCAACCGGCAATGTAATTAGCATGCCGAATATTACTTGGAATGTGAATTGGAACGAAATCGCAAATAGATAAGACCATTTTCAATTTGGGCCCAAGTTAGAAGCAGAGCCTAAGGTGTAAATTATTGATAGTCCATATCTCGGAAACTATAAGAGATAATGCAATTTCGCAATCGGCAATGTAATTAGCATGCCGAATATCACTTGGAATGTGAATTGGGACGAAATCGCCAATAGATAAGACCATTTTACAATTTGGGCCCAAGTTAGAAGCAGAGCCTAAGGTGTAAATTATCGATAGTCCATATCTCGGAAACTATTAGAGATAATGCAATTTGGCAACCGGCAATGTAATTAGCATGCCGAATATTACTTGGAATGTGAATTGGAACGAAATCGCCAATAGATAAGACCATTTTACAATTTGGGCCCAAGTTAGAAGCAGAGCCTAAGGTGTAAATTATCGATAGTCCATATCTCGGAAAGTATAAGAGATAATGCAATTTGGCAACCGGCAATGTAATTAGCATGCCGAATATTACTTGGAATGTGAATTGGAACGAAATCGCCAATAGATAAGACCATTTTACAATTTGGGCCCAATTTAGAAGCAGAGCCTAAGGTGTAAATTATTGATAGTCCATATCTCGGAAACTATAAGAGATAATGCAATTTCGCAACCGGCAATGTAATTAGCATGCCGAATATTACTAGGAGTGTGAATTGGAACGAAATCGCCAATAGATAAGACCATTTTACAATTTGGGCCCAAGTTAGAAGCAGAGCCTAAGGTGTAAATTATCGATAGTCCATATCTCGGAAACTATAAGAGATAATGGAATTTGGCAACCGGCAATGTAATTAGCATGCCGAATATTACTTGGAATGTGAATTGGAACGAAATCGCCAATAGATAAGACCATTTTACAATTTGGGCCCAAGTTAGAAGCAGAGCCTAAGGTGTAAATTATCGATAGTCCATATCTCGGAAACTATAAGAGATAATGCAATTTGGCAACCGGCAATGTAATTAGCACGCCGAATATTACTTGGAATGTGAATTGGAACGAAATCGCCAATAGATAAGACCATTTTACAATTTGGGCCCAAGTTAGAAGCAGAGCCTAATGTGTAAATTATCGATAGTCCATATCTCGGAAACTATAAGAGATAATGCAATTTGGCAACCGGCAATGTAATTAGCATGCCGAATATTACTTGGAATGTGAATTGGAACGAAATCGCCAATAGATAAGACCATTTTACAATTTGGGCCCAAGTTAGAAGCAGAGCCTAAGGTGTAAATTATCGATAGTCCATATCTCGGAAACTATAAGAGATAATGAAATTTGGCAACCGGCAATGTAATTAGCATGCCGAATATTACTTGGAATGTGAATTGGAACGAAATCGCCAATAGATAAGACCATTTTACAATTTGGGCCCAAGTTAGAAGCAGAGCCTAAGGTGTAAATTATTGATAGTCCTTATCTCGGAAACTATAAGAGATAATGCAATTTCGCAATCGGCAATGTAATTAGCATGCCGAATATCACTTGGAATGTGAATTGGGACGAAATCGCCAATAGATAAGACCATTTTACAATTTGGGCCCAAGTTAGAAGCAGAGCCTAAGGTGTAAATTATCGATAGTCCATATCTCGGAAACTATAAGAGATAATGCAATTTGGCAACCGGCAATGTAATTAGCATGCCGAATATTACTTGGAATGTGAATTGGAACGAAATCGCCAATAGATAAGACCATTTTACAATTTGGGCCCAAGTTAGAAGCAGAGCCTAAGGTGTAAATTATCGAGAGTCCATATCTCGGAAACTATAAGAGATAATGCAATTTGGCAACCGGCAATGTAATTAGCATGCCGAATATTACTTGGAGTGTGAATTGGAACGAAATCGCCAATAGATAAGACCATTTTACAATTTGGGCCCAAGTTAGAAGCAGAGCCTAAGGTGTAAATTATCGAGAGTCCATATCTCGGAAACTATAAGAGATAATGCAATTTGGCAACCGGCAATGTAATTAGCATGCCGAATATTACTTGGAGTGTGAATTGGAACGAAATCGCCAATAGATAAGACCATTTTACAATTTGGGCCCAAGTTAGAAGCAGAGCCTAAGGTGTAAATTATCGATAGTCCATATCTCGGAAACTATAAGAGATAATGCAATTTGGCAACCGGCAATGTAATTAGCATGCCGAATATTACTTGGATTGTGAATTGCAACTAAATCGCCAATAGGTAAGACCATTTTACAATTTGGGCCCAAGTTAGAAGCAGAGCCTAAGGTGTAAATTATCGATAGTCCATATCTCGGAAACTATAAGAGATAATTCAATTTGGCAACCGGCAATGTAATTAGCATGCCGAATATTACTTGAAATGTGAATTGGAACGAAATCGCCAATAGATAAGACCATTTTACAATTTGGGCCCAAGTTAGAAGCAGAGCCTAAGGTGTAAATTATCGATAGTCCATATTTCGGAAACTATAAGAGATAATGCAATTTGGCAACCGGCAATGTAATTAGCATGCCGAATATTACTTGGAATGTGAATTGGAACGAAATCGCCAATAGATAAGACCATTTTACAATTTGGGCCCAAGTTATAAGCAGAGCCTATGGTGTAAATTATCGATAGTCCATATCTCGGAAACTATAAGAGATAATGCAATTTGGCAACCGGCAATGTAATTAGCATGCCGAATATTACTTGGAATGTGAATTGGAACGAAATCGCCAATAGATAAGACCATTTTACAATTTGGGCCCAATTTAGAAGCAGAGCCTAAGGTGTAAATTATTGATAGTCCATATCTCGGAAACTATAAGAGATAATGCAATTTCGCAACCGGCAATGTAATTAGCATGCCGAATATTACTAGGAGTGTGAATTGGAACGAAATCGCCAATAGATAAGACCATTTTACAATTTGGGCCCAAGTTAGAAGCAGAGCCTAAGGTGTAAATTATCGATAGTCCATATCTCGGAAACTATAAGAGATAATGCAATTTGGCAACCGGCAATGTAATTAGCATGCCGAATATTACTTGGAATGTGAATTGGAACGAAATCGCCAATAGATAAGACCATTTTACAATTTGGGCCCAAGTTAGAAGCAGAGCCTAAGGTGTAAATTATCGATAGTCCATATCTCGGAAACTATAAGAGATAATGCAATTTGGCAACCGGCAATGTAATTAGCATGCCGAATATTACTTGGAATGTGAATTGGAACGAAATCGCCAATAGATAAGACCATTTTACAATTTGGGCCCAAGTTAGAAGCAGAGCCTAATGTGTAAATTATCGATAGTCCATATCTCGGAAACTATAAGAGATAATGCAATTTGGCAACCGGCAATGTAATTAGCATGCCGAATATTACTTGGAATGTGAATTGGAACGAAATCGCCAATAGATAAGACCATTTTACAATTTGGGCCCAAGTTAGAAGCAGAGCCTAAGGTGTAAATTATCGATAGTCCATATCTCGGAAACTATAAGAGATAATGCAATTTGGCAACCGGCAATGTAATTAGCATGCCGAATATTACTTGGAATGTGAATTGGAACGAAATCGCCAATAGATAAGACCATTTTACAATTTGGGCCCAAGTTAGAAGCAGAGCCTAAGGTGTAAATTATCGAGAGTCCATATCTCGGAAACTATAAGAGATAATGCAATTTGGCAACCGGCAATGTAATTAGCATGCCGAATATTACTTGGAGTGTGAATTGGAACGAAATCGAAAATAGATAAGACCATTTTACAATTTGGGCCCAAGATAGAAGCAGAGCCTAAGGTGTAAATTATCGAGAGTCCATATCTCGGAAACTATAAGAGATAATGCAATTTGGCAACCGGCAATGTAATTAGCATGCCGAATATTACTTGGAGTGTGAATTGGAACGAAATCGCCAATAGATAAGACCATTTTACAATTTGGGCCCAAGTTAGAAGCAGAGCCTAAGGTGTAAATTATCGATAGTCCATATCTCGGAAACTATAAGAGATAATGCAATTTGGCAACCGGCAATGTAATTAGCATGCCGAATATTACTTGGAATGTGAATTGCAACTAAATCGCCAATAGGTAAGACCATTTTACAATTTGGGCCCAAGTTAGAAGCAGAGCCTAAGGTGTAAATTATCGATATTCCATATCTCGGAAACTATAAGAGATAATTCAATTTGGCAACCGGCAATGTAATTAGCATGCCGAATATTACTTGAAATGTGAATTGGAACGAAATCGCCAATAGATAAGACCATTTTACAATTTGGGCCCAAGTTAGAAGCAGAGCCTAAGGTGTAAATTATCGATAGTCCATATTTCGGAAACTATAAGAGATAATGCAATTTGGCAACCGGCAATGTAATTAGCATGCCGAATATTACTTGGAATGTGAATTGGAACGAAATCGCCAATAGATAAGACCATTTTACAATTTGGGCCCAAGTTATAAGCAGAGCCTATGGTGTAAATTATCGATAGTCCATATCTCGGAAACTATAAGAGATAATGCAATTTGGCAACCGGCAATGTAATTAGCATGCCGAATATTACTTGGAATGTGAATTGGAACGAAATCGCCAATAGATAAGACCATTTTACAATTTGGGCCCAATTTAGAAGCAGAGCCTAAGGTGTAAATTATTGATAGTCCATATCTCGGAAACTATAAGAGATAATGCAATTTCGCAACCGGCAATGTAATTAGCATGCCGAATATTACTAGGAGTGTGAATTGGAACGAAATCGCCAATAGATAAGACCATTTTACAATTTGGGCCCAAGTTAGAAGCAGAGCCTAAGGTGTAAATTATCGATAGTCCATATCTCGGAAACTATAAGAGATAATGCAATTTGGCAACCGGCAATGTAATTAGCATGCCGAATATTACTTGGAATGTGAATTGGAACGAAATCGCCAATAGATAAGACCATTTTACAATTTGGGCCCAAGTTAGAAGCAGAGCCTAAGGTGTAAATTATCGATAGTCCATATCTCGGAAACTATAAGAGATAATGCAATTTGGCAACCGGCAATGTAATTAGCATGCCGAATATTACTTGGAATGTGAATTGGAACGAAATCGCCAATAGATAAGACCATTTTACAATTTGGGCCCAAGTTAGAAGCAGAGCCTAATGTGTAAATTATCGATAGTCCATATCTCGGAAACTATAAGAGATAATGCAATTTGGCAACCGGCAATGTAATTAGCATGCCGAATATTACTTGGAATGTGAATTGGAACGAAATCGCCAATAGATAAGACCATTTTACAATTTGGGCCCAAGTTAGAAGCAGAGCCTAAGGTGTAAATTATCGATAGTCCATATCTCGGAAACTATAAGAGATAATGCAATTTGGCAACCGGCAATGTAATTAGCATGCCGAATATTACTTGGAATGTGAATTGGAACGAAATCGCCAATAGATAAGACCATTTTACAATTTGGGCCCAAGTTAGAAGCAGAGCCTAAGGTGTAAATTATCGAGAGTCCATATCTCGGAAACTATAAGAGATAATGCAATTTGGCAACCGGCAATGTAATTAGCATGCCGAATATTACTTGGAGTGTGAATTGGAACGAAATCGAAAATAGATAAGACCATTTTACAATTTGGGCCCAAGATAGAAGCAGAGCCTAAGGTGTAAATTATCGAGAGTCCATATCTCGGAAACTATAAGAGATAATGCAATTTGGCAACCGGCAATGTAATTAGCATGCCGAATATTACTTGGAGTGTGAATTGGAACGAAATCGCCAATAGATAAGACCATTTTACAATTTGGGCCCAAGTTAGAAGCAGAGCCTAAGGTGTAAATTATCGATAGTCCATATCTCGGAAACTATAAGAGATAATGCAATTTGGCAACCGGCAATGTAATTAGCATGCCGAATATTACTTGGAATGTGAATTGCAACTAAATCGCCAATAGGTAAGACCATTTTACAATTTGGGCCCAAGTTAGAAGCAGAGCCTAAGGTGTAAATTATCGATATTCCATATCTCGGAAACTATAAGAGATAATTCAATTTGGCAACCGGCAATGTAATTAGCATGCCGAATATTACTTGAAATGTGAATTGGAACGAAATCGCCAATAGATAAGACCATTTTACAATTTGGGCCCAAGTTAGAAGCAGAGCCTAAGGTGTAAATTATCGATAGTCCATATTTCGGAAACTATAAGAGATAATGCAATTTGGCAACCGGCAATGTAATTAGCATGCCGAATATTACTTGGAATGTGAATTGGAACGAAATCGCCAATAGATAAGACCATTTTACAATTTGGGCCCAAGATATAAGCAGAGCCTATGGTGTAAATTATCGATAGTCCATATCTCGGAAACTATAAGAGATAATGCAATTTGGCAACCGGCAATGTAATTAGCATGCCGAATATTACTTGGAATGTGAATTGGAACGAAATCGCCAATAGATAAGACCATTTTACAATTTGGGCCCAAGTTAGAAGCAGAGCCTAAGGTGTAAATTATCGATAGTCCATATCTCGGAAACTATAAGAGTTAATGCAATTTGGCAACCGGCAATGTAATTAGCATGCCGAATATTACTTGGAATGTGAATTGGAACGAAATCGCCAATAGATAAGACCATTTTACAATTTGGGCCCAAGTTAGAAGCAGAGCCTAAGGTGTAAATTATCGATAGTCCATATCTCGGAAACTATAAGAGATAATGCAATTTGGCAACCGGCAATGTAATTAGCATGCCGAATATTACTTGGAATGTGAATTGGAACGAAATTGCCAATAGATAAGACCATTTTACAATTTGGGCCCAAGTTAGAAGCAGAGCCTAAGGTGTAAATTATCGATAGTCCATATCTCTGAGACTATAAGAGATAATGCAATTTCGCAACCGGCAATGTAATTAGCATGCCGAATATTACTTGGAATGTGAATTGGGACGAAATCGCCAATAGATAAGGCCATTTTACGATTTGGGCCCAAGTTAGAAGCAGAGCCTAAGGTGTAAATTATCGATAGTCCATATCTCAGAAACTATAAGAGATAATGCAATTTGGCAACCGGCAATGTAATTAGCATGCCGAATATTACTTGGAATGTGAATTGGAACGAAATCGCCAATAGATAAGACCATTTTACAATATGGGCCCAAGTTAGAAGCAGAGCCTAAGGTGTAAATTATTGATAGTCCATATCTCGGAAACTATAAGAGATAATGCAATTTCGCAACCGGCAATGTAATTAGCATGCCGAATATTACTTGGAGTGTGAATTGGAACGAAATCGCCATTAGATAAGACCATTTTACAATTTGGGCCCAAGTAAGAAGCAGAGCCTAAGGTGTAAATTATCGATAGTCCATATCTCGGAAACTATAAGAGATAATGCAATTTGGCAACCGGCAATGTAATTAGCATGCCGAATATTACCTGGAATGTGAATTGGAACGAAATCGCCAATAGATAAGACCATTTTACAATTTGGGCCCAAGTTAGAAGCAGAGCCTAAGGTGTAAATTATCGATAGTCCATATCTCGGAAACTATAAGAGATAATGCAATTTGGCAACAGGCAATGTAATTAGCATGCCGAATATTACTTGGAATGTGAATTGGAACGAAATCCTCAATATATAAGACCATTTTACAATTTGGGCCCAAGTTAGAAGCAGAGCCTAAGGTGTAAATTATCGATAGTCCATATCTCGGAAACTATAAGAGATAATGCAATTTGGCAACCGGCAATGTAATTAGCATGCCGAATATTACTTGGAATGTGAATTGGAACGAAATCGCCAATAGATAAAACCATTTTACAATTTGGGCCCAAGTTAGAAGCAGAGCCTAAGGTGTAAATTATCGATAGTCCATATCTCGGAAACTATAAGAGATAATGCAATTTGGCAACCGGCAATGTAATTAGCATGCCGAATATTACTTGGAATGTGAATTGGAACGAAATCGCCAATAGATAAGACCATTTTACAATTTGGGCCCAAGTTAGAAGCAGAGCCTAAGGTGTAAATTATCGATAGTCCATATCTCGGAAACTATAAGAGATAATGCAATTTCGCAACCGGCAATGTAATTAGCATGCCGAATATCACTTGGAATGTGAATTGGGACGAAATCGCCAATAGATAAGACCATTTTACAATTTGGGCCCAAGTTAGAAGCAGAGCCTAAGGTGTAAATTATCGATAGTCCATATCTCGGAAACTATAAGAGATAATGCAATTTGGCAACCGGCAATGTAATTAGCATGCCGAATATTACCTGGAATGTGAATTGGAACGAAATCGCCAATAGATAAGACCATTTTACAATTTGGGCCCAAGTTAGAAGCAGAGCCTAAGGTGTAAATTATCGATAGTCCATATCTCGGAAACTATAAGAGATAATGCAATTTGGCAACAGGCAATGTAATTAGCATGCCGAATATTACTTGGAATGTGAATTGGAACGAAATCCTCAATAGATAAGACCATTTTACAATTTGGGCCCAAGTTAGAAGCAGAGCCTAAGGTGTAAATTATCGATAGTCCATATCTCGGAAACTATAAGAGATAATGCAATTTGGCAACCGGCAATGTAATTAGCATGCCGAATATTACTTGGAATGTGAATTGGAACGAAATCGCCAATAGATAAAACCATTTTACAATTTGGGCCCAAGTTAGAAGCAGAGCCTAAGGTGTAAATTATCGATAGTCCATATCTCGGAAACTATAAGAGATAATGCAATTTGGCAACCGGCAATGTAATTAGCATGCCGAATATTACTTGGAATGTGAATTGGAACGAAATCGCCAATAGATAAGACCATTTTACAATTTGGGCCCAAGTTAGAAGCAGAGCCTAAGGTGTAAATTATCGATAGTCCATATCTCGGAAACTATAAGAGATAATGCAATTTCGCAACCGGCAATGTAATTAGCATGCCGAATATCACTTGGAATGTGAATTGGGACGAAATCGCCAATAGATAAGACCATTTTACAATTTGGGCCCAAGTTAGAAGCAGAGCCTAAGGTGTAAATTATCGATAGTCCATATCTCGGAAACTATAAGAGATAATGCAATTTGGCAACCGGCAATGTAATTAGCATGCCGAATATTACTTGGAATGTGAATTGGAACGAAATCGCCAATAGATAAGACCATTTTACAATTTGGGCCCAAGTTAGAAGCAGAGCCTAAGGTGTAAATTATCGATAGTCCATATCTCGGAAACTATAAGAGATAATGCAATTTGGCAACCGGCAATGTAATTAGCATGCCGAATATTACTTGGAATGTGAATTGGAACGAAATCGCCAATAGATAAGACCATTTTACAATTTGGGCCCAAGTTAGAAGCAGAGCCTAAGGTGTAAATTATCGATAGTCCATATCTCGGAAACTATAAGAGATAATGCAATTTCGCAACCGGCAATGTAATTAGCATGCCGAATATTACTTGGAGTGTGAATTGGAACGAAATCGCCAATAGATAAGACCATTTTACAATTTGGGCCCAAGTTTGAAGCAGAGCCTAAGGTGTAAATTATCGATAGTCCATATCTCGGAAACTATAAGAGATAATGCAATTTGGCAACCGGCAATGTAATTAGCATGCCGAATATTACTTGGAATGTGAATTGGAACGAAATCGCCAATAGATAAGACCATTTTACAATTTGGGCCCAAGTTAGATGCAGAGCCTAAGGTGTAAATTATCGATAGTCCATATCTCTGAAACTATAAGAGATAATGCAATTTCGCAACCGGCAATGTAATTAGCATGCCGAATATTACTTGGAATGTGAATTGGGACGAAATCGCCAATAGATAAGGCCATTTTACAATTTGGGCCCAAGTTAGAAGCAGAGCCTAAGGTGTAAATTATCGATAGTCCATATCTCAGAAACTATAAGAGATAATGCAATTTGGCAACCGGCAATGTAATTAGCATGCCGAATATTACTTGGAATGTGAATTGGAACGAAATCGCCAATAGATAAGACCATTTTACAATATGGGCCCAAGTTAGAAGCAGAGCCTAAGGTTTAAATTATTGATAGTCCATATCTCGGAAACTATAAGAGATAATGCAATTTCGCAACCGGCAATGTAATTAGCATGCCGAATATTACTTGGAGTGTGAATTGGAACGAAATCGCCAATAGATAAGACCATTTTACAATTTGGGCCCGAGTAAGAAGCAGAGCCTAAGGTGTAAATTATCGATAGTCCATATCTCGGAAACTATAAGAGATAATGCAATTTGGCAACCGGCAATGTAATTAGCATGCCGAATATTACTTGGAATGTGAATTGGAACGAAATCGCCAATAGATAAGACCATTTTACAATTTGGGCCCAAGTTAGAAGCAGAGCCTAAGGTGTAAATTATCGATAGTCCATATCTCGGAAACTATAAGAGATAATGCAATTTGGCAACAGGCAATGTAATTAGCATGCCGAATATTACTTGGAATGTGAATTGGAACGAAATCCTCAATAGATAAGACCATTTTACAATTTGGGCCCAAGTTAGAAGCAGAGCCTAAGGTGTACATTATCGATAGTCCATATCTCGGAAACTATAAGAGATAATGCAATTTGGCAACCGGCAATGTAATTAGCATGCCGAATATTACTTGGAATGTGAATTGGAACGAAATCGCCAATAGATAAAACCATTTTACAATTTGGGCCCAAGTTAGAAGCAGAGCCTAAGGTGTAAATTATCGATAGTCCATATCTCGGAAACTATAAGAGATAATGCAATTTGGCAACCGGCAATGTAATTAGCATGCCGAATATTACTTGGAATGTGAATTGGAACGAAATCGCCAATAGATAAGACCATTTTACAATTTGGGCCCAAGTTAGAAGCAGAGCCTAAGGTGTAAATTATCGATAGTCCATATCTCGGAAACTATAAGAGATAATGCAATTTCGCAACCGGCAATGTAATTAGCATGCCGAATATCACTTGGAATGTGAATTGGGACGAAATCGCCAATAGATAAGACCATTTTACAATTTGGGCCCAAGTTAGAAGCAGAGCCTAAGGTGTAAATTATCGATAGTCCATATCTCGGAAACTATAAGAGATAATGCAATTTGGCAACCGGCAATGTAATTAGCATGCCGAATATTACTTGGAATGTGAATTGGAACGAAATCGCCAATAGATAAGACCATTTTACAATTTGGGCCCAAGTTAGAAGCTGAGCCTAAGGTGTAAATTATCGATAGTCCATATCGCGGAAAGTATAAGAGATAATGCAATTTGGCAACCGGCAATGTAATTAGCATGCCGAATATTACTTGGAATGTGAATTGGAACGAAATCGCCAATAGGTAAGACCATTTTACAATTTGGGCCCAAGTTAGAAGCAGAGCCTAAGGTGTAAATTATCGATAGTCCATATCTCGGAAACTATAAGAGATAATGCAATTTGGCATCCGGCAATGTAATTAGCATGCCGAATATTACTTGGAATGTGAATTGGAACGAAATCGCCAATAGATAAGACCATTTTACAATTTGGGCCCAAGTTAGAAGCAGAGCCTAAGGTGTAAATTATCGATAGTCCATATCTCGGAAACTATAAGAGATAATGCAATTTCGCAACCGGCAATGTAATTAGCATGCCGAATATTACTTGGAGTGTGAATTGGAACGAAATCGCCAATAGATAAGACCATTTTACAATTTGGGCCCAAGTTAGAAGCAGAGCCTAAGGTGTAAATTATCGATAGTCCATATCTCGGAAACTATAAGAGATAATGCAATTTGGCAACCGGCAATGTAATTAGCATGCCGAATATTACTTGGAATGTGAATTGGAACGAAATCGCCAATAGATAAGACCATTTTACAATTTGGGCCCAAGTTAGAAGCAGAGCCTAAGGTGTAAATTATTGATAGTCCATATCTCGGAAACTATAAGAGATAATGCAATTTCGCAACCGGCAATGTAATTAGCATGCCGAATATCACTTGGAATGTGAATTGGGACGAAATCGCCAATAGATAAGACCATTTTACAATTTGGGTCCAAGTTAGAAGCAGAGCCTAAGGTGTAAATTATCGATAGTCCATATCTCGGAAACTATAAGAGATAATTCAATTTGGCAACCGGCAATGTAATTAGCATGCCGAATATTACTTGGAATGTGAATTGGAACGAAATCGCCAATAGATAAGACCATTTTACAATTTGGGCCCAAGTTAGAAGCAGAGCCTAAGGTGTAAATTATCGATAGTCCATATCTCGGAAACTATAAGAGATAATTCAATTTGGCAACCGGCAATGTAATTAGCATGCCGAATATTACTTGGAATGTGAATTGGAACGAAATCGCCAATAGATAAGACCATTTTACAATTTGGGCCCAAGTTAGAAGCAGAGCCTAAGGTGTAAATTATCGATAGTCCATATCTCGGAAACTATAAGAGATAATGCAATTTGGCAACCGGCAATGTAATTAGCATGCCGAATATTACCTGGAATGTGAATTGGAACGAAATCGCCAATAGATAAGACCATTTTACAATTTGGGCCCAAGTTAGAAGCAGAGCCTAAGGTGTAAATTATCGATAGTCCATAACTCGGAAACTATAAGAGATAATGCAATTTGGCAACCGGCAATGTAATTAGCATGCCGAATATTACTTGGAATGTGAATTGGAACGAAATCGCCAATAGATAAGACCATTTTACAATTTGAGCCCAAGTTAGAAGCAGAGCCTAAGGTGTAAAGTATCGATAGTCCATATCTCGGAAACTATAAGAGATAATGCAATTTGGCAACCGGCAATGTAATTAGCATGCCGAATATTACTTGGAATGTGAATTGGAACGAAATTGCCAATAGATAAGACCATTTTACAATTTGGGCCCAAGTTAGAAGCAGAGCCTAAGGTGTAAATTATCGATAGTCCATATCTCTGAAACTATAAGAGATAATGCAATTTCGCAACCGGTAATGTAATTAGCATGCCGAATATTACTTGGAATGTGAATTGGAACGAAATCGCCAATAGATAAGACCATTTTACAATTTGGGCCCAAGTTAGAAGCAGAGCCTAAGGTGTAAATTATCGATAGTCCATAACTCGGAAACTATAAGAGATAATGCAATTTGGCAACCGGCAATGTAATTAGCATGCCGAATATTACTTGGAATGTGAATTGGAACGAAATCGCCAATAGATAAGACCATTTTACAATTTGAGCCCAAGTTAGAAGCAGAGCCTAAGGTGTAAATTATCGATAGTCCATATCTCGGAAACTATAAGAGATAATGCAATTTCGCAACCGGCAATGTAATTAGCATGCCGAATATTACTTGGAGTGTGAATTGGAACGAAATCGCCAATAGATAAGACCATTTTACAATTTGGGCCCAAGTTTGAAGCAGAGCCTAAGGTGTAAATTATCGATAGTCCATATCTCGGAAACTATAAGAGATAATGCAATTTGGCAACCGGCAATGTAATTAGCATGCCGAATATTACTTGGAATGTGAATTGGAACGAAATCGCCAATAGATAAGACCATTTTACAATTTGGGCCCAAGTTAGAAGCAGAGCCTAAGGTGTAAATTATCGATAGTCCATATCTCGGAAACTATAAGAGATAATGCAATTTGGCAACCGGCAATGTAATTAGCATGCCGAATATTACTTGGAATGTGAATTGGAACGAAATCGCCAATAGATAAGACCATTTTACAATTTGGGCCCAAGTTAGAAGCAGAGCCTAAGGTGTAAATTATTGATAGTCCATATCTCGGAAACTATAAGAGATAATGCAATTTCGCAACCGGCAATGTAATTAGCATGCCGAATATCACTTGGAATGTGAATTGGGACGAAATCGCCAATAGATAAGACCATTTTACAATTTGGGTCCAAGTTAGAAGCAGAGCCTAAGGTGTAAATTATCGATAGTCCATATCTCGGAAACTATAAGAGATAATGCAATTTGGCAACCGGCAATGTAATTAGCATGCCGAATATTACTTGGAATGTGAATTGGAACGAAATCGCCAATAGATAAGACCATTTTACAATTTGGGCCCAAGTTAGAAGCAGAGCCTAAGGTGTAAATTATCGATAGTCCATATCTCGGAAACTATAAGAGATAATGCAATTTGGCAACCGGCAATGTAATTAGCATGCCGAATATTACTTGGAATGTGAATTGGAACGAATTCGTTAATAGGTAAGACCATTTTACAATTTGGGCCCAAGTTAGAAGCAGAGCCTAAGGTGTAAATTATCGATAGTCCATATCTCGGAAACTATAAGAGATAATTCAATTTGGCAACCGGCAATGTAATTAGCATGCCGAATATTACTTGGAATGTGAATTGGAACGAAATCGCCAATAGATAAGACCATTTTACAATTTGGGCCCAAGTTAGAAGCAGAGCCTAAGGTGTAAATTATCGATAGTCCATATCTCGGAAACTATAAGAGATAATGCAATTTGGCAACCGGCAATGTAATTAGCATGCCGAATATTACCTGGAATGTGAATTGGAACGAAATCGCCAATAGATAAGACCATTTTACAATTTGGGCCCAAGTTAGAAGCAGAGCCTAAGGTGTAAATTATCGATAGTCCATAACTCGGAAACTATAAGAGATAATGCAATTTGGCAACCGGCAATGTAATTAGCATGCCGAATATTACTTGGAATGTGAATTGGAACGAAATCGCCAATAGCTAAGACCATTTTACAATTTGAGCCCAAGTTAGAAGCAGAGCCTAAGGTGTAAAGTATCGATAGTCCATATCTCGGAAACTATAAGAGATAATGCAATTTGGCAACCGGCAATGTAATTAGCATGCCGAATATTACTTGGAATGTGAATTGGAACGAAATTGCCAATAGATAAGACCATTTTACAATTTGGGCCCAAGTTAGAAGCAGAGCCTAAGGTGTAAATTATCGATAGTCCATATCTCTGAAACTATAAGAGATAATGCAATTTCGCAACCGGCAATGTAATTAGCATGCCGAATATTACTTGGAATGTGAATTGGAACGAAATCGCCAATAGATAAGACCATTTTACAATTTGGGCCCAAGTTAGAAGCAGAGCCTAAGGTGTAAATTATCGATAGTCCATAACTCGGAAACTATAAGAGATAATGCAATTTGGCAACCGGCAATGTAATTAGCATGCCGAATATTACTTGGAATGTGAATTGGAACGAAATCGCCAATAGATAAGACCATTTTACAATTTGAGCCCAAGTTAGAAGCAGAGCCTAAGGTGTAAAGTATCGATAGTCCATATCTCGGAAACTATAAGAGATAATGCAATTTGGCAACCGGCAATGTAATTAGCATGCCGAATATTACTTGGAATGTGAATTGGAACGAAATCGCCAATAGATAAAACCATTTTACAATTTGGGCCCAAGTTAGAAGCAGAGCCTAAGGTGTAAATTATCGATAGTCCATATCTCGGAAACTATAAGAGATAATGCAATTTGGCAACCGGCAATGTAATTAGCATGCCGAATATTACTTGGAATGTGAATTGGAACGAAATCGCCAATAGATAAGACCATTTTACAATTTGGGCCCAAGTTAGAAGCAGAGCCTAAGGTGTAAATTATCGATAGTCCATATCTCGGAAACTATAAGAGATAATGCAATTTCGCAACCGGCAATGTAATTAGCATGCCGAATATCACTTGGAATGTGAATTGGGACGAAATCGCCAATAGATAAGACCATTTTACAATTTGGGCCCAAGTTAGAAGCAGAGCCTAAGGTGTAAATTATCGATAGTCCATATCTCGGAAACTATAAGAGATAATGCAATTTGGCAACCGGCAATGTAATTAGCATGCCGAATATTACTTGGAATGTGAATTGGAACGAAATCGCCAATAGATAAGACCATTTTACAATTTGGGCCCAAGTTAGAAGCTGAGCCTAAGGTGTAAATTATCGATAGTCCATATCTCGGAAAGTATAAGAGATAATGCAATTTGGCAACCGGCAATGTAATTAGCATGCCGAATATTACTTGGAATGTGAATTGGAACGAAATCGCCAATAGGTAAGACCATTTTACAATTTGGGCCCAAGTTAGAAGCAGAGCCTAAGGTGTAAATTATCGATAGTCCATATCTCGGAAACTATAAGAGATAATGCAATTTGGCATCCGGCAATGTAATTAGCATGCCGAATATTACTTGGAATGTGAATTGGAACGAAATCGCCAATAGATAAGACCATTTTACAATTTGGGCCCAAGTTAGAAGCAGAGCCTAAGGTGTAAATTATCGATAGTCCATATCTCGAAAACTATAAGAGATAATGCAATTTCGCAACCGGCAATGTAATTAGCATGCCGAATATTACTTGGAGTGTGAATTGGAACGAAATCGCCAATAGATAAGACCATTTTACAATTTGGGCCCAAGTTTGAAGCAGAGCCTAAGGTGTAAATTATCGATAGTCCATATCTCGGAAACTATAAGAGATAATGCAATTTGGCAACCGGCAATGTAATTAGCATGCCGAATATTACTTGGAATGTGAATTGGAACGAAATCGCCAATAGATAAGACCATTTTACAATTTGGGCCCAAGTTAGAAGCAGAGCCTAAGGTGTAAATTATCGATAGTCCATATCTCGGAAACTATAAGAGATAATGCAATTTGGCAACCGGCAATGTAATTAGCATGCCGAATATTACTTGGAATGTGAATTGGAACGAAATCGCCAATAGATAAGACCATTTTACAATTTGGGCCCAAGTTAGAAGCAGAGCCTAAGGTGTAAATTATTGATAGTCCATATCTCGGAAACTATAAGAGATAATGCAATTTCGTAACCGGCAATGTAATTAGCATGCCGAATATCACTTGGAATGTGAATTGGGACGAAATCGCCAATAGATAAGACCATTTTACAATTTGGGTCCAAGTTAGAAGCAGAGCCTAAGGTGTAAATTATCGATAGTCCATATCTCGGAAACTATAAGAGATAATGCAATTTGGCAACCGGCAATGTAATTAGCATGCCGAATATTACTTGGAATGTGAATTGGAACGAAATCGCCAATAGATAAGACCATTTTACAATTTGGGCCCAAGTTAGAAGCAGAGCCTAAGGTGTAAATTATCGATAGTCCATATCTCGGAAACTATAAGAGATAATGCAATTTCGCAACCGGCAATGTAATTAGCATGCCGAATATCACTTGGAATGTGAATTGGGACGAAATCGCCAATAGATAAGACCATTTTACAATTTGGGCCCAAGTTAGAAGCAGAGCCTAAGGTGTAAATTATCGATAGTCCATATCTCGGAAACTATAAGAGATAATGCAATTTGGCAACCGGCAATGTAATTAGCATGCCGAATATTACTTGGAATGTGAATTGGAACGAAATCGCCAATAGATAAGACCATTTTACAATTTGGGCCCAAGTTAGAAGCTGAGCCTAAGGTGTAAATTATCGATAGTCCATATCTCGGAAAGTATAAGAGATAATGCAATTTGGCAACCGGCAATGTAATTAGCATGCCGAATATTACTTGGAATGTGAATTGGAACGAAATCGCCAATAGGTAAGACCATTTTACAATTTGGGCCCAAGTTAGAAGCAGAGCCTAAGGTGTAAATTATCGATAGTCCATATCTCGGAAACTATAAGAGATAATGCAATTTGGCATCCGGCAATGTAATTAGCATGCCGAATATTACTTGGAATGTGAATTGGAACGAAATCGCCAATAGATAAGACCATTTTACAATTTGGGCCCAAGTTAGAAGCAGAGCCTAAGGTGTAAATTATCGATAGTCCATATCTCGAAAACTATAAGAGATAATGCAATTTCGCAACCGGCAATGTAATTAGCATGCCGAATATTACTTGGAGTGTGAATTGGAACGAAATCGCCAATAGATAAGACCATTTTACAATTTGGGCCCAAGTTTGAAGCAGAGCCTAAGGTGTAAATTATCGATAGTCCATATCTCGGAAACTATAAGAGATAATGCAATTTGGCAACCGGCAATGTAATTAGCATGCCGAATATTACTTGGAATGTGAATTGGAACGAAATCGCCAATAGATAAGACCATTTTACAATTTGGGCCCAAGTTAGAAGCAGAGCCTAAGGTGTAAATTATCGATAGTCCATATCTCGGAAACTATAAGAGATAATGCAATTTGGCAACCGGCAATGTAATTAGCATGCCGAATATTACTTGGAATGTGAATTGGAACGAAATCGCCAATAGATAAGACCATTTTACAATTTGGGCCCAAGTTAGAAGCAGAGCCTAAGGTGTAAATTATTGATAGTCCATATCTCGGAAACTATAAGAGATAATGCAATTTCGTAACCGGCAATGTAATTAGCATGCCGAATATCACTTGGAATGTGAATTGGGACGAAATCGCCAATAGATAAGACCATTTTACAATTTGGGTCCAAGTTAGAAGCAGAGCCTAAGGTGTAAATTATCGATAGTCCATATCTCGGAAACTATAAGAGATAATGCAATTTGGCAACCGGCAATGTAATTAGCATGCCGAATATTACTTGGAATGTGAATTGGAACGAAATCGCCAATAGATAAGACCATTTTACAATTTGGGCCCAAGTTAGAAGCAGAGCCTAAGGTGTAAATTATCGATAGTCCATATCTCGGAAACTATAAGAGATAATGCAATTTGGCAACCGGCAATGTAATTAGCATGCCGAATATTACTTGGAATGTGAATTGGAACGAATTCGTTAATAGGTAAGACCATTTTACAATTTGGGCCCAAGTTAGAAGCAGAGCCTAAGGTGTAAATTATCGATAGTCCATATCTCGGAAACTATAAGAGATAATTCAATTTGGCAACCGGCAATGTAATTAGCATGCCGAATATTACTTGGAATGTGAATTGGAACGAAATCGCCAATAGATAAGACCATTTTACAATTTGGGCCCAAGTTAGAAGCAGAGCCTAAGGTGTAAATTATCGATAGTCCATATCTCGGAAACTATAAGAGATAATGCAATTTGGCAACCGGCAATGTAATTAGCATGCCGAATATTACCTGGAATGTGAATTGGAACGAAATCGCCAATAGATAAGACCATTTTACAATTTGGGCCCAAGTTAGAAGCAGAGCCTAAGGTGTAAATTATCGATAGTCCATAACTCGGAAACTATAAGAGATAATGCAATTTGGCAACCGGCAATGTAATTAGCATGCCGAATATTACTTGGAATGTGAATTGGAACGAAATCGCCAATAGATAAGACCATTTTACAATTTGAGCCCAAGTTAGAAGCAGAGCCTAAGGTGTAAAGTATCGATAGTCCATATCTCGGAAACTATAAGAGATAATGCAATTTGGCAACCGGCAATGTAATTAGCATGCCGAATATTACTTGGAATGTGAATTGGAACGAAATCGCCAATAGATAAGACCATTTTACAATTTGGGCCCAAGTTAGAAGCAGAGCCTAAGGTGTAAATTATCGATAGTCCATATCTCGGAAACTATAAGAGATAATGCAATTTCGCAACCGGCAATGTAATTAGCATGCCGAATATCACTTGGAATGTGAATTGGGACGAAATCGCCAATAGATAAGACCATTTTACAATTTGGGCCCAAGTTAGAAGCAGAGCCTAAGGTGTAAATTATCGATAGTCCATATCTCGGAAACTATAAGAGATAATGCAATTTGGCAACCGGCAATGTAATTAGCATGCCGAATATTACTTGGAATGTGAATTGGAACGAAATCGCCAATAGATAAGACCATTTTACAATTTGGGCCCAAGTTAGAAGCTGAGCCTAAGGTGTAAATTATCGATAGTCCATATCTCGGAAAGTATAAGAGATAATGCAATTTGGCAACCGGCAATGTAATTAGCATGCCGAATATTACTTGGAATGTGAATTGGAACGAAATCGCCAATAGGTAAGACCATTTTACAATTTGGGCCCAAGTTAGAAGCAGAGCCTAAGGTGTAAATTATCGATAGTCCATATCTCGGAAACTATAAGAGATAATGCAATTTGGCATCCGGCAATGTAATTAGCATGCCGAATATTACTTGGAATGTGAATTGGAACGAAATCGCCAATAGATAAGACCATTTTACAATTTGGGCCCAAGTTAGAAGCAGAGCCTAAGGTGTAAATTATCGATAGTCCATATCTCGAAAACTATAAGAGATAATGCAATTTCGCAACCGGCAATGTAATTAGCATGCCGAATATTACTTGGAGTGTGAATTGGAACGAAATCGCCAATAGATAAGACCATTTTACAATTTGGGCCCAAGTTTGAAGCAGAGCCTAAGGTGTAAATTATCGATAGTCCATATCTCGGAAACTATAAGAGATAATGCAATTTGGCAACCGGCAATGTAATTAGCATGCCGAATATTACTTGGAATGTGAATTGGAACGAAATCGCCAATAGATAAGACCATTTTACAATTTGGGCCCAAGTTAGAAGCAGAGCCTAAGGTGTAAATTATCGATAGTCCATATCTCGGAAACTATAAGAGATAATGCAATTTGGCAACCGGCAATGTAATTAGCATGCCGAATATTACTTGGAATGTGAATTGGAACGAAATCGCCAATAGATAAGACCATTTTACAATTTGGGCCCAAGTTAGAAGCAGAGCCTAAGGTGTAAATTATTGATAGTCCATATCTCGGAAACTATAAGAGATAATGCAATTTCGTAACCGGCAATGTAATTAGCATGCCGAATATCACTTGGAATGTGAATTGGGACGAAATCGCCAATAGATAAGACCATTTTACAATTTGGGTCCAAGTTAGAAGCAGAGCCTAAGGTGTAAATTATCGATAGTCCATATCTCGGAAACTATAAGAGATAATGCAATTTGGCAACCGGCAATGTAATTAGCATGCCGAATATTACTTGGAATGTGAATTGGAACGAAATCGCCAATAGATAAGACCATTTTACAATTTGGGCCCAAGTTAGAAGCAGAGCCTAAGGTGTAAATTATCGATAGTCCATATCTCGGAAACTATAAGAGATAATGCAATTTGGCAACCGGCAATGTAATTAGCATGCCGAATATTACTTGGAATGTGAATTGGAACGAATTCGTTAATAGGTAAGACCATTTTACAATTTGGGCCCAAGTTAGAAGCAGAGCCTAAGGTGTAAATTATCGATAGTCCATATCTCGGAAACTATAAGAGATAATTCAATTTGGCAACCGGCAATGTAATTAGCATGCCGAATATTACTTGGAATGTGAATTGGAACGAAATCGCCAATAGATAAGACCATTTTACAATTTGGGCCCAAGTTAGAAGCAGAGCCTAAGGTGTAAATTATCGATAGTCCATATCTCGGAAACTATAAGAGATAATGCAATTTGGCAACCGGCAATGTAATTAGCATGCCGAATATTACCTGGAATGTGAATTGGAACGAAATCGCCAATAGATAAGACCATTTTACAATTTGGGCCCAAGTTAGAAGCAGAGCCTAAGGTGTAAATTATCGATAGTCCATAACTCGGAAACTATAAGAGATAATGCAATTTGGCAACCGGCAATGTAATTAGCATGCCGAATATTACTTGGAATGTGAATTGGAACGAAATCGCCAATAGATAAGACCATTTTACAATTTGAGCCCAAGTTAGAAGCAGAGCCTAAGGTGTAAAGTATCGATAGTCCATATCTCGGAAACTATAAGAGATAATGCAATTTGGCAACCGGCAATGTAATTAGCATGCCGAATATTACTTGGAATGTGAATTGGAACGAAATTGCCAATAGATAAGACCATTTTACAATTTGGGCCCAAGTTAGAAGCAGAGCCTAAGGTGTAAATTATCGATAGTCCATATCTCTGAAACTATAAGAGATAATGCAATTTCGCAACCGGCAATGTAATTAGCATGCCGAATATTACTTGGAATGTGAATTGGGACGAAATCGCCAATAGATAAGGCCATTTTACAATTTGGGCCCAAGTTAGAAGCAGAGACTAAGGTGTAAATTATCGATAGTCCATATCTCGGAAACTATAAGAGATAATGCAATTTGGCAACCGGCAATGTAATTAGCATGCCGAATATTACTTGGAATGTGAATTGGAACGAAATCGCCAATAGATAAGACCATTTTACAATTTGGGCCCAATTTAGAAGCAGAGCCTAAGGTGTAAATTATTGATAGTCCATATCTCGGAAACTATAAGAGATAATGCAATTTCGCAACCGGCAATGTAATTAGCATGCCGAATATTACTAGGGGTGTGAATTGGAACGAAATCGCCAATAGATAAGACCATTTTACAATTTGGGCCCAAGTTAGAAGCAGAGCCTAAGGTGTAAATTATCGATAGTCCATATCTCGGAAACTATAAGAGATAATGCAATTTGGCAACCGGCAATGTAATTAGCATGCCGAATATTACTTGGAATGTGAATTGGAACGAAATCGCCAATAGATAAGACCATTTTACAATTTGGGCCCAAGTTAGAAGCAGAGCCTAAGGTGTAAATTATCGATAGTCCATATCTCGGAAACTATAAGAGATAATGCAATTTGGCAACCGGCAATGTAATTAGCATGCCGAATATTACTTGGAATGTGAATTGGAACGAAATCGCCAATAGATAAGACCATTTTACAATTTGGGCCCAAGTTAGAAGCAGAGCCTAATGTGTAAATTATCGATAGTCCATATCTCGGAAACTAAAAGAGATAATGCAATTTGGCAACCGGCAATGTAATTAGCATGCCGAATATTACTTGGAATGTGAATTGGAACGAAATCGCCAATAGATAAGACCATTTTACAATTTGGGCCCAAGTTAGAAGCAGAGCCTAAGGTGTAAATTATCGATAGTCCATATCTCGGAAACTATAAGAGATAATGCAATTTGGCAACCGGCAATGTAATTAGCATGCCGAATATTACTTGGAATGTGAATTGGAACGAAATCGCCAATAGATAAGACCATTTTACAATTTGGGCCCAAGTTAGAAGCAGAGCCTAAGGTGTAAATTATTGATAGTCCATATCTCGGAAACTATAAGAGATAATGCAATTTCGCAATCGGCAATGTAATTAGCATGCCGAATATCACTTGGAATGTGAATTGGGACGAAATCGCCAATAGATAAGACCATTTTACAATTTGGGCCCAAGTTAGAAGCAGAGCCTAAGGTGTAAATTATCGATAGTACATATCTCGGAAACTATAAGAGATAATGCAATTTGGCAACCGGCAATGTAATTAGCATGCCGAATATTACTTGGAATGTGAATTGGAACGAAATCGCCAATAGATAAGACCATTTTACAATTTGGGCCCAAGTTAGAAGCAGAGACTAAGGTGTAAATTATCGAGAGTCCATATCTCGGAAACTATAAGAGATAATGCAATTTGGCAACCGGCAATGTAATTAGCATGCCGAATATTACTTGGAGTGTGAATTGGAACGAAATCGCCAATAGATAAGACCATTTTACAATTTGGGCCCAAGTTAGAAGCAGAGCCTAAGGTGTAAATTATCGATAGTCCATATCTCGGAAACTATAAGAGATAATGCAATTTGGCAACCGGCAATGTAATTAGCATGCCGAATATTACTTGGAATGTGAATTGCAACTAAATCGCCAATAGATAAGACCATTTTACAATTTGGGCCCAAGTTAGAAGCAGAGCCTAAGGTGTAAATTATCGATAGTCCATATCTCGGAAACTATAAGAGATAATGCAATTTGGCAACCGGCAATGTAATTAGCATGCCGAATATTACTTGGAATGTGAATTGCAACGAAATCTCCAATAGATAAGACCATTTTACAATTTGGGCCCAAGTTAGAAGCAGAGCCTAAGGTGTAAATTATTGATAGTCCATATCTCGGAAACTATAAGAGATAATGCAATTTCGCAACCGGCAATGTAATTAGCATGCCGAATATCGCTTGGAATGTGAATTGGGACGAAATCGCCAATAGATAAGACCATTTTACAATTTGGGCCCAAGTTAGAATCAGAGCCTAAGGTGTAAATTATCGATAGTCCATATCTCTGAAACTATAAGAGATAATGCAATTTGGCAACCGGCAATGTAATTAGCATGCCGAATATTACTTGGAATGTGAATTGGAACGAAATCGCCAATAGATAAGACCATTTTACAATTTGGGCGCAAGTTAGAAGCAGAGCCTAAGATGTAAATTATCGATAGTCCATATCTCGGAAACTATAAGAGATAATGCAATTTGGCAACCGGCAATGTAATTAGCATGCCGAATATTACTTGGAATGTGAATTGGAACGAAATCGCCAATAGATAAGACCATTTTACAATTTGGGCCCAAGTTAGAAGCAGAGCCTAAGTTGTAAATTATCGATAGTCCATATCTCGGAAACTATAAGAGATAATTCAATTTGGCAACCGGCAATGTAATTAGCATGCCGGATATTACTTGGAATGTGAATTGGAACGAAATCGCCAATTGATAAGACCATTTTACAATTTGGGCCCAAGTTAGAAGCAGAGCCTAAGGTGTAAATTATCGATAGTCCATATCTCGGAAACTATAAGAGATAATGCAATTTGGCAACCGGCAATGTAATTAGCATGCCGAATATTACTTGGAATGTGAATTGGAACGAAATCGCCAATAGATAAGACCATTTTACAATTTGGGCGCAAGTTAGAAGCAGAGCCTAAGGTGTAAATTATTGATAGTCCATATCTCGGAAACTATAAGAGATAATGCAATTTCGCAATCGGCAATGTAATTAGCATGCCGAATATCACTTGGAATGTGAATTGGGACGAAATCGCCAATAGATAAGACCATTTTACAATTTGGGCCCAAGTTAGAAGCAGAGCCTAAGGTGTAAATTATCGATAGTACATATCTCGGAAACTATAAGAGATAATGCAATTTGGCAACCGGCAATGTAATTAGCATGCCGAATATTACTTGGAATGTGAATTGGAACGAAATCGCCAATAGATAAGACCATTTTACAATTTGGGCCCAAGTTAGAAGCAGAGACTAAGGTGTAAATTATCGAGAGTCCATATCTCGGAAACTATAAGAGATAATGCAATTTGGCAACCGGCAATGTAATTAGCATGCCGAATATTACTTGGAGTGTGAATTGGAACGAAATCGCCAATAGATAAGACCATTTTACAATTTGGGCCCAAGTTAGAAGCAGAGCCTAAGGTGTAAATTATCGATAGTCCATATCTCGGAAACTATAAGAGATAATGCAATTTGGCAACCGGCAATGTAATTAGCATGCCGAATATTACTTGGAATGTGAATTGCAACTAAATCGCCAATAGATAAGACCATTTTACAATTTGGGCCCAAGTTAGAAGCAGAGCCTAAGGTGTAAATTATCGATAGTCCATATCTCGGAAACTATAAGAGATAATGCAATTTGGCAACCGGCAATGTAATTAGCATGCCGAATATTACTTGGAATGTGAATTGGAACGAAATCTCCAATAGATAAGACCATTTTACAATTTGGGCCCAAGTTAGAAGCAGAGCCTAAGGTGTAAATTATTGATAGTCCATATCTCGGAAACTATAAGAGATAATGCAATTTCGCAACCGGCAATGTAATTAGCATGCCGAATATCGCTTGGAATGTGAATTGGGACGAAATCGCCAATAGATAAGACCATTTTACAATTTGGGCCCAAGTTAGAATCAGAGCCTAAGGTGTAAATTATCGATAGTCCATATCTCTGAAGCTATAAGAGATAATGCAATTTGGCAACCGGCAATGTAATTAGCATGCCGAATATTACTTGGAATGTGAATTGGAACGAAATCGCCAATAGATAAGACCATTTTACAATTTGGGCGCAAGTTAGAAGCAGAGCCTAAGATGTAAATTATCGATAGTCCATATCTCGGAAACTATAAGAGATAATGCAATTTGGCAACCGGCAATGTAATTAGCATACCGAATATTACTTGGAATGTGAATTGGAACGAAATCGCCAATAGATAAGACCATTTTACAATTTGGGCCCAAGTTAGAAGCAGAGCCTAAGTTGTAAATTATCGATAGTCCATATCTCGGAAACTATAAGAGATAATTCAATTTGGCAACCGGCAATGTAATTAGCATGCCGGATATTACTTGGAATGTGAATTGGAACGAAATCGCCAATTGATAAGACCATTTTACAATTTGGGCCCAAGTTAGAAGCAGAGCCTAAGGTGTAAATTATCGATAGTCCATATCTCGGAAACTATAAGAGATAATGCAATTTGGCAACCGGCAATGTAATTAGCATGCCGAATATTACTTGGAATGTGAATTGGAACGAAATCGCCAATAGATAAGACGATTTTACAATTTGGGCCCAAGTTAGAAGCAGAGCCTAAGATGTAAATTATCGATAGTCCATATCTCGGAAACTATAAGAGATAATGCAATTTGGCAACCGGCAATGTAATTAGCATGCCGAATATTACTTGGAATGTGAATTGGAACGAAATCGCCAATAGATAAGACCATTTTACAATTTGGGCCCAAGTTAGAAGCAGAGCCTAAGGTGTAAATTATCGATAGTCCATATCTCGGAAACTATAAGAGATAATGCAATTTGGCAACCGGCAATGTAATTAGCATGCCGAATATTACTTGGAATGTGAATTGGAACGAAATCGCCAATAGGTAAGACCATTTTACAATTTGGGCACAAGTTAGAAGCAGAGCCTAAGGTGTAAATTATCGATAGTCCATATCTCGGAAACTATAAGAGATAATGCAATTTGGCAACCGGCAATGTAATTAGCATGCCGAATATTACTTGGAATGTGAATTGGAACGAAATCGCCAATAGATAAGACGATTTTACAATTTGGGCCCAAGTTAGAAGCAGAGCCTAAGGTGTAAATTATCGATAGTCCATATCTCGGAAACTATAAGAGATAATGCAATTTGGCAACCGGCAATGTAATTAGCATGCCGAATATTACTTGGAATGTGAATTGGAACGAAATCGCCAATAGAGAAGACCATTTTACAATTTGGGCCCAAGTTAGAAGCAGAGCCTAAGGTGTAAATTATCGATAGTCCATATCTCGGAAACTATAAGAGATAATGCAATTTGGTAACCGGCAATGTAATTAGCATGCCGAATATTACTTGGAATGTGAATTGGAACGAAATCGCCAATAGAGAAGACCATTTTACAATTTGGGCCCAAGTTAGAAGCAGAGCCTAAGGTGTAAATTATCGATATTCCATATCTCGGAAACTATAAGAGATAATGCAATTTGGCAACCGGCAATGTAATTAGCATGACGAATATTACTTGGAATGTGAATTGGAACGAAATCGCCAATAGATAAGACCATTTTACAATTTGGGCCCAAGTTAGAAGCAGAGCCTAAGGTGTAAATTATCGATAGTCCATATCTCGGAAACTATAAGAGATAATGCAATTTGGCAACCGGCAATGTAATTAGCATGCCGAATATTACTTGGAATGTGAATTGGAACGAAATCGCCAATAGAGAAGACCATTTTACAATTTGGGCCCAAGTTAGAAGCAGAGCCTAAGGTGTAAATTATCGATAGTCCATATCTCGGAAACTGTAAGAGATAATGCAATTTGGCAACCGGCAATGTAATTAGCATGCCGAATATTACTTGGAATGTGAATTGGAACGAAAACGCCAATAGATAAGACCATTTTACAATTTGGGCCCAAGTTAGAAGCAGAGGCTAAGGTGTAAATTATCGATAGTCCATATCTCGGAAACTATAAGAGATAATGCAATTTGGCAACCGGCAATGAAATTAGCATGCCGAATATTACTTGGAATGTGAATTGGAACGAAATCGCCAATAGATAAGACCATTTTACAATTTGGGCCCAAGTTAGAAGCAGAGCCTAAGGTGTAAATTATCGATAGTCCATATCTCGGAAACTATAAGAGATAATGCAATTTGGCAACCGGCAATGTAATTAGCATGCCGAATATTACTTGGAATGTGAATTGGAACGAAATCGCCAATAGATAAGACCATTTTACAATTTGGGCCCAAGTTAGAAGCAGAGCCTAAGGTGTAAATTATTGATAGTCCATATCTCGGAAACTATAAGAGATAATGCAATTTCGCAACCGGCAATGTAATTAGCATGCCGAATATTACTTGGAGTGTGAATTGGAACGAAATCGCCAATAGATAAGACCATTTTACAATTTGGGCCCAAGTTAGAAGCAGAGCCTAAGGTGTAAATTATCGATAGTCCATATCTCGGAAACTATAAGAGATAATGCAATTTGGCAACCGGCAATGTAATTAGCATGCCGAATATTACTTGGAATGTGAATTGGAACGAATTCGCCAATAGGTAAGACCATTTTACAATTTGGGCCCAAGTTAGAAGCAGAGCCTAAGGTGTAAATTATCGATAGTCCATATCTCGGAAACTATAAGAGATAATTCAATTTGGCAACCGGCAATGTAATTAGCATGCCGAATATTACTTGGAATGTGAATTGGAACGAAATCGCCAATAGATAAGACCATTTTACAATTTGGGCCCAAGTTAGAAGCAGAGCCTAAGGTGTAAATTATTGATAGTCCATATCTCGGAAACTATAAGAGATAATGCAATTTCGCAACCGGCAATGTAATTAGCATGCCGAATATTACTTGGAGTGTGAATTGGAACGAAATCGCCAATAGATAAGACCATTTTACAATTTGGGCCCAAGTTAGAAGCAGAGCCTAAGGTGTAAATTATCGATAGTCCATATCTCGGAAACTATAAGAGATAATGCAATTTGGCAACCGGCAATGTAATTAGCATGCCGAATATTACTTGGAATGTGAATTGGAACGAATTCGCCAATAGGTAAGACCATTTTACAATTTGGGCCCAAGTTAGAAGCAGAGCCTAAGGTGTAAATTATCGATAGTCCATATCTCGGAAACTATAAGAGATAATTCAATTTGGCAACCGGCAATGTAATTAGCATGCCGAATATTACTTGGAATGTGAATTGGAACGAAATCGCCAATAGATAAGACCATTTTACAATTCTGGCTCAAGTTAGAAACAGAGCCAATATTGCAACATGTCGATAGTCCATATCTCGGAAACTATAAGAGATAATGCAATTTGGCAATCGGCAACGTAATAAGCATGCCGAATATTGCTTGGAATATGAATTGGAGCGAAATCGCTAATTCATAAGGCCATTTTACAATTCTGGCCCAAGTTAGAAGCAGAGCCAATATTGCAAGATGTCGATAGTCCATATCTCGGAAACTATAAGAGATAATGCAATTTGGCAATCAGCAACGTAATTAGCATGCCGAATATTACTTGGAATGTGAACTGGAGCGAAATCGCTATTCATAAGACCATTTTACAATTTTGACCCAAGTTAGAAGAAGAACCAATATTGTAAAATGTCGATAGTCCATATCTCGGAAACTATAAGAGATAATGCAATTTGGCCATCGGCAGTGTAATTAGCATGCCGAATAGTACTTGGAATGTGAATTGGAGCGAAATCGCTAATTCATAAGACCATTTTACAATTCTGGCCCAAGTTAGAAGCAGAGCCAATATTGCAAGATGTCGATAGTCCATATCTCGGAAACTATAAGAGATAATGCAATTTGGCAATCGGCAACGTAATTAGCATGCCGAATATTACTTGGAATGTGAATTGGAGCGAAATCGCTAATTCATAAGTCCATTTTACAATTCTGGCCCAAGTTAGAAGCAGAGCCAATATTGCAAGATGTCGAAAGTCCATATCTCGGAAACTATAAGAGATAATGCAATTTGGCAATCGGCAACGTAATTAGCATGCCGAATATTACTTGGAATGTGAATTACAACGAAATCGCTAATTCATAAGACCATTTTACAATTCTGGCCCAAGTTAGAAGCAGAGCCAATATTGCAAGATGTCGATAGTCCATATCTCGGAAACTATAAGAGATAATGCAATTTGGCCATCGGCAGTGTAATTAGCATGCCGAATATTACTTGGAATGTGAATTGGAGCGAAATCGCTAATTCATAAGACCATTTTACAATTCTGGCCCAAGTTAGAAGCAGAGCCAATATTGCAAGATGTCGATAGTCCATATCTCGGAAACTATAAGAGATAATGCAATTTGGCAATCGGCAACGTAATTAGCATGCCGAATATTACTTGGAATGTGAATTGGAGCGAAATCGCTAATTCATAAGTCCATTTTACAATTCTGGCCCAAGTTAGAAGCAGAGCCAATATTGCAAGATGTCGAAAGTCCATATCTCGGAAACTATAAGAGATAATGCAATTTGGCAATCGGCAACGTAATTAGCATGCCGAATATTACTTGGAATGTGAATTACAACGAAATCGCTAATTCATAAGACCATTTTACAATTCTGGCCCAAGTTAGAAGCAGAGCCAATATTGCAAGATGTCGATAGTCCATATCTCGGAAACCATAAAAGATAATGCAATTTGGCAATCGGCAACGTAATTAGCATGCCGAATATTACTTGGAATGTGAATTACAACGAAATAACTAATTCATAAGACCATTTTACAATTCTGGCCCAAGTTAGAAGCAGAGCCAATATTGCAAGATGTCGATAGTCCATATCTCGGAGACTATAAGAGATAATGCAATTTGGCAATCGGCAACGTAATTAGCATGCCGAATATTACTTGGAATGTGAATTGGAGCGAAATCGCTAATACATAAGACCATTTTACAATTTTGACCCAAGTTAGAAAAAGAGCCAATATTGTAAAATGTCGATAGTCCATATCTCGGAAACTATAAGAGATAATGCAATTTGGCCATCGGCAGTGTAATTAGCATGCCGAATATTACTTGGAATGTGAATTACAACGAAATCGCAAATTCATAAGACCATTTTACAATTCTGGCTCAAGTTAGAAGCAGAGCCAATATTGCAAGATGTCGATAGTCCATATCTCGGAAACTATAAGAGATAATGCAATCTGGCAATCGGCAACGTAATTAGCATGCCTAATATTACTTGGAATGTGAATTGGAGTGAAATTGCTAATTCATAAGACCATTTTACAATTTTGACCCAAGTTAGAAGCAGAGCCAATATTGTAAAATGTCGATAGTCCATATCTCGGAAACTATAAGAGATAATGCAATTTGGCAATCGGCAACGTAATTAGCATGCCGAATATTACTTGGAATGTGAATTACAACGAAATCGCTAATTCATAAGACCATTTTACAATTCTGGCCCAAGTTAGAAGCAGAGCCAATATTGCAAGATGTCGATAGTCCATATCTCGGAAACTATAAGAGATAATGCAATTTGGCAATCGGCAACGTAATTAGCATGCCGAATATTACTTGGAATGTGAATTGGAGCGAAATCGCTAATTCATAAGACCATTTTACAATTCTGGCCCAAGTTAGAAGCAGAGCCAATATTGCAAGATGTCGATAGTCCATATCTCGGAAACTATAAGAGATAATGCAATTTGGCAATCGGCAACGTAATTAGCATGCCGAATATTACTTGGAATGTGAATTGGAGCGAAATCGCTAATTCATAAGACCATTTTACAATTCTGGCCCAAGTTAGAAGCAGAGCCAATATTGCAAGATGTCGATAGTCCATATCTCGGAAACTATGAGAGATAATGCAATTTGGCAATCGGCAACGTAATTAGCATGCCGAATATTACTTGGAATGTGAATTACAACGAAATCGCTAATTCATAAGACCATTTTACAATTCTGGCCCAAGTTAGAAGCAGAGCCAATATTGCAAGATGTCGATAGTCCATATCTCGGAAACTATAAGAGATAATGCAATTTGGCAATCGGCAACGTAATTAGCAAGCCGAATATTGCTTGGAATGTGAATTGGAGCGAAATCGCTAATTCATAAAACCATTTTACAATTCTGGCCCAAGTTAGAAGCAGAGCCAATATTGCAAGATGTCGATAGTCCATATCTCGGAAACTATAAGAGATAATGCAATTTGGCAATCGGCAACGTAATTAGCATGCCGAATATTACTTGGAATGTGAATTGGAGCGAAATCGCTAATTCATAAGACCATTTTACAATTTCGACCCAAGTTAGAAGAAGAGCCAATATTGTAAAATGTCGATAGTCCATATCTCGGAAACTATAAGAGATAATGCAATTTGGCCATCGGCAGTGTAATTAGCATGCCGAATATTACTTGGAATGTGAATTACAACGAAATCGCTAATTCATAAAACCATTTTACAATTCTGGCCCAAGTTAGAAGCAGAGCCAATATTGCAAGATGTCGATAGTCCATATCTCGGAAACTATAAGAGATAATGCAATTTGGCAATCGGCAACGTAATTAGCATGCCGAATATTACTTGGAATGTGAATTGGAGCGAAATCGCTAATTCATAAAACCATTTTACAATTCTGGCCCAAGTTAGAAGCAGAGCCAATATTGCAAGATGTCGATAGTCCATATCTCGGAAACTATAAGGGATAATGCAATTTGGCTATCGGCAACGTAATTAGCATGCCGAATATTACTTGGAATGTGAATTACAACGAAATCGCTAATTCATAAGACCATTTTACAATTCTGGCCCAAGTTGGAAGCAGAGCCAATATTGCAAGATGTCGATTGTCCATATCTCGGAAACTATAAGAGATAATGCAATTTGGCAATCGGCAACGTAATTAGCATGCCGAATATTACTTGGAATGTGAATTACAACGAAATCGCTAATTCATAAGACCATTTTACAATTCTGGCTCAAGTTAAAAGCAGAGCCAATATTGCAAGATTTCGATAGTCCATATCTCGGAAACTATAAGAGATAATGCAATTTGGCAATCGGCAACGTAATTAGCATGCCGAATATTACTTGGAATGTGAATTGGAGCGAAATCGCTAATTCATAAGACCATTTTACAATTCTGGCCCAAGTTAGAAACAGAGCCAATATTGCAAGATGTCGATAGTCCATATCTCGGAAACTATAAGAGATAATGCAATTTGGCAATCGGCAACCTAATTAACATGCCGAATATTACTTGGAATGTGAACTGGAGCGAAATCGCTAATTCATAAGACCATTTTGCAATTTTGACCCAATTTAGAAGAAGAGCCAATATTGTAAAATGTCGATAGTACATATCTCGGAAACTATAAGAGATAATGCAATTTGGCCATCGGCAGTGTAATTAGCATGCCGAATATTACTTGGAATGTGAATTACAACGAAATCGCAAATTCATAAGACAATTTTACAATTCTGGCTCAAGTTAGAAGCAGAGCCAATATTGCAAGATGTCGATAGTCCATATCTCGGAAACTATAAGAGATAATGCAATTTGGCAATCGGCAACGTAATTAGCATGCCGAATATTATTTGGAATGTGAATTACAACGAAATCGCAAATTCATAAGACCATTTTACAATTCTGGCCCAAGTTAGAAGCAGAGCCAATATTGCAAGATGTCGATAGTCCATATCTCGGAAACTATAAGAGATAATGCAATTTGGCAATCGGCAACGTAATTAGCATGCCGAATATTACTTGGAATGTGAATTGGAGCGAAATCGCTAATTCATAAGACCATTTTACAATTCTGGCCCAAGTTAGAAGCAGAACCAATATTGCAAGATGTCGATAGTCCATATCTCGGAAACTATAAGAGATAATGAAATTTGGCAATCGGCAACGTAATTAGCATGTCGAATATTACTTGGAATGTGAATTACAACGAGATCGCTAATTCATAAGACCATTTTACAATTCTGGTCCAAGTTAGAAGCAGAGCTAATATTGCAAGATGTCGATAGTCCATATCTCGGAAACTATGAGAGATAATGCAATTTGGCAACCGGCAATGTAATTAGCATGCCGAATATTACTTGGAATGTGAATTGGAACGAATTCGCCAATAGGTAAGACCATTTTACAATTTGGGCCCAAGTTAGAAGCAGAGCCTAAGGTGTAAATTATCGATAGTCCATATCTCGGAAACTATAAGAGATAATTCAATTTGGCAACCGGCAATGTAATTAGCATGCCGAATATTACTTGGAATGTGAATTGGAACGAAATCGCCAATAGATAAGACCATTTTACAATTCTGGCTCAAGTTAGAAACAGAGCCAATATTGCAACATGTCGATAGTCCATATCTCGGAAACTATAAGAGATAATGCAATTTGGCAATCGGCAACGTAATAAGCATGCCGAATATTGCTTGGAATGTGAATTGGAGCGAAATCGCTAATTCATAAGGCCATTTTACAATTCTGGCCCAAGTTAGAAGCAGAGCCAATATTGCAAGATGTCGATAGTCCATATCTCGGAAACTATAAGAGATAATGCAATTTGGCAATCAGCAACGTAATTAGCATGCCGAATATTACTTGGAATGTGAACTGGAGCGAAATCGCTATTCATAAGACCATTTTACAATTTTGACCCAAGTTAGAAGAAGAACCAATATTGTAAAATGTCGATAGTCCATATCTCGGAAACTATAAGAGATAATGCAATTTGGCCATCGGCAGTGTAATTAGCATGCCGAATAGTACTTGGAATGTGAATTGGAGCGAAATCGCTAATTCATAAGACCATTTTACAATTCTGGCCCAAGTTAGAAGCAGAGCCAATATTGCAAGATGTCGATAGTCCATATCTCGGAAACTATAAGAGATAATGCAATTTGGCAATCGGCAACGTAATTAGCATGCCGAATATTACTTGGAATGTGAATTGGAGCGAAATCGCTAATTCATAAGTCCATTTTACAATTCTGGCCCAAGTTAGAAGCAGAGCCAATATTGCAAGATGTCGAAAGTCCATATCTCGGAAACTATAAGAGATAATGCAATTTGGCAATCGGCAACGTAATTAGCATGCCGAATATTACTTGGAATGTGAATTACAACGAAATCGCTAATTCATAAGACCATTTTACAATTCTGGCCCAAGTTAGAAGCAGAGCCAATATTGCAAGATGTCGATAGTCCATATCTCGGAAACTATAAGAGATAATGCAATTTGGCCATCGGCATTGTAATTAGCATGCCGAATAGTACTTGGAATGTGAATTGGAGCGAAATCGCTGATTCATAAGACCATTTTACAATTCTGGCCCAAGTTAGAAGCAGAGCCAATATTGCAAGATGTCGATAGTCCATATCTCGGAAACTATAAGAGATAATGCAATTTGGCAATCGGCAACGTAATTAGCATGCCGAATATTACTTGGAATGTGAATTGGAGCGAAATCGCTAATTCATAAGTCCATTTTACAATTCTGGCCCAAGTTAGAAGCAGAGCCAATATTGCAAGATGTCGAAAGTCCATATCTCGGAAACTATAAGAGATAATGCAATTTGGCAATCGGCAACGTAATTAGCATGCCGAATATTACTTGGAATGTGAATTACAACGAAATCGCTAATTAATAAGACCATTTTACAATTCTGGCCCAAGTTAGAAGCAGAGCCAATATTGCAAGATGTCGATAGTCCATATCTCGGAGACTATAAGAGATAATGCAATTTGGCAATCGGCAACGTAATTAGCATGCCGAATATTACTTGGAATGTGAATTGGAGCGAAATCGCTAATACATAAGACCATTTTACAATTTTGACCCAAGTTAGAAAAAGAGCCAATATTGTAAAATGTCGATAGTCCATATCTCGGAAACTATAAGAGATAATGCAATTTGGCCATCGGCAGTGTAATTAGCATGCCGAATATTACTTGGAATGTGAATTACAACGAAATCGCAAATTCATAAGACCATTTTACAATTCTGGCTCAAGTTAGAAGCAGAGCCAATATTGCAAGATGTCGATAGTCCATATCTCGGAAACTATAAGAGATAATGCAATCTGGCAATCGGCAACGTAATTAGCATGCCGAATATTACTTGGAATGTGAATTACAACGAAATCGCTAATTCATAAGACCATTTTACAATTCTGGCCCAAGTTAGAAGCAGAGCCAATATTGCAAGATGTCGATAGTCCATATCTCGGAAACTATAAGAGATAATGCAATTTGGCAATCGGCAACGTAATTAGCAAGCCGAATATTGCTTGGAATGTGAATTGGAGCGAAATCGCTAATTCATAAAACCATTTTACAATTCTGGCCCAAGTTAGAAGCAGAGCCAATATTGCAAGATGTCGATAGTCCATATCTCGGAAACTATAAGAGATAATGCAATTTGGCAATCGGCAACGTAATTAGCATGCCGAATATTACTTGGAATGTGAATTGGAGCGAAATCGCTAATTCATAAGACCATTTTACAATTTCGACCCAAGTTAGAAGAAGAGCCAATATTGTAAAATGTCGATAGTCCATATCTCGGAAACTATAAGAGATAATGCAATTTGGCCATCGGCAGTGTAATTAGCATGCCGAATATTACTTGGAATGTGAATTACAACGAAATCGCAAATTCATAAGACCATTTTACAATTCTCGCTCAAGTTAGAAGCAGAGCCAATATTGCAAGATGTCGATAGTCCATATCTCGGAAACTATAAGAGATAATGCAATCTGGCAATCGGCAACGTAATTAGCATGCCAAATATTACTTGGAATGTGAATTGGAGCGAAATTGCTAATTCATAAGACCATTTTACAATTTTGACCCAAGTTAGAAGCAGAGCCAATATTGTAAAATGTCGATAGTCCATATCTCGGAAACTATAAGAGATAATGCAATTTGGCAATCGGCAACGTAATTAGCATGCCGAATATTACTTGGAATGTGAATTACAAAGAAATCGCTAATTCATAAGACCATTTTACAATTCTGGCCCAAGTTAGAAGCAGAGCCAATATTGCAAGATGTCGATAGTCCATATCTCGGAAACTATAAGAGATAATGCAATTTGGCAATTGGCAACGTAATTAGCAGGCCGAATATTACTTGGAATGTGAATTGGAGCGAAATCGCTAATTCATAAGACCATTTTACAATTCTGGCCCAAGTTAGAAGCAGAGCCAATATTGCAAGATGTCGATAGTCCATATCTCGGAAACTATAAGAGATAATGCAATTTGGCAATCGGCAACGTAATTAGCATGCCGAATATTACTTGGAATGTGAATTACAACGAAATCGCTAATTCATAAAACCATTTTACAATTCTGGCCCAAGTTAGAAGCAGAGCCAATATTGCAAGATGTCGATAGTCCATATCTCGGAAACTATAAGAGATAATGCAATTTGGCAATCGGCAACGTAATTAGCATGCCGAATATTGCTTGGAATGTGAATTGGAGCGAAATCGCTAATTCATAAAACCATTTTACAATTCTGGCCCAAGTTAGAAGCAGAGCCAATATTGCAAGATGTCGATAGTCCATATCTCGGAAACTATAAGGGATAATGCAATTTGGCTATCGGCAACGTAATTAGCATGCCGAATATTACTTGGAATGTGAATTACAACGAAATCGCTAATTCATAAGACCATTTTACAATTCTGGCCCAAGTTGGAAGCAGAGCCAATATTGCAAGATGTCGATTGTCCATATCTCGGAAACTATAAGAGATAATGCAATTTGGCAATCGGCAACGTAATTAGCATGCCGAATATTACTTGGAATGTGAATTACAACGAAATCGCTAATTCATAAGACCATTTTACAATTCTGGCTCAAGTTAAAAGCAGAGCCAATATTGCAAGATTTCGATAGTCCATATCTCGGAAACTATAAGAGATAATGCAATTTGGCAATCGGCAACGTAATTAGCATGCCGAATATTACTTGGAATGTGAATTGGAGCGAAATCGCTAATTCATAAGACCATTTTACAATTCTGGCCCAAGTTAGAAACAGAGCCAATATTGCAAGATGTCGATAGTCCATATCTCGGAAACTATAAGAGATAATGCAATTTGGCAATCGGCAACCTAATTAACATGCCGAATATTACTTGGAATGTGAACTGGAGCGAAATCGCTAATTCATAAGACCATTTTGCAATTTTGACCCAATTTAGAAGAAGAGCCAATATTGTAAAATGTCGATAGTACATATCTCGGAAACTATAAGAGATAATGCAATTTGGCCATCGGCAGTGTAATTAGCATGCCGAATATTACTTGGAATGTGAATTACAACGAAATCGCAAATTCATAAGACAATTTTACAATTCTGGCTCAAGTTAGAAGCAGAGCCAATATTGCAAGATGTCGATAGTCCATATCTCGGAAACTATAAGAGATAATGCAATTTGGCAATCGGCAACGTAATTAGCATGCCGAATATTATTTGGAATGTGAATTACAACGAAATCGCAAATTCATAAGACCATTTTACAATTCTGGCCCAAGTTAGAAGCAGAGCCAATATTGCAAGATGTCGATAGTCCATATCTCGGAAACTATAAGAGATAATGCAATTTGGCAATCGGCAACGTAATTAGCATGCCGAATATTACTTGGAATGTGAATTGGAGCGAAATCGCTAATTCATAAGACCATTTTACAATTCTGGCCCAAGTTAGAAGCAGAGCCAATATTGCAAGATGTCGATAGTCCATATCTCGGAAACTATAAGAGATAATGAAATTTGGCAATCGGCAACGTAATTAGCATGTCGAATATTACTTGGAATGTGAATTACAACGAGATCGCTAATTCATAAGACCATTTTACAATTCTGGTCCAAGTTAGAAGCAGAGCTAATATTGCAAGATGTCGATAGTCCATATCTCGGAAACTATGAGAGATAATGCAATTTGGCAACCGGCAATGTAATTAGCATGCCGAATATTACTTGGAATGTGAATTGGAACGAAATCGCCAATAGGTAAGACCATTTTACAATTTGGGCCCAAGTTAGAAGCAGAGCCTAAGGTGTAAATTATCGATAGTCCATATCTCGGAAACTATAAGAGATAATTCAATTTGGCAACCGGCAATGTAATTAGCATGCCGAATATTACTTGGAATGTGAATTGGAACGAAATCGCCAATAGATAAGACCATTTTACAATTCTGGCTCAAGTTAGAAACAGAGCCAATATTGCAACATGTCGATAGTCCATATCTCGGAAACTATAAGAGATAATGCAATTTGGCAATCGGCAACGTAATAAGCATGCCGAATATTGCTTGGAATGTGAATTGGAGCGAAATCGCTAATTCATAAGGCCATTTTACAATTCTGGCCCAAGTTAGAAGCAGAGCCAATATTGCAAGATGTCGATAGTCCATATCTCGGAAACTATAAGAGATAATGCAATTTGGCAATCAGCAACGTAATTAGCATGCCGAATATTACTTGGAATGTGAACTGGAGCGAAATCGCTATTCATAAGACCATTTTACAATTTTGACCCAAGTTAGAAGAAGAACCAATATTGTAAAATGTCGATAGTCCATATCTCGGAAACTATAAGAGATAATGCAATTTGGCCATCGGCAGTGTAATTAGCATGCCGAATAGCACTTGGAATGTGAACTGGAGCGAAATCGCTATTCATAAGACCATTTTACAATTTTGACCCAAGTTAGAAGAAGAACCAATATTGTAAAATGTCGATAGTCCATATCTCGGAAACTATAAGAGATAATGCAATTTGGCCATCGGCAGTGTAATTAGCATGCCGAATATTACTTGGATTGTGAATTGGAACGAATTCGCCAATAGGTAAGACCATTTTACAATTTGGGCCCAAGTTAGAAGCAGAGCCTAAGGTGTAAATTATCGATAGTCCATATCTCGGAAACTATAAGAGATAATTCAATTTGGCAACCGGCAATGTAATTAGCATGCCGAATATTACTTGGAATGTGAATTGGAACGAAATCGCCAATAGATAAGACCATTTTACAATTCTGGCCCAAGTTAGAAGCAGAGCCAATATTGCAAGATGTCGATAGTCCATATCTCGGAAACTATAAGAGATAATGCAATTTGGCAATCGGCAACGTAATTAGCATGCCGAATATTACTTGGAATGTGAATTGGAGCGAAATCGCTAATTCATAAGTCCATTTTACAATTCTGGCCCAAGTTAGAAGCAGAGCCAATATTGCAAGATGTCGAAAGTCCATATCTCGGAAACTATAAGAGATAATGCAATTTGGCAATCGGCAACGTAATTAGCATGCCGAATATTACTTGGAATGTGAATTACAACGAAATCGCTAATTCATAAGACCATTTTACAATTCTGGCCCAAGTTAGAAGCAGAGCCAATATTGCAAGATGTCGATAGTCCATATCTCGGAAACTATAAGAGATAATGCAATTTGGCCATCGGCAGTGTAATTAGCATGCCGAATAGTACTTGGAATGTGAATTGGAGCGAAATCGCTAATTCATAAGACCATTTTACAATTCTGGCCCAAGTTAGAAGCAGAGCCAATATTGCAAGATGTCGATAGTCCATATCTCGGAAACTATAAGAGATAATGCAATTTGGCAATCGGCAACGTAATTAGCATGCCGAATATTACTTGGAATGTGAATTGGAGCGAAATCGCTAATTCATAAGTCCATTTTACAATTCTGGCCCAAGTTAGAAGCAGAGCCAATATTGCAAGATGTCGAAAGTCCATATCTCGGAAACTATAAGAGATAATGCAATTTGGCAATCGGCAACGTAATTAGCATGCCGAATATTACTTGGAATGTGAATTACAACGAAATCGCTAATTAATAAGACCATTTTACAATTCTGGCCCAAGTTAGAAGCAGAGCCAATATTGCAAGATGTCGATAGTCCATATCTCGGAAACCATAAAAGATAATGCAATTTGGCAATCGGCAACGTAATTAGCATGCCGAATATTACTTGGAATGTGAATTACAACGAAATAACTAATTCATAAGACCATTTTACAATTCTGGCCCAAGTTAGAAGCAGAGCCAATATTGCAAGATGTCGATAGTCCATATCTAGGAGACTATAAGAGATAATGCAATTTGGCAATCGGCAACGTAATTAGCATGCCGAATATTACTTGGAATGTGAATTGGAGCGAAATCGCTAATACATAAGACCATTTTACAATTTTGACCCAAGTTAGAAAAAGAGCCAATATTGTAAAATGTCGATAGTCCATATCTCGGAAACTATAAGAGATAATGCAATTTGGCCATCGGCAGTGTAATTAGCATGCCGAATATTACTTGGAATGTGAATTACAACGAAATCGCAAATTCATAAGACCATTTTACAATTCTGGCTCAAGTTAGAAGCAGAGCCAATATTGCAAGATGTCGATAGTCCATATCTCGGAAACTATAAGAGATAATGCAATCTGGCAATCGGCAACGTAATTAGCATGCCGAATATTACTTGGAATGTGAATTGGAGTGAAATTGCTAATTCATAAGACCATTTTACAATTTTGACCCAAGTTAGAAGCAGAGCCAATATTGTAAAATGTCGATAGTCCATATCTCGGAAACTATAAGAGATAATGCAATTTGGCAATCGGCAACGTAATTAGCATGCCGAATATTACTTGGAATGTGAATTACAACGAAATCGCTAATTCATAAGACCATTTTACAATTCTGGCCCAAGTTAGAAGCAGAGCCAATATTGCAAGATGTCGATAGTCCATATCTCGGAAACTATAAGAGATAATGCAATTTGGCAATCGGCAACGTAATTAGCATGCCGAATATTACTTGGAATGTGAATTGGAGCGAAATCGCTAATTCATAAGACTATTTTACAATTCTGGCCCAAGTTAGAAGCAGAGCCAATATTGCAAGATGTCGATAGTCCATATCTCGGAAACTATAAGAGATAATGCAATTTGGCAATCGGCAACGTAATTAGCATGCCGAATATTACTTGGAATGTGAATTGGAGCGAAATCGCTAATTCATAAGACCATTTTACAATTCTGGCCCAAGTTAGAAGCAGAGCCAATATTGCAAGATGTCGATAGTCCATATCTCGGAAACTATGAGAGATAATGCAATTTGGCAATCGGCAACGTAATTAGCATGCCGAATATTACTTGGAATGTGAATTACAACGAAATCGCTAATTCATAAGACCATTTTACAATTCTGGCCCAAGTTAGAAGCAGAGCCAATATTGCAAGATGTCGATAGTCCATATCTCGGAAACTATAAGAGATAATGCAATTTGGCAATCGGCAACGTAATTAGCAAGCCGAATATTGCTTGGAATGTGAATTGGAGCGAAATCGCTAATTCATAAAACCATTTTACAATTCTGGCCCAAGTTAGAAGCAGAGCCAATATTGCAAGATGTCGATAGTCCATATCTCGGAAACTATAAGAGATAATGCAATTTGGCAATCGGCAACGTAATTAGCATGCCGAATATTACTTGGAATGTGAATTGGAGCGAAATCGCTAATTCATAAGACCATTTTACAATTTCGACCCAAGTTAGAAGAAGAGCCAATATTGTAAAATGTCGATAGTCCATATCTCGGAAACTATAAGAGATAATGCAATTTGGCCATCGGCAGTGTAATTAGCATGCCGAATATTACTTGGAATGTGAATTACAACGAAATCGCAAATTCATAAGACCATTTTACAATTCTCGCTCAAGTTAGAAGCAGAGCCAATATTGCAAGATGTCGATAGTCCATATCTCGGAAACTATAAGAGATAATGCAATCTGGCAATCGGCAACGTAATTAGCATGCCAAATATTACTTGGAATGTGAATTGGAGCGAAATTGCTAATTCATAAGACCATTTTACAATTTTGACCCAAGTTAGAAGCAGAGCCAATATTGTAAAATGTCGATAGTCCATATCTCGGAAACTATAAGAGATAATGCAATTTGGCAATCGGCAACGTAATTAGCATGCCGAATATTACTTGGAATGTGAATTACAAAGAAATCGCTAATTCATAAGACCATTTTACAATTCTGGCCCAAGTTAGAAGCAGAGCCAATATTGCAAGATGTCGATAGTCCATATCTCGGAAACTATAAGAGATAATGCAATTTGGCAATTGGCAACGTAATTAGCAGGCCGAATATTACTTGGAATGTGAATTGGAGCGAAATCGCTAATTCATAAGACCATTTTACAATTCTGGCCCAAGTTAGAAGCAGAGCCAATATTGCAAGATGTCGATAGTCCATATCTCGGAAACTATAAGAGATAATGCAATTTGGCAATCGGCAACGTAATTAGCATGCCGAATATTACTTGGAATGTGAATTACAACGAAATCGCTAATTCATAAAACCATTTTACAATTCTGGCCCAAGTTAGAAGCAGAGCCAATATTGCAAGATGTCGATAGTCCATATCTCGGAAACTATAAGAGATAATGCAATTTGGCAAACGGCAACGTAATTAGCATGCCGAATATTGCTTGGAATGTGAATTGGAGCGAAATCGCTAATTCATAAAACCATTTTACAATTCTGGCCCAAGTTAGAAGCAGAGCCAATATTGCAAGATGTCGATAGTCCATATCTCGGAAACTATAAGGGATAATGCAATTTGGCTATCGGCAACGTAATTAGCATGCCGAATATTACTTGGAATGTGAATTACAACGAAATCGCTAATTCATAAGACCATTTTACAATTCTGGCCCAAGTTGGAAGCAGAGCCAATATTGCAAGATGTCGATTGTCCATATCTCGGAAACTATAAGAGATAATGCAATTTGGCAATCGGCAACGTAATTAGCATGCCGAATATTACTTGGAATGTGAATTACAACGAAATCGCTAATTCATAAGACCATTTTACAATTCTGGCTCAAGTTAAAAGCAGAGCCAATATTGCAAGATTTCGATAGTCCATATCTCGGAAACTATAAGAGATAATGCAATTTGGCAATCGGCAACGTAATTAGCATGCCGAATATTACTTGGAATGTGAATTGGAGCGAAATCGCTAATTCATAAGACCATTTTACAATTCTGGCCCAAGTTAGAAACAGAGCCAATATTGCAAGATGTCGATAGTCCATATCTCGGAAACTATAAGAGATAATGCAATTTGGCAATCGGCAACCTAATTAACATGCCGAATATTACTTGGAATGTGAACTGGAGCGAAATCGCTAATTCATAAGACCATTTTGCAATTTTGACCCAATTTAGAAGAAGAGCCAATATTGTAAAATGTCGATAGTACATATCTCGGAAACTATAAGAGATAATGCAATTTGGCAATCAGCAACGTAATTAGCATGCCGAATATTACTTGGAATGTGAACTGGAGCGAAATCGCTATTCATAAGACCATTTTACAATTTTGACCCAAGTTAGAAGAAGAACCAATATTGTAAAATGTCGATAGTCCATATCTCGGAAACTATAAGAGATAATGCAATTTGGCAATCGGCAACGTAATTAGCATGCCGAATATTACTTGGAATGTGAATTGGAGCGAAATCGCTAATTCATAAGACCATTTTACAATTCTGGCCCAAGTTAGAAGCAGAGCCAATATTGCAAGATGTCGATAGTCCATATCTCGGAAACTATAAGAGATAATGCAATTTGGCAATCGGCAACGTAATTAGCAAGCCGAATATTGCTTGGAATGTGAATTGGAGCGAAATCGCTAATTCATAAAACCATTTTACAATTCTGGCCCAAGTTAGAAGCAGAGCCAATATTGCAAGATGTCGATAGTCCATATCTCGGAAACTATAAGAGATAATGCAATTTGGCAATCGGCAACGTAATTAGCATGCCGAATATTACTTGGAATGTGAATTGGAGCGAAATCGCTAATTCATAAGACCATTTTACAATTTCGACCCAAGTTAGAAGAAGAGCCAATATTGTAAAATGTCGATAGTCCATATCTCGGAAACTATAAGAGATAATGCAATTTGGCCATCGGCAGTGTAATTAGCATGCCGAATATTACTTGGAATGTGAATTACAACGAAATCGCAAATTCATAAGACCATTTTACAATTCTCGCTCAAGTTAGAAGCAGAGCCAATATTGCAAGATGTCGATAGTCCATATCTCGGAAACTATAAGAGATAATGCAATCTGGCAATCGGCAACGTAATTAGCATGCCAAATATTACTTGGAATGTGAATTGGAGCGAAATTGCTAATTCATAAGACCATTTTACAATTTTGACCCAAGTTAGAAGCAGAGCCAATATTGTAAAATGTCGATAGTCCATATCTCGGAAACTATAAGAGATAATGCAATTTGGCAATCGGCAACGTAATTAGCATGCCGAATATTACTTGGAATGTGAATTACAAAGAAATCGCTAATTCATAAGACCATTTTACAATTCTGGCCCAAGTTAGAAGCAGAGCCAATATTGCAAGATGTCGATAGTCCATATCTCGGAAACTATAAGAGATAATGCAATTTGGCAATTGGCAACGTAATTAGCAGGCCGAATATTACTTGGAATGTGAATTGGAGCGAAATCGCTAATTCATAAGACCATTTTACAATTCTGGCCCAAGTTAGAAGCAGAGCCAATATTGCAAGATGTCGATAGTCCATATCTCGGAAACTATAAGAGATAATGCAATTTGGCAATCGGCAACGTAATTAGCATGCCGAATATTACTTGGAATGTGAATTACAACGAAATCGCTAATTCATAAAACCATTTTACAATTCTGGCCCAAGTTAGAAGCAGAGCCAATATTGCAAGATGTCGATAGTCCATATCTCGGAAACTATAAGAGATAATGCAATTTGGCAATCGGCAACGTAATTAGCATGCCGAATATTGCTTGGAATGTGAATTGGAGCGAAATCGCTAATTCATAAAACCATTTTTCAATTCTGGCCCAAGTTAGAAGCAGAGCCAATATTGCAAGATGTCGATAGTCCATATCTCGGAAACTATAAGGGATAATGCAATTTGGCTATCGGCAACGTAATTAGCATGCCGAATATTATTTGGAATGTGAATTACAACGAAATCGCAAATTCATAAGACCATTTTACAATTCTGGCCCAAGTTAGAAGCAGAGCCAATATTGCAAGATGTCGATAGTCCATATCTCGGAAACTATAAGAGATAATGCAATTTGGCAATCGGCAACGTAATTAGCATGCCGAATATTACTTGGAATGTGAATTACAACGAAATCGCAAATTCATAAGACCATTTTACAATTCTGGCTCAAGTTAGAAGCAGAGCCAATATTGCAAGATGTCGATAGTCCATATCTCGGAAACTATAAGAGATAATGCAATTTGGCTATCGGCAACGTAATTAGCATGCCGAATATTACTTGGAATGTGAATTACAACGAAATCGCAAATTCATAAGACAATTTTACAATTCTGGCTCAAGTTAGAAGCAGAGCCAATATTGCAAGATGTCGATAGTCCATATCTCGGAAACTATAAGAGATAATGCAATTTGGCAATCGGCAACGTAATTAGCATGCCGAATATTATTTGGAATGTGAATTACAACGAAATCGCAAATTCATAAGACCATTTTACAATTCTGGCCCAAGTTAGAAGCAGAGCCAATATTGCAAGATGTCGATAGTCCATATCTCGGAAACTATAAGAGATAATGCAATTTGGCAATCGGCAACGTAATTAGCATGCCGAATATTACTTGGAATGTGAATTGGAGCGAAATCGCTAATTCATAAGACCATTTTACAATTCTGGCCCAAGTTAGAAGCAGAGCCAATATTGCAAGATGTCGATAGTCCATATCTCGGAAACTATAAGAGATAATGAAATTTGGCAATCGGCAACGTAATTAGCATGTCGAATATTACTTGGAATGTGAATTACAACGAGATCGCTAATTCATAAGACCATTTTACAATTCTGGTCCAAGTTAGAAGCAGAGCTAATATTGCAAGATGTCGATAGTCCATATCTCGGAAACTATGAGAGATAATGCAATTTGGCAACCGGCAATGTAATTAGCATGCCGAATATTACTTGGAATGTGAATTGGAACGAATTCGCCAATAGGTAAGACCATTTTACAATTTGGGCCCAAGTTAGAAGCAGAGCCTAAGGTGTAAATTATCGATAGTCCATATCTCGGAAACTATAAGAGATAATTCAATTTGGCAACCGGCAATGTAATTAGCATGCCGAATATTACTTGGAATGTGAATTGGAACGAAATCGCCAATAGATAAGACCATTTTACAATTCTGGCTCAAGTTAGAAACAGAGCCAATATTGCAACATGTCGATAGTCCATATCTCGGAAACTATAAGAGATAATGCAATTTGGCAATCGGCAACGTAATAAGCATGCCGAATATTGCTTGGAATGTGAATTGGAGCGAAATCGCTAATTCATAAGGCCATTTTACAATTCTGGCCCAAGTTAGAAGCAGAGCCAATATTGCAAGATGTCGATAGTCCATATCTCGGAAACTATAAGAGATAACGCAATTTGGCAATCAGCAACGTAATTAGCATGCCGAATATTACTTGGAATGTGAACTGGAGCGAAATCGCTATTCATAAGACCATTTTACAGTTTTGACCCAAGTTAGAAGAAGAACCAATATTGTAAAATGTCGATAGTCCATATCTCGGAAACTATAAGAGATAATGCAATTTGGCCATCGGCAGTGTAATTAGCATGCCGAATAGTACTTGGAATGTGAATTGGAGCGAAATCGCTAATTCATAAGACCATTTTACAATTCTGGCCCAAGTTAGAAGCAGAGCCAATATTGCAAGATGTCGATAGTCCATATCTCGGAAACTATAAGAGATAATGCAATTTGGCAATCGGCAACGTAATTAGCATGCCGAATATTACTTGGAATGTGAATTGGAGCGAAATCGCTAATTCATAAGTCCATTTTACAATTCTGGCCCAAGTTAGAAGCAGAGCCAATATTGCAAGATGTCGAAAGTCCATATCTCGGAAACTATAAGAGATAATGCAATTTGGCAATCGGCAACGTAATTAGCATGCCGAATATTACTTGGAATGTGAATTACAACGAAATCGCTAATTCATAAGACCATTTTACAATTCTGGCCCAAGTTAGAAGCAGAGCCAATATTGCAAGATGTCGATAGTCCATATCTCGGAAACTATAAGAGATAATGCAATTTGGCCATCGGCAGTGTAATTAGCATGCCGAATAGTACTTGGAATGTGAATTGGAGCGAAATCGCTAATTCATAAGACCATTTTACAATTCTGGCCCAAGTTAGAAGCAGAGCCAATATTGCAAGATGTCGATAGTCCATATCTCGGAAACTATAAGAGATAATGCAATTTGGCAATCGGCAACGTAATTAGCATGCCGAATATTACTTGGAATGTGAATTGGAGCGAAATCGCTAATTCATAAGTCCATTTTACAATTCTGGCCCAAGTTAGAAGCAGAGCCAATATTGCAAGATGTCGAAAGTCCATATCTCGGAAACTATAAGAGATAATGCAATTTGGCAATCGGCAACGTAATTAGCATGCCGAATATTACTTGGAATGTGAATTACAACGAAATCGCTAATTAATAAGACCATTTTACAATTCTGGCCCAAGTTAGAAGCAGAGCCAATATTGCAAGATGTCGATAGTCCATATCTCGGAAACCATAAAAGATAATGCAATTTGGCAATCGGCAACGTAATTAGCATGCCGAATATTACTTGGAATGTGAATTACAACGAAATAACTAATTCATAAGACCATTTTACAATTCTGGCCCAAGTTAGAAGCAGAGCCAATATTGCAAGATGTCGATAGTCCATATCTCGGAGACTATAAGAGATAATGCAATTTGGCAATCGGCAACGTAATTAGCATGCCGAATATTACTTGGAATGTGAATTGGAGCGAAATCGCTAATACATAAGACCATTTTACAATTTTGACCCAAGTTAGAAAAAGAGCCAATATTGTAAAATGTCGATAGTCCATATCTCGGAAACTATAAGAGATAATGCAATTTGGCCATCGGCAGTGTAATTAGCATGCCGAATATTACTTGGAATGTGAATTACAACGAAATCGCTAATTCATAAGACCATTTTACAATTCTGGCTCAAGTTAGAAGCAGAGCCAATATTGCAAGATGTCGATAGTCCATATCTCGGAAACTATAAGAGATAATGCAATCTGGCAATCGGCAACGTAATTAGCATGCCGAATATTACTTGGAATGTGAATTACAACGAAATCGCTAATTCATAAGACCATTTTACAATTCTGGCTCAAGTTAAAAGCAGAGCCAATATTGCAAGATTTCGATAGTCCATATCTCGGAAACTATAAGAGATAATGCAATTTGGCAATCGGCAACGTAATTAGCATGCCGAATATTACTTGGAATGTGAATTGGAGCGAAATCGCTAATTCATAAGACCATTTTACATTTCTGGCCCAAGTTAGAAACAGAGCCAATATTGCAAGATGTCGATAGTCCATATCTCGGAAACTATAAGAGATAATGCAATTTGGCAATCGGCAACCTAATTAACATGCCGAATATTACTTGGAATGTGAACTGGAGCGAAATCGCTAATTCATAAGACCATTTTGCAATTTTGACCCAATTTAGAAGAAGAGCCAATATTGTAAAATGTCGATAGTACATATCTCGGAAACTATAAGAGATAATGCAATTTGGCCATCGGCAGTGTAATTAGCATGCCGAATATTACTTGGAATGTGAATTACAACGAAATCGCAAATTCATAAGACAATTTTACAATTCTGGCTCAAGTTAGAAGCAGAGCCAATATTGCAAGATGTCGATAGTCCATATCTCGGAAACTATAAGAGATAATGCAATTTGGCAATCGGCAACGTAATTAGCATGCCGAATATTATTTGGAATGTGAATTACAACGAAATCGCAAATTCATAAGACCATTTTACAATTCTGGCCCAAGTTAGAAGCAGAGCCAATATTGCAAGATGTCGATAGTCCATATCTCGGAAACTATAAGAGATAATGCAATTTGGCAATCGGCAACGTAATTAGCATGCCGAATATTACTTGGAATGTGAATTGGAGCGAAATCGCTAATTCATAAGACCATTTTACAATTCTGGCCCAAGTTAGAAGCAGAGCCAATATTGCAAGATGTCGATAGTCCATATCTCGGAAACTATAAGAGATAATGAAATTTGGCAATCGGCAACGTAATTAGCATGTCGAATATTACTTGGAATGTGAATTACAACGAGATCGCTAATTCATAAGACCATTTTACAATTCTGGTCCAAGTTAGAAGCAGAGCTAATATTGCAAGATGTCGATAGTCCATATCTCGGAAACTATGAGAGATAATGCAATTTGGCAACCGGCAATGTAATTAGCATGCCGAATATTACTTGGAATGTGAATTGGAACGAATTCGCCAATAGGTAAGACCATTTTACAATTTGGGCCCAAGTTAGAAGCAGAGCCTAAGGTGTAAATTATCGATAGTCCATATCTCGGAAACTATAAGAGATAATTCAATTTGGCAACCGGCAATGTAATTAGCATGCCGAATATTACTTGGAATGTGAATTGGAACGAAATCGCCAATAGATAAGACCATTTTACAATTCTGGCTCAAGTTAGAAACAGAGCCAATATTGCAACATGTCGATAGTCCATATCTCGGAAACTATAAGAGATAATGCAATTTGGCAATCGGCAACGTAATAAGCATGCCGAATATTGCTTGGAATGTGAATTGGAGCGAAATCGCTAATTCATAAGGCCATTTTACAATTCTGGCCCAAGTTAGAAGCAGAGCCAATATTGCAAGATGTCGATAGTCCATATCTCGGAAACTATAAGAGATAACGCAATTTGGCAATCAGCAACGTAATTAGCATGCCGAATATTACTTGGAATGTGAACTGGAGCGAAATCGCTATTCATAAGACCATTTTACAATTTTGACCCAAGTTAGAAGAAGAACCAATATTGTAAAATGTCGATAGTCCATATCTCGGAAACTATAAGAGATAATGCAATTTGGCCATCGGCAGTGTAATTAGCATGCCGAATAGTACTTGGAATGTGAATTGGAGCGAAATCGCTAATTCATAAGACCATTTTACAATTCTGGCCCAAGTTAGAAGCAGAGCCAATATTGCAAGATGTCGATAGTCCATATCTCGGAAACTATAAGAGATAATGCAATTTGGCAATCGGCAACGTAATTAGCATGCCGAATATTACTTGGAATGTGAATTGGAGCGAAATCGCTAATTCATAAGTCCATTTTACAATTCTGGCCCAAGTTAGAAGCAGAGCCAATATTGCAAGATGTCGAAAGTCCATATCTCGGAAACTATAAGAGATAATGCAATTTGGCAATCGGCAACGTAATTAGCATGCCGAATATTACTTGGAATGTGAATTACAACGAAATCGCTAATTAATAAGACCATTTTACAATTCTGGCCCAAGTTAGAAGCAGAGCCAATATTGCAAGATGTCGATAGTCCATATCTCGGAAACCATAAAAGATAATGCAATTTGGCAATCGGCAACGTAATTAGCATGCCGAATATTACTTGGAATGTGAATTACAACGAAATAACTAATTCATAAGACCATTTTACAATTCTGGCCCAAGTTAGAAGCAGAGCCAATATTGCAAGATGTCGATAGTCCATATCTCGGAGACTATAAGAGATAATGCAATTTGGCAATCGGCAACGTAATTAGCATGCCGAATATTACTTGGAATGTGAATTGGAGCGAAATCGCTAATTCATAAGTCCATTTTACAATTCTGGCCCAAGTTAGAAGCAGAGCCAATATTGCAAGATGTCGAAAGTCCATATCTCGGAAACTATAAGAGATAATGCAATTTGGCAATCGGCAACGTAATTAGCATGCCGAATATTACTTGGAATGTGAATTACAACGAAATCGCTAATTAATAAGACCATTTTACAATTCTGGCCCAAGTTAGAAGCAGAGCCAATATTGCAAGATGTCGATAGTCCATATCTCGGAAACCATAAAAGATAATGCAATTTGGCAATCGGCAACGTAATTAGCATGCCGAATATTACTTGGAATGTGAATTACAACGAAATAACTAATTCATAAGACCATTTTACAATTCTGGCCCAAGTTAGAAGCAGAGCCAATATTGCAAGATGTCGATAGTCCATATCTCGGAGACTATAAGAGATAATGCAATTTGGCAATCGGCAACGTAATTAGCATGCCGAATATTACTTGGAATGTGAATTGGAGCGAAATCGCTAATACATAAGACCATTTTACAATTTTGACCCAAGTTAGAAAAAGAGCCAATATTGTAAAATGTCGATAGTCCATATCTCGGAAACTATAAGAGATAATGCAATTTGGCCATCGGCAGTGTAATTAGCATGCCGAATATTACTTGGAATGTGAATTACAACGAAATCGCAAATTCATAAGACCATTTTACAATTCTGGCTCAAGTTAGAAGCAGAGCCAATATTGCAAGATGTCGATAGTCCATATCTCGGAAACTATAAGAGATAATGCAATCTGGCAATCGGCAACGTAATTAGCATGCCGAATATTACTTGGAATGTGAATTACAACGAAATCGCTAATTCATAAGACCATTTTACAATTCTGGCCCAAGTTAGAAGCAGAGCCAATATTGCAAGATGTCGATAGTCCATATCTCGGAAACTATAAGAGATAATGCAATTTGGCAATCGGCAACGTAATTAGCAAGCCGAATATTGCTTGGAATGTGAATTGGAGCGAAATCGCTAATTCATAAAACCATTTTACAATTCTGGCCCAAGTTAGAAGCAGAGCCAATATTGCAAGATGTCGATAGTCCATATCTCGGAAACTATAAGAGATAATGCAATTTGGCAATCGGCAACGTAATTAGCATGCCGAATATTACTTGGAATGTGAATTGGAGCGAAATCGCTAATTCATAAGACCATTTTACAATTTCGACCCAAGTTAGAAGAAGAGCCAATATTGTAAAATGTCGATAGTCCATATCTCGGAAACTATAAGAGATAATGCAATTTGGCCATCGGCAGTGTAATTAGCATGCCGAATATTACTTGGAATGTGAATTACAACGAAATCGCAAATTCATAAGACCATTTTACAATTCTCGCTCAAGTTAGAAGCAGAGCCAATATTGCAAGATGTCGATAGTCCATATCTCGGAAACTATAAGAGATAATGCAATCTGGCAATCGGCAACGTAATTAGCATGCCAAATATTACTTGGAATGTGAATTGGAGCGAAATTGCTAATTCATAAGACCATTTTACAATTTTGACCCAAGTTAGAAGCAGAGCCAATATTGTAAAATGTCGATAGTCCATATCTCGGAAACTATAAGAGATAATGCAATTTGGCAATCGGCAACGTAATTAGCATGCCGAATATTACTTGGAATGTGAATTACAAAGATATCGCTAATTCATAAGACCATTTTACAATTCTGGCCCAAGTTAGAAGCAGAGCCAATATTGCAAGATGTCGATAGTCCATATCTCGGAAACTATAAGAGATAATGCAATTTGGCAATTGGCAACGTAATTAGCAGGCCGAATATTACTTGGAATGTGAATTGGAGCGAAATCGCTAATTCATAAGACCATTTTACAATTCTGGCCCAAGTTAGAAGCAGAGCCAATATTGCAAGATGTCGATAGTCCATATCTCGGAAACTCTAAGAGATAATGCAATTTGGCAATCGGCAACGTAATTAGCATGCCGAATATTGCTTGGAATGTGAATTGGAGCGAAATCGCTAATTCATAAAACCATTTTACAATTCTGGCCCAAGTTAAAAGCAGAGCCAATATTGCAAGATGTCGATAGTCCATATCTCGGAAACTATAAGGGATAATGCAATTTGGCTATCGGCAACGTAATTAGCATGCCGAATATTACTTGGAATGTGAATTACAACGAAATCGCTAATTCAATAGACCATTTTACAATTCTGGCCCAAGTTGGAAGCAGAGCCAATATTGCAAGATGTCGATTGTCCATATCTCGGAAACTATAGGAGATAATGCAATTTGGCAATCGGCAACGTAATTAGCATGCCGAATATTACTTGGAATGTGAATTACAACGAAATCGCTAATTCATAAGACCATTTTACAATTCTGGCTCAAGTTAAAAGCAGAGCCAATATTGCAAGATTTCGATAGTCCATATCTCGGAAACTATAAGAGATAATGCAATTTGGCAATCGGCAACGTAATTAGCATGCCGAATATTACTTGGAATGTGAATTGGAGCGAAATCGCTAATTCATAAGACCATTTTACAATTCTGGCCCAAGTTAGAAACAGAGCCAATATTGCAAGATGTCGATAGTCCATATCTCGGAAACTATAAGAGATAATGCAATTTGGCAATCGGCAACCTAATTAACATGCCGAATATTACTTGGAATGTGAACTGGAGCGAAATCGCTAATTCATAAGACCATTTTGCAATTTTGACCCAATTTAGAAGAAGAGCCAATATTGTAAAATGTCGATAATACATATCTCGGAAACTATAAGAGATAATGCAATTTGGCCATCGGCAGTGTAATTAGCATGCCGAATATTACTTGGAATGTGAATTACAACGAAATCGCAAATTCATAAGACAATTTTACAATTCTGGCTCAAGTTAGAAGCAGAGCCAATATTGCAAGATGTCGATAGTCCATATCTCGGAAACTATAAGAGATAATGCAATTTGGCAATCGGCAACGTAATTAGCATGCCGAATATTATTTGGAATGTGAATTACAACGAAATCGCAAATTCATAAGACCATTTTACAATTCTGGCCCAAGTTAGAAGCAGAGCCAATATTGCAAGATGTCGATAGTCCATATCTCGGAAACTATAAGAGATAATGCAATTTGGCAATCGGCAACGTAATTAGCATGCCGAATATTACTTGGAATGTGAATTGGAGCGAAATCGCTAATTCATAAGACCATTTTACAATTCTGGCTCAAGTTAGAAGCAGAGCCAATATTGCAAGATGTCGATAGTCCATATCTCAGAAACTATAAGAGATAATAAAATTTGGCAATCGGCAACGTAATTAGCATGTCGAATATTACTTGGAATGTGAATTACAACGAGATCGCTAATTCATAAGACCATTTTACAATTCTGGTCCAAGTTAGAAGCAGAGCTAATATTGCAAGATGTCGATAGTCCATATCTCGGAAACTATGAGAGATAATGCAATTTGGCAACCGGCAATGTAATTAGCATGCCGAATATTACTTGGAATGTGAATTGGAACGAAATCGCCAATAGGTAAGACCATTTTACAATTTGGGCCCAAGTTAGAAGCAGAGCCTAAGGTGTAAATTATCGATAGTCCATATCTCGGAAACTATAAGAGATAATTCAATTTGGCAACCGGCAATGTAATTAGCATGCCGAATATTACTTGGAATGTGAATTGGAACGAAATCGCCAATAGATAAGACCATTTTACAATTCTGGCTCAAGTTAGAAACAGAGCCAATATTGCAACATGTCGATAGTCCATATCTCGGAAACTATAAGAGATAATGCAATTTGGCAATCGGCAACGTAATAAGCATGCCGAATATTGCTTGGAATGTGAATTGGAGCGAAATCGCTAATTCATAAGGCCATTTTACAATTCTGGCCCAAGTTAGAAGCAGAGCCAATATTGCAAGATGTCGATAGTCCATATCTCGGAAACTATAAGAGATAATGCAATTTGGCAATCAGCAACGTAATTAGCATGCCGAATATTACTTGGAATGTGAACTGGAGCGAAATCGCTATTCATAAGACCATTTTACAATTTTGACCCAAGTTAGAAGAAGAACCAATATTGTAAAATGTCGATAGTCCATATCTCGGAAACTATAAGAGATAATGCAATTTGGCCATCGGCAGTGTAATTAGCATGCCGAATAGTACTTGGAATGTGAACTGGAGCGAAATCGCTATTCATAAGACCATTTTACAATTTTGACCCAAGTTAGAAGAAGAACCAATATTGTAAAATGTCGATAGTCCATATCTCGGAAACTATAAGAGATAATGCAATTTGGCCATCGGCAGTGTAATTAGCATGCCGAATATTACTTGGAATGTGAATTGGAACGAAATCGCCAATAGATAAGACCATTTTACAATTTGGGCCCAAGTTAGAAGCAGAGCCTAAGGTGTAAATTATCGATAGTCCATATCTCGGAAACTATAAGAGATAATTCAATTTGGCAACCGGCAATGTAATTAGCATGCCGAATATTACTTGGAATGTGAATTGGAACGAAATCGCCAATAGATAAGACCATTTTACAATTCTGGCCCAAGTTAGAAGCAGAGCCAATATTGCAAGATGTCGATAGTCCATATCTCGGAAACTATAAGAGATAATGCAATTTGGCAATCGGCAACGTAATTAGCATGCCGAATATTACTTGGAATGTGAATTGGAGCGAAATCGCTAATTCATAAGTCCATTTTACAATTCTGGCCCAAGTTAGAAGCAGAGCCAATATTGCAAGATGTCGAAAGTCCATATCTCGGAAACTATAAGAGATAATGCAATTTGGCAATCGGCAACGTAATTAGCATGCCGAATATTACTTGGAATGTGAATTACAACGAAATCGCTAATTCATAAGACCATTTTACAATTCTGGCCCAAGTTAGAAGCAGAGCCAATATTGCAAGATGTCGATAGTCCATATCTCGGAAACTATAAGAGATAATGCAATTTGGCCATCGGCAGTGTAATTAGCATGCCGAATAGTACTTGGAATGTGAATTGGAGCGAAATCGCTAATTCATAAGACCATTTTACAATTCTGGCCCAAGTTAGAAGCAGAGCCAATATTGCAAGATGTCGATAGTCCATATCTCGGAAACTATAAGAGATAATGCAATTTGGCAATCGGCAACGTAATTAGCATGCCGAATATTACTTGGAATGTGAATTGGAGCGAAATCGCTAATTCATAAGTCCATTTTACAATTCTGGCCCAAGTTAGAAGCAGAGCCAATATTGCAAGATGTCGAAAGTCCATATCTCGGAAACTATAAGAGATAATGCAATTTGGCAATCGGCAACGTAATTAGCATGCCGAATATTACTTGGAATGTGAATTACAACGAAATCGCTAATTAATAAGACCATTTTACAATTCTGGCCCAAGTTAGAAGCAGAGCCAATATTGCAAGATGTCGATAGTCCATATCTCGGAAACCATAAAAGATAATGCAATTTGGCAATCGGCAACGTAATTAGCATGCCGAATATTACTTGGAATGTGAATTACAACGAAATAACTAATTCATAAGACCATTTTACAATTCTGGCCCAAGTTAGAAGCAGAGCCAATATTGCAAGATGTCGATAGTCCATATCTAGGAGACTATAAGAGATAATGCAATTTGGCAATCGGCAACGTAATTAGCATGCCGAATATTACTTGGAATGTGAATTGGAGCGAAATCGCTAATACATAAGACCATTTTACAATTTTGACCCAAGTTAGAAAAAGAGCCAATATTGTAAAATGTCGATAGTCCATATCTCGGAAACTATAAGAGATAATGCAATTTGGCCATCGGCAGTGTAATTAGCATGCCGAATATTACTTGGAATGTGAATTACAACGAAATTGCAAATTCATAAGACCATTTTACAATTCTGGCTCAAGTTAGAAGCAGAGCCAATATTGCAAGATGTCGATAGTCCATATCTCGGAAACTATAAGAGATAATGCAATCTGGCAATCGGCAACGTAATTAGCATGCCGAATATTACTTGGAATGTGAATTGGAGTGAAATTGCTAATTCATAAGACCATTTTACAATTTTGACCCAAGTTAGAAGCAGAGCCAATATTGTAAAATGTCGATAGTCCATATCTCGGAAACTATAAGAGATAATGCAATTTGGCAATCGGCAACGTAATTAGCATGCCGAATATTACTTGGAATGTGAATTACAACGAAATCGCTAATTCATAAGACCATTTTACAATTCTGGCCCAAGTTAGAAGCAGAGCCAATATTGCAAGATGTCGATAGTCCATATCTCGGAAACTATAAGAGATAATGCAATTTGGCAATCGGCAACGTAATTAGCATGCCGAATATTACTTGGAATGTGAATTGGAGCGAAATCGCTAATTCATAAGACTATTTTACAATTCTGGCCCAAGTTAGAAGCAGAGCCAATATTGCAAGATGTCGATAGTCCATATCTCGGAAACTATAAGAGATAATGCAATTTGGCAATCGGCAACGTAATTAGCATGCCGAATATTACTTGGAATGTGAATTGGAGCGAAATCGCTAATTCATAAGACCATTTTACAATTCTGGCCCAAGTTAGAAGCAGAGCCAATATTGCAAGATGTCGATAGTCCATATCTCGGAAACTATGAGAGATAATGCAATTTGGCAATCGGCAACGTAATTAGCATGCCGAATATTACTTGGAATGTGAATTACAACGAAATCGCTAATTCATAAGACCATTTTACAATTCTGGCCCAAGTTAGAAGCAGAGCCAATATTGCAAGATGTCGATAGTCCATATCTCGGAAACTATAAGAGATAATGCAATTTGGCAATCGGCAACGTAATTAGCAAGCCGAATATTGCTTGGAATGTGAATTGGAGCGAAATCGCTAATTCATAAAACCATTTTACAATTCTGGCCCAAGTTAGAAGCAGAGCCAATATTGCAAGATGTCGATAGTCCATATCTCGGAAACTATAAGAGATAATGCAATTTGGCAATCGGCAACGTAATTAGCATGCCGAATATTACTTGGAATGTGAATTGGAGCGAAATCGCTAATTCATAAGACCATTTTACAATTTCGACCCAAGTTAGAAGAAGAGCCAATATTGTAAAATGTCGATAGTCCATATCTCGGAAACTATAAGAGATAATGCAATTTGGCCATCGGCAGTGTAATTAGCAAGCCGAATATTACTTGGAATGTGAATTACAACGAAATCGCAAATTCATAAGACCATTTTACAATTCTCGCTCAAGTTAGAAGCAGAGCCAATATTGCAAGATGTCGATAGTCCATATCTCGGAAACTATAAGAGATAATGCAATCTGGCAATCGGCAACGTAATTAGCATGCCAAATATTACTTGGAATGTGAATTGGAGCGAAATTGCTAATTCATAAGACCATTTTACAATTTTGACCCAAGTTAGAAGCAGAGCCAATATTGTAAAATGTCGATAGTCCATATCTCGGAAACTATAAGAGATAATGCAATTTGGCAATCGGCAACGTAATTAGCATGCCGAATATTACTTGGAATGTGAATTACAAAGAAATCGCTAATTCATAAGACCATTTTACAATTCTGGCCCAAGTTAGAAGCAGAGCCAATATTGCAAGATGTCGATAGTCCATATCTCGGAAACTATAAGAGATAATGCAATTTGGCAATTGGCAACGTAATTAGCAGGCCGAATATTACTTGGAATGTGAATTGGAGCGAAATCGCTAATTCATAAGACCATTTTACAATTCTGGCCCAAGTTAGAAGCAGAGCCAATATTGCAAGATGTCGATAGTCCATATCTCGGAAACTATAAGAGATAATGCAATTTGGCAATCGGCAACGTAATTAGCATGCCGAATATTACTTGGAATGTGAATTACAACGAAATCGCTAATTCATAAAACCATTTTACAATTCTGGCCCAAGTTAGAAGCAGAGCCAATATTGCAAGATGTCGATAGTCCATATCTCGGAAACTATAAGAGATAATGCAATTTGGCAAACGGCAACGTAATTAGCATGCCGAATATTGCTTGGAATGTGAATTGGAGCGAAATCGCTAATTCATAAAACCATTTTACAATTCTGGCCCAAGTTAGAAGCAGAGCCAATATTGCAAGATGTCGATAGTCCATATCTCGGAAACTATAAGGGATAATGCAATTTGGCTATCGGCAACGTAATTAGCATGCCGAATATTACTTGGAATGTGAATTACAACGAAATCGCTAATTCATAAGACCATTTTACAATTCTGGCCCAAGTTGGAAGCAGAGCCAATATTGCAAGATGTCGATTGTCCATATCTCGGAAACTATAAGAGATAATGCAATTTGGCAATCTGCAACGTAATTAGCATGCCGAATATTACTTGGAATGTGAATTACAACGAAATCGCTAATTCATAAGACCATTTTACAATTCTGGCTCAAGTTAAAAGCAGAGCCAATATTGCAAGATTTCGATAGTCCATATCTCGGAAACTATAAGAGATAATGCAATTTGGCAATCGGCAACGTAATTAGCATGCCGAATATTACTTGGAATGTGAATTGGAGCGAAATCGCTAATTCATAAGACCATTTTACAATTCTGGCCCAAGTTAGAAACAGAGCCAATATTGCAAGATGTCGATAGTCCATATCTCGGAAACTATAAGAGATAATGCAATTTGGCAATCGGCAACCTAATTAGCATGCCGAATATTACTTGGAATGTGAACTGGAGCGAAATCGCTAATTCATAAGACCATTTTGCAATTTTGACCCAATTTAGAAGAAGAGCCAATATTGTAAAATGTCGATAGTAAATATCTCGGAAACTATAAGAGATAATGCAATTTGGCCATCGGCAGTGTAATTAGCATGCCGAATATTACTTAGAATGTGAATTACAACGAAATCGCAAATTCATAAGACCATTTTACAATTCTGGCTCAAGTTAGAAGCAGAGCCAATATTGCAAGATGTCGATAGTCCATATCTCGGAAACTATAAGAGATAATGCAATTTGGCAATCGGCAACGTAATTAGCATGCCGAATATTATTTGGAATGTGAATTACAACGAAATCGCAAATTCATAAGACCATTTTACAATTCTGGCCCAAGTTAGAAGCAGAGCCAATATTGCAAGATGTCGATAGTCCATATCTCGGAAACTATAAGAGATAATGCAATTTGGCAATCGGCAACGTAATTAGCATGCCGAATATTACTTGGAATGTGAATTGGAGCGAAATCGCTAATTCATAAGACCATTTTACAATTCTGGCCCAAGTTAGAAGCAGAGCCAATATTGCAAGATGTCGATAGTCCATATCTCGGAAACTATAAGAGATAATGAAATTTGGCAATCGGCAACGTAATTAGCATGTCGAATATTACTTGGAATGTGAATTACAACGAGATCGCTAATTCATAAGACCATTTTACAATTCTGGCCCAAGTTAGAAGCAGAGCCAATATTGCAAGATGTCGATAGTCCATATCTCGGAAACTATAAGAGATAATGCAATTTGGCAATCGGCAACGTAATTAGCATGCCGAATATTACTTGGAATGTGAATTGGAGCGAAATCGCTAATTCATAAGACCATTTTACAATTCTGGCCCAAGTTAGAAGCAGAGCCAATATTGCAAGATGTCGATAGTCCATATCTGTGAAACTATAAGAGATAATGCAATTTGGCAATCGGCAACGTAATTAGTATGCCGAATATTACTTGGAATGTGAATTGGAGCGAAATTGCTAATTCATAAGACCATTTTACAATTTTGACCCAAGTTAGAAGCAGAGCCAATATTGTAAAATGTCGATAGTCCATATCTCGGAAACTATAAGAGATAATGCAATTTGGCAATCGGCAACGTAATTAGCATGCCGAATATTACTTGGAATGTGAATTACAACGAAATCGCTAATTCATAAGACCATTTTACAATTCTGGCCCAAGTTAGAAGCAGAGCCAATATTGCAAGATGTTGATAGTCCATATCTGGGAAACTATAAGAGATAATGCAATTTGGCAATCGGCAACGTAATTAGCATGCCGAATATTACTTGGAATGTGAATTGGAGCGAAATCGCTAATTCATAAGACCATTTTACAATTCTGGCCCAAGTTAGAAGCAGAGCCAATATTGCAAAATGTCGATAGTCCATATCTCGGAAACTATAAGAGATAATGCAATTTGGCAATCGGCAACGTAATTAGCATGCCGAATATTACTTGGAATGTGAACTGGAGCGAAATCGCTAATTCATTAGACCATTTTACAATTCTGGCCCAAGTTAGAAGCAGAGCCAATATTGCAAGATGTCGATAGTCCATATCTCGGAAACTATAAGAGATAATGCAATTTGGCAATCGGCAACGTAATTAGCATGCCGAATATTACTTGGAATGTGAATTACAACGAAATCGCTAATTCATAAAACCATTTTACAATTCTGGCCCAAGTTAGAAGCAGAGCCAATATTGCAAGATGTTGATAGTCCATATCTGGGAAACTATAAGAGATAATGCAATTTGGCAATCGGCAACGTAATTAGCATGCCGAATATTACTTGGAATGTGAATTGGAGCGAAATTTCTAATTCATAAGACCATTTTACAATTTTGACCCAAGTTAGAAGCAGAGCCAATATTGTAAAATGTCGATAGTCCATATCTCGGAAACTATAAGAGATAATGCAATTTGGCAATCGGCAACGTAATTAGCATGCCGAATATTACTTGGAATGTGAATTGGAGCGAAATCGCTAATTCATAAGACCATTTTACAATTCTGGCCCAAGTTAGAAGCAGAGCCAATATTGCAAGAGGTCGATAGTCCATATCCCGGAAACTATAAGAGATAATGCAATTTGGCAATCGGCAACGTAATTAGCATGCCGAATATTACTTGGAATGTGAACTGGAGCGAAATCGCTAATTCATAAGACCATTTTACAATTTTGACCCAAGTTAGAAGAAGAGCCAATATTGTAATATGTCGATAGTCCATATCTCGGAAACTATAAGAGATAATGCAATTTGGCCATCGGCAGTGTAATTAGCATGCCGAATATTACTTGGAATGTGAATTACAACGGAATCGCAAATTCATAAGACCATTTTACAATTCTGGCTCAAGTTAGAAACAGAGCCAATATTGCAAGATGTCGATAGTCCATATGTCGGAAACTATAAGAGATAATGCAATTTGGCAATCGGCAACGTAATTAGCATGCCGAATATTACTTGGTATGTGAACTGGAGCGAAATCGCTAATTCATAAGACCATTTTACAATTTTGACCCAAGTTAGAAGAAGAGCCAATATTGTAAAATGTCGATAGTCCATATCTCGGAAACTATAAGAGGTAATGCAATTTGGCCATCGGCAGTGTAATTAGCATGCCGAATATTACTTGGAATGTGAATTGGAGCGAAATCGCTAATTCATAAGACCATTTTACAATTCTGGCCCAAGTTAGAAGCAGAGCCAATATTGCAAGATGTCGATAGTCCATATCTCGGAAACTATAAGAGATAATGCAACTTGGCAATCGGCAATGTAATTAGCATGCCGAATATTACTTGGAATGTGAATTACAACGAAATCGCTAATTCATAAAACCATTTTACAATTCTGGCCCAAGTTAGAAGCAGAGCCAATATTGCAAGATGTCGATAGTCCATATCTCGAAAACTATAAGAGATAATGCAATTTGGCAATCGGCAACGTAATTAGCATGCCGAATATTACTTGGAATGTGAATTACAACGAAATCGCTAATTCATAAGACCATTTTACAATTCTGGCCCAAGTTAGAAGCAGAGCCAATATTGCAAGATGTCGATAGTCCATATCTCGGAAACTATAAGAGATAATGCAATTTGGCAATCGGCAACGTAATTAGCATGCCGAATATTACTTGTAATGTGAATTACAACGAAATCGCTAATTCATAAGACCATTTTACAATTCTGGCCCAAGTTAGAAGCAGAGCCAATATTGCAAGATGTCGATAGTCCATATCTCGGAAACTATATGAGATAATGCAATTTGGCAATCCGCAACGTAATTAGCATGCCGAATATTACTTGGAATGTGAATTACAACGAAATCGCTAATTCATAAGACCATTTTACAATTCTGGCCCAAGTTAGAAGCAGAGCCAATATTGCAAGATGGCGATAGTCCATATCTCGGAAACTATAAGAGATAATGCAATTTGGCAATCGGCAACGTAATTAGCATGCCGAATATTACTTGGAATGTGAATTACAACGAAATCGCTAATTCATAAGACCATTTTACAATTCTGGCCCAAGTTAGAAGCAGAGCCAATATTGCATGATGTCGATAGTCCATATCTCGGAAACTATAAGAGATAATGCAATTTGGCAATCGTCAACGTAATTAGCATGCCGAATATTACTTAGAATGTGAATTGGAGCGAAATCGCTAATTCATAAGACCATTTTACAATTCTGGCCCAAGTTAGAAGCAGAGCCAATATTGCAAGATGTCGATAGTCCATATCTCGGAAACTATAAGAGATATTGCAATTTGGCCATCGGCAGTGTAATTAGCATGAAGAATATTACTTGGAATGTGAATTACAACGAAATCGCAAATTCATAAGACCATTTTACAATTCTGGCTCAAGTTAGAAACAGAGCCAATATTGCAAGATGTCGATAGTCCATATCTCGGAAACTATAAGAGATAATGCAATTTGGCAATCGGCAACGTAATTAGCATGCCGAATATTACTTGGAATGTGAATTGGAGCGAAATCGCTAATTCATAAGACCATTTTACAATTCTGGCCCAAGTTAGAAGCAGAGCCAATATTGCAAGATGTCGATAGTCCATATCTCGGAAACTATAAGAGATAATGCAATTTGGCAATCGGCAACGTAATTAGCATTCCGAATATTACTTGGAATGTGAACTGGAGCGAAATCGCTAATTCATAAGACCATTTTACAATTTTGACCCAAGTTAGAAGAAGAGCCAATATTGTAAAATGTCGATAGTCCATATCTCGGAAACTATAAGAGGTAATGCAATTTGGCCATCGGCAGTGTAATTAGCATGCCGAATATTACTTGGAATGTGAATTGGAGCGAAATCGCTAATTCATAAGACCATTTTACAATTCTGGCCCAAGTTAGAAGCAGAGCCAATATTGCAAGATGTCGATAGTCCATATCTCGGAAACTATAAGAGATAATGCAATTTGGCAATCGGCAACGTAATTAGCATGCCGAAAATTACTTGGAATGTGAATTACAACGAAATCGCTAATTCATAAGAAAATTTTACAATTCTGGCCCAAGTTAGAAGCAGAGCCAATATTGCAAGATGTCGATAGTCCATATCTCGGAAACTATAAGAGATAATGCAACTTGGCAATCGGCAATGTAATTAGCATGCCGAATATTACTTGGAATGTGAATTACAACGAAATCGCTAATTCATAAAACCATTTTACAATTCTGGCCCAAGTTAGAAGCAGAGCCATTATTGCAAGATGTCGATAGTCCATATCTCGAAAACTATAAGAGATAATGCAATTTTGCATTAGGTAACGTAATTAGCATGCCGAATATTACTTGGAATGTGAATTACAACGAAATCGCTAATTCATAAGACCATTTTACAATTCTGGCCCAAGTTAGAAGCAGAGCCAATATTGCAAGATGTCGATAGTCCATATCTCGGAAACTATAAGAGATAATGCAATTTGGCAATCCGCAACGTAATTAGCATGCCGAATATTACTTGGAATGAGAATTACAACGAAATCGCTAATTCATAAGACCATTTTATAATTCTGGCCCATGTTAGAAGCAGAGAACAATATTGCAAGATGTCGATAGTCCATATCTCGGAAACTATAAGCGATAATGCAATTTGGCAATCGGCAACGTAATTAGCATGCCGAATATTACTTGGAATGTGAATAACAACGAAATCGCTAATTCATAAGACCATTTTACAATTCTGGCCCAAGTTAGAAGAAGAGCCAATATTGCAAGATGTCGATAGTCCATATCTCGGAAACTATAAGAGGTAATGCAATTTGGCAATCGGCAACGTAATTAGCATGCCGAATATTACTTGGAATGTGAATTACAACGAAATCGCTAATTCATAAGACCATTTTACAATTCTGGCCCAAGTTAGAAGCAGAGCCAATATTGCAAGTTGTCGATAGTCCATATCTCGGAAACTATAAGAGATAATGCAATTTGGCAATCGGCAACGTAATTAGCATGCCGAATATTACTTGGAATGTGAATTGAAGCGAAATCGCTAATTCATAAGACCATTTTACAATTCTGGCCCAAGTTAGAAGCAGAGCCAATATTGCAAGATGTCGAGAGCCCATATCTCGGAAACTATAAGAGATAATGCAATTTGGCAATCGGCAACGTAATTAGCATGCCGAATATTACTTGGAATGTGAACTGGAGCGAAATCGCTAATTCATAAGACCATTTTACAATTTTGACCCAAGTTAGAAGAAGAGCCAATATTGTAAAATGTCGATAGTCCATATCTCGGAAACTATAAGAGATAATGCAATTTGGCCACCGGCAGTGTAATTAGCATGGCGAATATTACTTGGAATGTGAATTACAACGAAATCGCAAATTCATAAGACCATTTTACAATTCTGGCTCAAGTTAGAAGCAGAGCCAATATTGCAAGATGTCGATAGTCCATATCTCGGAAACTATAAGAGATAATGCAATTTGGCCATCGGCAGTGTAATTAGCATGTCGAATATTACTTGGAATGTGAATTACAACGAAATCGCAAATTCATAAGACCATTTTACAATTCTGGCCCAAGTTAGAAGCAGAGCCAATATTGCAAGATGTCGATAGCCCATATCTCGGAAACTATAAGAGATAATGCAATTTGGCAATCGGCAACGTAATTAGCATGCCGAATATTACTTGGAATGTGAATTACAACGAAATCGCTAATTCATAAGACCATTTTACATTTCTGGCCCAAGTTAGAAGCAGAGCCAATATTGCAAGATGTCGATAGTCCATATCTCGGAAACTATAAGAGATAATGCAATTTGGCAATCGGCAACGTAATTAGCATGACGAATATTACTTGGAATGTGAATTACAACGAAATCGCAAATTCATAAGACCATTTTACAATTCTGGCCCAAGTTAGAAGCAGAGCCAATATTGCAAGATGTCGATAGTCCATATCTCGGAAACTATAAGAGATAATGCAATTTGGCAATCGGCAACGTAATTAGCATGCCGAATATTACTGGGAATGTGAATTGGAGCGAAATTGCTAATTCATAAGACCATTTTACAATTCTGGACCAAGTTAGAAGCAGAGCCAATATTGCAAGATGTCGATAGTCCATATCTCGGAAACTATAAGAGATAATGCAATTTGGCAATCGGCAACGTAATTAGCATGCCGAATATTACTTGGAATGTGAACTAGAGCGAAATCGCTAATTCATAAGACCATTTTACAATTTTGACCCAAGTTAGAAGAAGAGCCAATATTGTAAAATGTCGATAGTCCATATCTCGGAAACTATAAGAGATAATGCAATTTGGCCATCGGCAGTGTAATTAGCATGCCGAATATTACTTGGAATGTGAATTACAACGAAATCGCAAATTCATAAGACCATTTTACAATTCTGGCTCAAGTTAGAAGCAGAGCCAATATTGCAAGATGTCGATAGTCCATATCTCGGAAACTATAAGAGATAATGAAATTTGGCAATCGGCAACGTAATTAGCATGTCGAATATTACTTGGAATGTGAATTACAACGAGATCGCTAATTCATAAGACCATTTTACAATTCTGGTCCAAGTTAGAAGCAGAGCCAATATTGCAAGATGTCGATAGTCCATATCTCGGAAACTATGAGAGATAATGCAGTTTGGCAATCGGCAACGTAATTAGCATGCCGAATATTACTTGGAATGTGAATTACAACGAAATCGCTAATTCATAAGACCATTTTACAATTCTGGCCCAAGTTAGAAGCAGAGCCAATATTGCAAGATGTCGATAGTCCATATCTCGGAAACTATAAGAGATAATGCAATTTGGCAATCGGCAACGTAATTAGCATGCCGAATATTACTTGGAATGTGAATTGGAGCGAAATCGCTAATTCATAAGACCATTTTACAATTCTGGCCCAAGTTAGAAGCAGAGCCAATATTGCAAGATGTCGATAGTCCATATCTGTGAAACTATAAGAGATAATGCAATTTGGCAATCGGCAACGTAATTAGTATGCCGAATATTAATTGGAATGTGAATTGGAGCGAAATTGCTAATTCATAAGACCATTTTACAATTTTGACCCAAGTTAGAAGCAGAGCCAATATTGTAAAATGTCGATAGTCCATATCTCGGAAACTATAAGAGATAATGCAATTTGGCAATCGGCAACGTAATTAGCATGCCGAATATTACTTGGAATGTGAATTACAACGAAATCGCTAATTCATAAGACCATTTTACAATTCTGGCCCAAGTTAGAAGCAGAGCCAATATTGCAAGATGTTGATAGTCCATATCTGGGAAACTATAAGAGATAATGCAATTTGGCAATCGGCAACGTAATTAGCATGCCGAATATTACTTGGAATGTGAATTGGAGCGAAATCGCTAATTCATAAGACCATTTTACAATTCTGGCCCAAGTTAGAAGCAGAGCCAATATTGCAAAATGTCGATAGTCCATATCTCGGAAACTATAAGAGATAATGCAATTTGGCAATCGGCAACGTAATTAGCATGCCGAATATTACTTGGAATGTGAACTGGAGCGAAATCGCTAATTCATTAGACCATTTTACAATTTTGACCCAAGTTAGAAGAAGAGCCAATATTGTAAAATGTCGATAGTCCATATCTCGGAAACTATAAGAGATAATGCAATTTGGCCATCGGCAGTGTAATTAGCATGCCGAATATTACTTGGAATGTGAATTGGAGCGAAATCGCTAATTCATAAGACCATTTTACAATTCTGGCCCAAGTTAGAAGCAGAGCCAATATTGCAAGATGTCGATAGTCCATATCTCGGAAACTATAAGAGATAATGCAATTTGGCAATCGGCAACGTAATTAGCATGCCGAATATTACTTGGAATGTGAATTACAACGAAATCGCTAATTCATAAAACCATTTTACAATTCTGGCCCAAGTTAGAAGCAGAGCCAATATTGCAAGATGTTGATAGTCCATATCTGGGAAACTATAAGAGATAATGCAATTTGGCAATCGGCAACGTAATTGGCATGCCGAATATTACTTGGAATGTGAATTGGAGCGAAATTTCTAATTCATAAGACCATTTTACAATTTTGACCCAAGTTAGAAGCAGAGCCAATATTGCAAGATGTTGATAGTCCATATCTGGGAAACTATAAGAGATAATGCAATTTGGCAATCGGCAACGTAATTAGCATGCCGAATATTACTTGGAATGTGAATTGGAGCGAAATCGCTAATTCATAAGACCATTTTACAATTCTGGCCCAAGTTAGAAGCAGAGCCAATATTGCAAGAGGTCGATAGTCCATATCCCGGAAACTATAAGAGATAATGCAATATGGCAATCGGCAACGTAATTAGCATGCCGAATATTACTTGGAATGTGAACTGGAGCGAAATCGCTAATTCATAAGACCATTTTACAATTTTGACCCAAGTTAGAAGACGAGCCAATATTGTAATATGTCGATAGTCCATATCTCGGAAACTATAAGAGATAATGCAATTTGGCCATCGGCAGTGTAATTAGCATGCCGAATATTACTTGGAATGTGAATTACAACGGAATCGCAAATTCATAAGACCATTTTACAATTCTGGCTCAAGTTAGAAACAGAGCCAATATTGCAAGATGTCGATAGTCCATATCTCGGAAACTATAAGAGATAATGCAATTTGGCAATCGGCAACGTAATTAGCATGCCGAATATTACTTGGAATGTGAATTACAACGAAATCGCTAATTCATAAGACCATTTTACAATTCTGGCCCAAGTTAGAAGCAGAGCCAATATTGCAAGATGTCGATAGTCCATATCTCGGAAACTATAAGAGATAATGAAATTTGGCAATCGGCAACGTAATTAGCATGTCGAATATTACTTGGAATGTGAATTACAACGAGATCGCTAATTCATAAGACCATTTTACAATTCTGGTCCAAGTTAGAAGCAGAGCCAATATTGCAAGATGTCGATAGTCCATATCTCGGAAACTATGAGAGATAATGCAATTTGGCAATCGGCAACGTAATTAGCATGCCGAATATTACTTGGAATGTGAATTACAACGAAATCGCTAATTCATAAGACCATTTTACAATTCTGGCCCAAGTTAGAAGCAGAGCCAATATTGCAAGATGTCGATAGTCCATATCTCGGAAACTATAAGAGATAATGCAATTTGGCAATCGGCAACGTAATTAGCATGCCGAATATTACTTGGAATGTGAATTGGAGCGAAATCGCTAATTCATAAGACCATTTTACAATTCTGGCCCAAGTTAGAAGCAGAGCCAATATTGCAAGATGTCGATAGTCCATATCTGTGAAACTATAAGAGATAATGCAATTTGGCAATCGGCAACGTAATTAGTATGCCGAATATTAATTGGAATGTGAATTGGAGCGAAATTGCTAATTCATAAGACCATTTTACAATTTTGACCCAAGTTAGAAGCAGAGCCAATATTGTAAAATGTCGATAGTCCATATCTCGGAAACTATAAGAGATAATGCAATTTGGCAATCGGCAACGTAATTAGCATGCCGAATATTACTTGGAATGTGAATTACAACGAAATCGCTAATTCATAAGACCATTTTACAATTCTGGCCCAAGTTAGAAGCAGAGCCAATATTGCAAGATGTTGATAGTCCATATCTGGGAAACTATAAGAGATAATGCAATTTGGCAATCGGCAACGTAATTAGCATGCCGAATATTACTTGGAATGTGAATTGGAGCGAAATCGCTAATTCATAAGACCATTTTACAATTCTGGCCCAAGTTAGAAGCAGAGCCAATATTGCAAAATGTCGATAGTCCATATCTCGGAAACTATAAGAGATAATGCAATTTGGCAATCGGCAACGTAATTAGCATGCCGAATATTACTTGGAATGTGAACTGGAGCGAAATCGCTAATTCATTAGACCATTTTACAATTTTGACCCAAGTTAGAAGAAGAGCCAATATTGTAAAATGTCGATAGTCCATATCTCGGAAACTATAAGAGATAATGCAATTTGGCCATCGGCAGTGTAATTAGCATGCCGAATATTACTTGGAATGTGAATTGGAGCGAAATCGCTAATTCATAAGACCATTTTACAATTCTGGCCCAAGTTAGAAGCAGAGCCAATATTGCAAGATGTCGATAGTCCATATCTCGGAAACTATAAGAGATAATGCAATTTGGCAATCGGCAACGTAATTAGCATGCCGAATATTACTTGGAATGTGAATTACAACGAAATCGCTAATTCATAAAACCATTTTACAATTCTGGCCCAAGTTAGAAGCAGAGCCAATATTGCAAGATGTTGATAGTCCATATCTGGGAAACTATAAGAGATAATGCAATTTGGCAATCGGCAACGTAATTGGCATGCCGAATATTACTTGGAATGTGAATTGGAGCGAAATTTCTAATTCATAAGACCATTTTACAATTTTGACCCAAGTTAGAAGCAGAGCCAATATTGCAAGATGTTGATAGTCCATATCTGGGAAACTATAAGAGATAATGCAATTTGGCAATCGGCAACGTAATTAGCATGCCGAATATTACTTGGAATGTGAATTGGAGCGAAATCGCTAATTCATAAGACCATTTTACAATTCTGGCCCAAGTTAGAAGCAGAGCCAATATTGCAAGAGGTCGATAGTCCATATCCCGGAAACTATAAGAGATAATGCAATATGGCAATCGGCAACGTAATTAGCATGCCGAATATTACTTGGAATGTGAACTGGAGCGAAATCGCTAATTCATAAGACCATTTTACAATTTTGACCCAACTTAGAAGACGAGCCAATATTGTAATATGTCGATAGTCCATATCTCGGAAACTATAAGAGATAATGCAATTTGGCCATCGGCAGTGTAATTAGCATGCCGAATATTACTTGGAATGTGAATTACAACGGAATCGCAAATTCATAAGACCATTTTACAATTCTGGCTCAAGTTAGAAACAGAGCCAATATTGCAAGATGTCGATAGTCCATATCTCGGAAACTATAAGAGATAATGCAATTTGGCAATCGGCAACGTAATTAGCATGCCGAATATTACTTGGAATTTGAATTGGAGCGAAATCGCTAATTCATAAGACCATTTTACAATTCTGGCCCAAGTTAGAAGCAGAGCCAATATTGCAAGATGTCGATAGTCCATATCTCGGAAACTATAAGAGATAATGCAATTTGGCAATCGGCAACGTAATTAGCATGCCGAATATTACTTGGAATGTGAACTGGAGCGAAATCGCTAATTCATATGACCATTTTACAATTTTGACCCAAGTTAGAAGAAGAGCCAATATTGTAAAATGTCGATAGTCCATATCTCGGAAACTATAAGAGGTAATGCAATTTGGCCATCGGCAGTGTAATTAGCATGCCGAATATTACTTGGAATGTGAATTGGAGCGAAATCGCTAATTCATAAGACCATTTTACAATTCTGGCCCAAGTTAGAAGCAGAGCCAATATTGCAAGATGTCGATAGTCCATATCTCGGAAACTATAAGAGATAATGCAATTTGGCAATCGGCAACGTAATTAGCATGCCGAATATTACTTGGAATGTGAATTACAACGAAATCGCTAATTCATAAGACCATTTTACATTTCTGGCCCAAGTTAGAAGCAGAGCCAATATTGCAAGATGTCGATAGTCCATATCTCGGAAACTATAAGAGATAATGCAATTTGGCAATCGGCAACGTAATTAGCATGACGAATATTACTTGGAATGTGAATTACAACGAAATCGCTAATTCATAAGACCATTTTACAATTCTGGCCCAAGTTAGAAGCAGAGCCAATATTGCAAGATGTCGATAGTCCATATCTCGGAAACTATAAGAGATAATGCAATTTGGCAATCGGCAACGTAATTAGCATGCCGAATATTACTGGGAATGTGAATTGGAGCGAAATTGCTAATTCATAAGACCATTTTACAATTCTGGACCAAGTTAGAAGCAGAGCCAATATTGCAAGATGTCGATAGACCATATCTCGGAAACTATAAGAGATAATGCAATTTGGCAATCGGCAACGTAATTAGCATGCCGAATATTACTTGGAATGTGAACTGGAGCGAAATCGCTAATTCATAAGACCATTTTACAATTTTGACCCAAGTTAGAAGAAGAGCCAATATTGTAAAATGTCGATAGTCCATATCTCGGAAACTATAAGAGATAATGCAATTTGGCCATCGGCAGTGTAATTAGCATGCCGAATATTACTTGGAATGTGAATTACAACGAAATCGCAAATTCATAAGACCATTTTACAATTCTGGCTCAAGTTAGAAGCAGAGCCAATATTGCAAGATGTCGATAGTCCATATCTCGGAAACTATAAGAGATAATGAAATTTGGCAATCGGCAACGTAATTAGCATGTCGAATATTACTTGGAATGTGAATTACAACGAGATCGCTAATTCATAAGACCATTTTACAATTCTGGTCCAAGTTAGAAGCAGAGCCAATATTGCAAGATGTCGATAGTCCATATCTCGGAAACTATGAGAGATAATGCAATTTGGCAATCGGCAACGTAATTAGCATGCCGAATATTACTTGGAATGTGAATTACAACGAAATCGCTAATTCATAAGACCATTTTACAATTCTGGCCCAAGTTAGAAGCAGAGCCAATATTGCAAGATGTCGATAGTCCATATCTCGGAAACTATAAGAGATAATGCAATTTGGCAATCGGCAACGTAATTAGCATGCCGAATATTACTTGGAATGTGAATTGGAGCGAAATCGCTAATTCATAAGACCATTTTACAATTCTGGCCCAAGTTAGAAGCAGAGCCAATATTGCAAGATGTCGATAGTCCATATCTGTGAAGCTATAAGAGATAATGCAATTTGGCAATCGGCAACGTAATTAGTATGCCGAATATTACTTGGAATGTGAATTGGAGCGAAATTGCTAATTCATAAGACCATTTTACAATTTTGACCCAAGTTAGAAGCAGAGCCAATATTGTAAAATGTCGATAGTCCATATCTCGGAAACTATAAGAGATAATGCAATTTGGCAATCGGCAACGTAATTAGCATGCCGAATATTACTTGGAATGTGAATTACAACGAAATCGCTAATTCATAAGACCATTTTACAATTCTGGCCCAAGTTAGAAGCAGAGCCAATATTGCAAGATGTTGATAGTCCATATCTGGGAAACTATAAGAGATAATGCAATTTGGCAATCGGCAACGTAATTAGCATGCCGAATATTACTTGGAATGTGAATTGGAGCGAAATCGCTAATTCATAAGACCATTTTACAATTCTGGCCCAAGTTAGAAGCAGAGCCAATATTGCAAAATGTCGATAGTCCATATCTCGGAAACTATAAGAGATAATGCAATTTGGCAATCGGCAACGTAATTAGCATGCCGAATATTACTTGGAATGTGAACTGGAGCGAAATCGCTAATTCATTAGACCATTTTACAATTTTGACCCAAGTTAGAAGAAGAGCCAATATTGTAAAATGTCGATAGTCCATATCTCGGAAACTATAAGAGATAATGCAATTTGGCCATCGGCAGTGTAATTAGCATGCCGAATATTACTTGGAATGTGAATTGGAGCGAAATCGCTAATTCATAAGACCATTTTACAATTCTGGCCCAAGTTAGAAGCAGAGCCAATATTGCAAGATGTCGATAGTCCATATCTCGGAAACTATAAGAGATAATGCAATTTGGCAATCGGCAACGTAATTAGCATGCCGAATATTACTTGGAATGTGAATTACAACGAAATCGCTAATTCATAAAACCATTTTACAATTCTGGCCCAAGTTAGAAGCAGAGCCAATATTGCAAGATGTTGATAGTCCATATCTGGGAAACTATAAGAGATAATGCAATTTGGCAATCGGCAACGTAATTAGCATGCCGAATATTACTTGGAATGTGAATTGGAGCGAAATTTCTAATTCATAAGACCATTTTACAATTTTGTCCCAAGTTAGAAGCAGAGCCAATATTGCAAGATGTTGATAGTCCATATCTGGGAAACTATAAGAGATAATGCAATTTGGCAATCGGCAACGTAATTAGCATGCCCAATATTACTTGGAATGTGAATTGGAGCGAAATCGCTAATTCATAAGACCATTTTACAATTCTGGCCCAAGTTAGAAGCAGAGCCAATATTGCAAGAGGTCGATAGTCCATATCCCGGAAACTATAAGAGATAATGCAATTTGGCAATCGGCAACGTAATTAGCATGCCGAATATTACTTGGAAAGTGAACTGGAGCGAAATCGCTAATTCATAAGACCATTTTACAATTTTGACCCAAGTTAGGAGACGAGCCAATATTGTAATATGTCGATAGTCCATATCTCGGAAACTATAAGAGATAATGCAATTTGGCCATCGGCAGTGTAATTAGCATGCCGAATATTACTTGGAATGTGAATTACAACGGAATCGCAAATTCATAAGACCATTTTACAATTCTGGCTCAAGTTAGAAACAGAGCCAATATTGCAAGATGTCGATAGTCCATATCTCGGAAACTATAAGAGATAATGCAATTTGGCAATCGGCAACGTAATTAGCATGCCGAATATTACTTGGAATTTGAATTGGAGCGAAATCGCTAATTCATAAGACCATTTTACAATTCTGGCCCAAGTTAGAAGCAGAGCCAATATTGCAAGATGATGATAGTCCATATCTCGGAAACTATAAGAGATAATGCAATTTGGGAATCGGCAACGTAATTAGCATGCCGAATATTACTTGGAATGTGAACTGGAGCGAAATCGCTAATTCATATGACCATTTTACAATTTTGACCCAAGTTAGAAGAAGAGCCAATATTGTAAAATGTCGATAGTCCATATCTCGGAAACTATAAGAGGTAATGCAATTTGGCCATCGGCAGTGTAATTAGCATGCCGAATATTACTTGGAATGTGAATTGGAGCGAAATCGCTAATTCATAAGACCATTTTACAATTCTGGCCCAAGTTAGAAGCAGAGCCAATATTGCAAGATGTCGATAGTCCATATCTCGGAAACTATAAGAGATAATGCAATTTGGCAATCGGCAACGTAATTAGCATGCCGAATATTACTTGGAATGTGAATTACAACGAAATCGCTAATTCATAAGACCATTTTACAATTCTGGCCCAAGTTAGAAGCAGAGCCAATATTGCAAGATGTCGATAGTCCATATCTCGGAAACTATAAGAGATAATGCAACTTGGCAATCGGCAATGTAATTAGCATGCCGAATATTACTTGGAATGTGAATTACAACGAAATCGCTAATTCATAAAACCATTTTACAATTCTGGCCCAAGTTAGAAGCAGAGCCAATATTGCAAGATGTCGATAGTCCATATCTCGAAAACTATAAGAGATAATGCAATTTGGCAATCGGCAACGTAATTAGCATGCCGAATATTACTTGGAATGTGAATTACAACGAAATCGCTAATTCATAAGACCATTTTACAATTCTGGCCCAAGTTAGAAGCAGAGCCAATATTGCAAGATGTCGATAGTCCATATCTCGGAAACTAAAAGAGATAATGCAATTTGGCAATCGGCAACGTAATTAGCATGCCGAATATTACTTGTAATGTGAATTACAACGAAATCGCTAATTCATAAGACCATTTTACAATTCTGGCCCAAGTTAGAAGCAGAGCCAATATTGCAAGATGTCGATAGTCCATATCTCGGAAACTATATGAGATAATGCAATTTGGCAATCCGCAACGTAATTAGCATGCCGAATATTACTTGGAATGTGAATTACAACGAAATCGCTAATTCATAAGACCATTTTACAATTCTGGCCCAAGTTAGAAGCAGAGCCAATATTGCAAGATGTCGATAGTCCATATCTCGGAAACTATAAGAGATAATGCAATTTGGCAATCGGCAACGTAATTAGCATGCCGAATATTACTTGGAATGTGAATTACAACGAAATCGCTAATTCATAAGACCATTTTACAATTCTGGCCCAAGTTAGAAGCAGAGCCAATATTGCAAGATGTCGATAGTCCATATCTCGGAAACTATAAGAGATAATGCAATTTGGCAATCGTCAACGTAATTAGCATGCCGAATATTACTTGGAATGTGAATTGGAGCGAAATCGCTAATTCATAAGACCATTTTACAATTCTGGCCCAAGTTAGAAGCAGAGCCAATATTGCAAGATGTCGATAGTCCATATCTCGGAAACTATAAGAGATATTGCAATTTGGCCATCGGCAGTGTAATTAGCATGAAGAATATTACTTGGAATGTGAATTACAACGAAATCGCAAATTCATAAGACCATTTTACAATTCTGGCTCAAGTTAGAAACAGAGCCAATATTGCAAGATGTCGATAGTCCATATCTCGGAAACTATAAGAGATAATGCAATTTGGCAATCGGCAACGTAATTAGCATGCCGAATATTACTTGGAATGTGAATTACAACGAAATCGCTAATTCATAAGACCATTTTACAATTCTGGCCCAAGTTAGAAGCAGAGCCAATATTGCAAGATGTTGATAGTCCATATCTGGGAAACTATAAGAGATAATGCAATTTGGCAATCGGCAACGTAATTAGCATGCCGAATATTACTTGGAATGTGAATTGGAGCGAAATCGCTAATTCATAAGACCATTTTACAATTCTGGCCCAAGTTAGAAGCAGAGCCAATATTGCAAAATGTCGATAGTCCATATCTCGGAAACTATAAGAGATAATGCAATTTGGCAATCGGCAACGTAATTAGCATGCCGAATATTACTTGGAATGTGAACTGGAGCGAAATCGCTAATTCATTAGACCATTTTACAATTTTGACCCAAGTTAGAAGAAGAGCCAATATTGTAAAATGTCGATAGTCCATATCTCGGAAACTATAAGAGATAATGCAATTTGGCCATCGGCAGTGTAATTAGCATGCCGAATATTACTTGGAATGTGAATTGGAGCGAAATCGCTAATTCATAAGACCATTTTACAATTCTGGCCCAAGTTAGAAGCAGAGCCAATATTGCAAGATGTCGATAGTCCATATCTCGGAAACTATAAGAGATAATGCAATTTGGCAATCGGCAACGTAATTAGCATGCCGAATATTACTTGGAATGTGAATTACAACGAAATCGCTAATTCATAAAACCATTTTACAATTCTGGCCCAATTTAGAAGCAGAGCCAATATTGCAAGATGTTGATAGTCCATATCTGGGAAACTATAAGAGATAATGCAATTTGGCAATCGGCAACGTAATTAGCATGCCGAATATTACTTGGAATGTGAATTGGAGCGAAATTTCTAATTCATAAGACCATTTTACAATTTTGTCCCAAGTTAGAAGCAGAGCCAATATTGCAAGATGTTGATAGTCCATATCTGGGAAACTATAAGAGATAATGCAATTTGGCAATCGGCAACGTAATTAGTATGCCCAATATTACTTGGAATGTGAATTGGAGCGAAATCGCTAATTCATAAGACCATTTTACAATTCTGGCCCAAGTTAGAAGCAGAGCCAATATTGCAAGAGGTCGATAGTCCATATCCCGGAAACTATAAGAGATAATGCAATTTGGCAATCGGCAACGTAATTAGCATGCCGAATATTACTTGGAAAGTGAACTGGAGCGAAATCGCTAATTCATAAGACCATTTTACAATTTTGACCCAAGTTAGGAGACGAGCCAATATTGTAATATGTCGATAGTCCATATCTCGGAAACTATAAGAGATAATGCAATTTGGCCATCGGCAGTGTAATTAGCATGCCGAATATTACTTGGAATGTGAATTACAACGGAATCGCAAATTCATAAGACCATTTTACAATTCTGGCTCAAGTTAGAAACAGAGCCAATATTGCAAGATGTCGATAGTCCGTATCTCGGAAACTATAAGAGATAATGCAATTTGGCAATCGGCAACGTAATTAGCATGCCGAATATTACTTGGAATTTGAATTGGAGCGAAATCGCTAATTCATAAGACCATTTTACAATTCTGGCCCAAGTTAGAAGCAGAGCCAATATTGCAATATGTCGATAGTCCATATCTCGGAAACTATAAGAGATAATGCAATTTGGCAATCGGCAACGTAATTAGCATGCCGAATATTACTTGGAATGTGAACTGGAGCGAAATCGCTAATTCATATGACCATTTTACAATTTTGACCCAAGTTAGAAGAAGAGCCAATATTGTAAAATGTCGATAGTCCATATCTCGGAAACTATAAGAGATAATGCAATTTGGCCATCGGCAGTGTAATTAGCATGCCGAATATTACTTAGAATGTGAATTGGAGCGAAATCGCTAATTCATAAGACCATTTTACAATTCTGGCCCAAGTTAGAAGCAGAGTCAATATTGCAAGATGTCGATAGTCCATATCTCGGAAACTATAAGGGATAATGCAATTTGGCAATCGGCAACGTAATTAGCATGCCGAATATTACTTGGAATGTGAATTACAACGAAATCGCTAATTCATAAGACCATTTTACAATTCTGGCCCAAGTTAGAAGCAGAGCCAATATTGCAAGATGTCGATAGTCCATATCTCGGAAACTATAAGAGATAATGCAACTTGGCAATCGGCAATGTAATTAGCATGCCGAATATTACTTGGAATGTGAATTACAACGAAATCGCTAATTCATAAAACCATTTTACAATTCTGGCCCAAGTTAGAAGCAGAGCCAATATTGCAAGATGTCGATAGTCCATATCTCGAAAACTATAAGAGATAATGCAATTTGGCAATCGGCAACGTAATTAGCATGCCGAATATTACTTGGAATGTGAATTACAACGAAATCGCTAATTCATAAGACCATTTTACAATTCTGGCCCAAGTTAGAAGCAGAGCCAATATTGCAAGATGTCGATAGTCCATATCTCGGAAACTAAAAGAGATAATGCAATTTGGCAATCGGCAACGTAATTAGCATGCCGAATATTACTTGTAATGTGAATTACAACGAAATCGCTAATTCATAAGACCATTTTACAATTCTGGCCCAAGTTAGAAGCAGAGCCAATATTGCAAGATGTCGATAGTCCATATCTCGGAAACTATATGAGATAATGCAATTTGGCAATCCGCAACGTAATTAGCATGCCGAATATTACTTGGAATGTGAATTACAACGAAATCGCTAATTCATAAGACCATTTTACAATTCTGGCCCAAGTTAGAAGCAGAGCCAATATTGCAAGATGTCGATAGTCCATATCTCGGAAACTATAAGAGATAATGCAATTTGGCAATCGGCAACGTAATTAGCATGCCGAATATTACTTGGAATGTGAATTACAACGAAATCGCTAATTCATAAGACCATTTTACAATTCTGGCCCAAGTTAGAAGCAGAGCCAATATTGCAAGATGTCGATAGTCCATATCTCGGAAACTATAAGAGATAATGCAATTCGGCAATCGTCAACGTAATTAGCATGACGAATATTACTTGGAATGTGAATTGGAGCGAAATCGCTAATTCATAAGACCATTTTACAATTCTGGCCCAAGTTAGAAGCAGAGCCAATATTGCAAGATGTCGATAGTCAATATCTCGGAAACTATAAGAGATATTGCAATTTGGCCATCGGCAGTGTAATTAGCATGAAGAATATTACTTGGAATGTGAATTACAACGAAATCGCAAATTCATAAGACCATTTTACAATTCTGGCTCAAGTTAGAAACAGAGCCAATATTGCAAGATGTCGATAGTCCATATCTCGGAAACTATAAGAGATAATGCAATTTGGCAATCGGCAACGTAATTAGCATGCCGAATATTACTTGGAATGTGAATTGGAGCGAAATCGCTAATTCATAAGACCATTTTACAATTCTGGCCCAAGTTAGAAGCAGAGCCAATACTGCAAGATGTCGATAGTCCATATCTCGGAAACTATAAGAGATAATGCAATTTGGCAATCGGCAACGTAATTAGCATTCCGAATATTACTTGGAATGTGAACTGGAGCGAAATCGCTAATTGATAAGACCATTTTACAATTTTGACCCAAGTTAGAAGAGGAGCCAATATTGTAAAATGTCGATAGTCCATATCTCGGAAACTATAAGAGGTAATGCAATTTGGCCATCGGCAGTGTAATTAGCATGCCGAATATTACTTGGAATGTGAATTGGAGCGAAATCGCTAATTCATAAGACCATTTTACAATTCTGGCCCAAGTTAGAAGCAGAGCCAATATTGCAAGATGTCGATAGTCCATATCTCGGAAACTATAAGAGATAATGCAATTTGGCAATCGGCAACGTAATTAGCATGCCGAATATTACTTGGAATGTGAATTACAACGAAATCGCTAATTTATAAGAAAATTTTACAATTCTGGCCCAAGTTAGAAGCAGAGCCAATATTGCAAGATGTCGATAGTCCATATCTCGGAAACTATAAGAGATAATGCAACTTGGCAATCGGCAATGTAATTAGCATGCCGAATATTACTTGGAATGTGAATTACAACGAAATCGCTAATTCATAAAACCATTTTACAATTCTGGCCCAAGTTAGAAGCAGAGCCAATATTGCAAGATGTCGATAGTCCATATCTCGAAAACTATAAGAGATAATGCAATTTGGCAATCGGCAACGTAATTAGCATGCCGAATATTACTTGGAATGTGAATTACAATGAAATCGCTAATTCATAAGACCATTTTACAATTCTGGCCCAAGTTAGAAGCAGAGACAATATTGCAAGATGTCGATAGTCCATATCTCGGAAACTATATGAGATAATGCAATTTGGCAATCGGCAACGTAATTAGCATGCCGACTATTACTTGGAATGTGAATTACAACGAAATCGCTAATTCATAAGACCATTTTACAATTCTGGCCCAAGTTAGAAGCAGAGCCAATATTGCAATATGTCGATAGTCCATATCTCGGAAACTATAAGAGATAATGCAATTTGGCAATCGGCAACGTAATTAGCATGCCGAATATTACTTGAAATGTGAATTACAACGAAATCGCTAATTCATAAGACCATTTTACAATTCTGGCCCAAGTTAGAAGCAGAGCCAATATTGCAAGATGTCGATAGTCCATATCTCGGAAACTATAAGAGATAATGCAATTTGGCAATCGGCAACGTAATTAGCATGCCGAATATTACTTGGAATGTGAATTGGAGCGAAATCGCTAATTCATAAGACCATTTTACAATTCTGGCCCAAGTTAGAAGCAGAGCCAATATTGCAAGATGTCGATAGCCCATATCTCGGAAACTATAAGAGATAATGCAATTTGGCAATCGGCAACGTAATTAGCATGCCGAATATTACTTGGAATGTGAACTGGAGCGAAATCGCTAATTCATAAGACCATTTTACAATTTTGACCCAAGTTAGAAGAAGAGCCAATATTGTAAAATGTCGATAGTCCATATCTCGGAAACTATAAGAGATAATGCAATTTGGCCACCGGCAGTGTAATTAGCATGGCGAATATTACTTGGAATGTGAATTACAACGAAATCGCAAATTCATAAGACCATTTTACAATTCTGGCCCAAGTTAGAAGCAGAGCCAATATTGCAAGATGTCGATAGCCCATATCTCGGAAACTATAAGAGATAATGCAATTTGGCAATCGGCAACGTAATTAGCATGCCGAATAGTACTTGGAATGTGAATTACAACGAAATCGCTAATTCATAAGACCATTTTACAATTCTGGCCCAAGTTAGAAGCAGAGCCAATATTGCAAGATGTCGATAGTCCATATCTCGGAAACTATAAGAGATAATGCAATTTGGCAATCGGCAACGTAATTAGCATGCCGAATATTACTTGGAATGTGAATTGGAGCGAAATCGCTAATTCATAAGACCATTTTACAATTCTGGCCCAAGTTAGAAGCAGAGCCAATATTGCAAGATGTCGATAGTCCATATCTGTGAAACTATAAGAGATAATGCAATTTGGCAATCGGCAACGTAATTAGTATGCCGAATATTACTTGGAATGTGAATTGGAGCGAAATTGCTAATTCATAAGACCATTTTACAATTTTGACCCAAGTTAGAAGCAGAGCCAATATTGTAAAATGTCGATAGTCCATATCTCGGAAACTATAAGAGATAATGCAATTTGGCAATCGGCAACGTAATTAGCATGCCGAATATTACTTGGAATGTGAATTACAACGAAATCGCTAATTCATAAGACCATTTTACAATTCTGGCCCAAGTTAGAAGCAGAGCCAATATTGCAAGATGTTGATAGTCCATATCTGGGAAACTATAAGAGATAATGCAATTTGGCAATCGGCAACGTAATTAGCATGCCGAAAATTACTTGGAATGTGAATTGGAGCGAAATCGCTAATTCATAAGACCATTTTACAATTCTGGCCCAAGTTAGAAGCAGAGCCAATATTGCAAAATGTCGATAGTCCATATCTCGGAAACTATAAGAGATAATGCAATTTGGCAATCGGCAACGTAATTAGCATGCCGAATATTACTTGGAATGTGAACTGGAGCGAAATCGCTAATTCATTAGACCATTTTACAATTTTGACCCAAGTTAGAAGAAGAGCCAATATTGTAAAATGTCGATAGTCCATATCTCGGAAACTATAAGAGATAATGCAATTTGGCCATCGGCAGTGTAATTAGCATGACGAATATTACTTGGAATGTGAATTGGAGCGAAATCGCTAATTCATAAGACCATTTTACAATTCTGGCCCAAGTTAGAAGCAGAGCCAATATTGCAAGATGTCGATAGTCCATATCTCGGAAACTATAAGAGATAATGCAATTTGGCAATCGGCAACGTAATTAGCATGCCGAATATTACTTGGAATGTGAATTACAACGAAATCGCTAATTCATAAAACCATTTTACAATTCTGGCCCAAGTTAGAAGCAGAGCCAATATTGCAAGATGTTGATAGTCCATATCTGGGAAACTATAAGAGATAATGCAATTTGGCAATCGGCAACGTAATTAGCATGCCGAATATTACTTGGAATGTGAATTGGAGCGAAATTTCTAATTCATAAGACCATTTTACAATTTTGACCCAAGTTAGAAGCAGAGCCAATATTGCAAGATGTTGATAGTCCATATCTGGGAAACTATAAGAGATAATGCAATTTGGCAATCGGCAACGTAATTAGCATGCCGAATATTACTTGGAATGTGAATTGGAGCGAAATCGCTAATTCATAAGACCATTTTACAATTCTGGCCCAAGTTAGAAGAAGAGCCAATATTGCAAGAGGTCGATAGTCCATATCCCGGAAACTATAAGAGATAATGCAATTTGGCAATCGGCAACGTAATTAGCATGCCGAATATTACTTGGAATGTGAACTGGAGCGAAATCGCTAATTCATAAGACCATTTTACAATTTTGACCCAAGTTAGAAGACGAGCCAATATTGTAATATGTCGATAGTCCATATCTCGGAAACTATAAGAGATAATGCAATTTGGCCATCGGCAGTGTAATTAGCATGCCGAATATTACTTGGAATGTGAATTACAACGGAATCGCAAATTCATAAGACCATTTTACAATTCTGGCTCAAGTTAGAAACAGAGCCAATATTGCAAGATGTCGATAGTCCATATCTCGGAAACTATAAGAGATAATGCAATTTGGCAATCGGCAACGTAATTAGCATGCCGAATATTACTTGGAATTTGAATTGGAGCGAAATCGCTAATTCATAAGACCATTTTACAATTCTGGCCCAAGTTAGAAGCAGAGCCAATATTGCAAGATGTCGATAGTCCATATCTCGGAAACTATAAGAGATAATGCAATTTGGCAATCGGCAACGTAATTAGCATGCCGAATATTACTTGGAATGTGAACTGGAGCGAAATCGCTAATTCATATGACCATTTTACAATTTTGACCCAAGTTAGAAGAAGAGCCAATATTGTAAAATGTCGATAGTCCATATCTCGGAAACTATAAGAGGTAATGCAATTTGGCCATCGGCAGTGTAATTAGCATGCCGAATATTACTTGGAATGTGAATTGGAGCGAAATCGCTAATTCATAAGACCATTTTACAATTCTGGCCCAAGTTAGAAGCAGAGCCAATATTGCAAGATGTCGATAGTCCATATCTCGGAAACTATAAGAGATAATGCAATTTGGCAATCGGCAACGTAATTAGCATGCCGAATATTACTTGGAATGTGAATTACAACGAAATCGCTAATTCATAAGACCATTTTACAATTCTGGCCCAAGTTAGAAGCAGAGCCAATATTGCAAGATGTCGATAGTCCATATCTCGGAAACTATAAGAGATAATGCAACTTGGCAATCGGCAATGTAATTAGCATGCCGAATATTACTTGGAATGTGAATTACAACGAAATCGCTAATTCATAAAACCATTTTACAATTCTGGCCCAAGTTAGAAGCAGAGCCAATATTGCAAGATGTCGATAGTCCATATCTCGAAAACTATAAGAGATAATGCAATTTGGCAATCGGCAACGTAATTAGCATGCCGAATATTACTTGGAATGTGAATTACAACGAAATCGCTAATTCATAAGACCATTTTACAATTCTGGCCCAAGTTAGAAGCAGAGCCAATATTGCAAGATGTCGATAGTCCATATCTCGGAAACTAAAAGAGATAATGCAATTTGGCAATCGGCAACGTAATTAGCATGCCGAATATTACTTGTAATGTGAATTACAACGAAATCGCTAATTCCTAAGACCATTTTACAATTCTGGCCCAAGTTAGAAGCAGAGCCAATATTGCAAGATGTCGATAGTCCATATCTCGGAAACTATATGAGATAATGCAATTTGGCAATCCGCAACGTAATTAGCATGCCGAATATTACTTGGAATGTGAATTACAACGAAATCGCTAATTCATAAGACCATTTTACAATTCTGGCCCAAGTTAGAAGCAGAGCCAATATTGCAAGATGTCGATAGTCCATATCTCGGAAACTATAAGAGATAATGCAATTTGGCAATCGGCAACGTAATTAGCATGCCGAATATTACTTGGAATGTGAATTACAACGAAATCGCTAATTCATAAGACCATTTTACAATTCTGGCCCAAGTTAGAAGCAGAGCCAATATTGCAAGATGTCGATAGTCCATATCTCGGAAACTATAAGAGATAATGCAATTTGGCAATCGTCAACGTAATTAGCATGCCGAATATTACTTGGAATGTGAATTGGAGCGAAATCGCTAATTCATAAGACCATTTTACAATTCTGGCCCAAGTTAGAAGCAGAGCCAATATTGCAAGATGTCGATAGTCCATATCTCGGAAACTATAAGAGATATTGCAATTTGGCCATCGGCAGTGTAATTAGCATGAAGAATATTACTTGGAATGTGAATTACAACGAAATCGCAAATTCATAAGACCATTTTACAATTCTGGCCCAAGTTAGAAGCAGAGCCAATATTGCAAGATGTCGATAGTCCATATCTCGGAAACTATAAGAGATAATGCAACTTGGCAATCGGCAATGTAATTAGCATGCCGAATATTACTTGGAATGTGAATTACAACGAAATCGCTAATTCATAAAACCATTTTACAATTCTGGCCCAAGTTAGAAGCAGAGCCAATATTGCAAGATGTCGATAGTCCATATCTCGAAAACTATAAGAGATAATGCAATTTGGCAATCGGCAACGTAATTAGCATGCCGAATATTACTTGGAATGTGAATTACAACGAAATCGCTAATTCATAAGACCATTTTACAATTCTGGCCCAAGTTAGAAGCAGAGCCAATATTGCAAGATGTCGATAGTCCATATCTCGGAAACTATAAGAGATAATGCAATTTGGCAATCGGCAACGTAATTAGCATGCCGAATATTACTTGTAATGTGAATTACAACGAAATCGCTAATTCATAAGACCATTTTACAATTCTGGCCCAAGTTAGAAGCAGAGACAATATTGCAAGATGTCGATAGTCCATATCTCGGAAACTATATGAGATAATGCAATTTGGCAATCGGCAACGTAATTAGCATGCCGACTATTACTTGGAATGTGAATTACAACGAAATCGCTAATTCATAAGACCATTTTACAATTCTGGCCCAAGTTAGAAGCAGAGCCAATATTGCAATATGTCGATAGTCCATATCTCGGAAACTATCAGAGATAATGCAATTTGGCAATCGGCAACGTAATTAGCATGCCGAATATTACTTGAAATGTGAATTACAACGAAATCGCTAATTCATAAGACCATTTTACAATTCTGGCCCAAGTTAGAAGCAGAGCCAATATTGCAAGATGTCGATAGTCCATATCTCGGAAACTATAAGAGATAATGCAATTTGGCAATCGGCAACGTAATTAGCATGCCGAATATTACTTGGAATGTGAATTGGAGCGAAATCGCTAATTCATAAGACCATTTTACAATTCTGGCCCAAGTTAGAAGCAGAGCCAATATTGCAAGATGTCGATAGCCCATATCTCGGAAACTATAAGAGATAATGCAATTTGGCAATCGGCAACGTAATTAGCATGCCGAATATTACTTGGAATGTGAACTGGAGCGAAATCGCTAATTCATAAGACCATTTTACAATTTTGACCCAAGTTAGAAGAAGAGCCAATATTGTAAAATGTCGATAGTCCATATCTCGGAAACTATAAGAGATAATGCAATTTGGCCACCGGCAGTGTAATTAGCATGGCGAATATTACTTGGAATGTGAATTACAACGAAATCGCAAATTCATAAGGCCATTTTACAATTCTGGCTCAAGTTAGAAGCAGAGCCAATATTGCAAGATGTCGATAGTCCATATCTCGGAAACTATAGGAGATAATGCAATTTGGCCATCGGCGGTGTAATTAGCATGTCGAATATTACTTGGAATGTGAATTACAACGAAATCGCAAATTCATAAGACCATTTTACAATTCTGGCCCAAGTTAGAAGCAGAGCCAATATTGCAAGATGTCGATAGCCCATATCTCGGAAACTATAAGAGATAATGCAATTTGGCAATCGGCAACGTAATTAGCATGCCGAATATTACTTGGAATGTGAATTACAACGAAATCGCTAATTCATAAGACCATTTTACATTTCTGGCCCAAGTTAGAAGCAGAGCCAATATTGCAAGATGTCGATAGTCCATATCTCGGAAACTATAAGAGATAATGCAATTTGGCAATCGGCAACGTAATTAGCATGCCGAATATTACTTGGAATGTGAATTACAACGAAATCGCTAATTCATAAGACCATTTTACGATTCTGGCCCAAGTTAGAAGCAGAGCCAATATTGCAAGATGTCGATAGTCCATATCTCGGAAACTATAAGAGATAATGCAATTTGGCAATCGGCAACGTAATTAGCATGCCGAATATTACTTGGAATGTGAATTGGAGCGAAATTGCTAATTCATAAGACCATTTTACAATTCTGGACCAAGTTAGAAGCAGAGCCAATATTGCAAGATGTCGATAGACCATATCTCGGAAACTATAAGAGATAATGCAATTTGGCAATCGGCAACGTAATTAGCATGCCGAATATTACTTGGAATGTGAACTGGAGCGAAATCGCTAATTCATAAGACCATTTTACAATTTTGACCCAAGTTAGAAGAAGAGCCAATATTGTAAAATGTCGATAGTCCATATCTCGGAAACTATAAGAGATAATGCAATTTGGCCATCGGCAGTGTAATTAGCATGCCGAATATTACTTGGAATGTGAATTACAACGAAATCGCAAATTCATAAGACCATTTTACAATTCTGGCTCAAGTTAGAAGCAGAGCCAATATTGCAAGATGTCGATAGTCCATATCTCGGAAACTATAAGAGATAATGCAATTTGGCCATCGGCAGTGTAATTAGCATGTCGAATATTACTTGGAATGTGAATTACAACGAAATCGCAAATTCATAAGACCATTTTACAATTCTGGCCCAAGTTAGAAGCAGAGCCAATATTGCAAGATGTCGATAGCCCATATCTCGGAAACTATAAGAGATAATGCAATTTGGCAATCGGCAACGTAATTAGCATGCCGAACATTACTTGGAATGTGAATTACAACGAAATCGCTAATTCATAAGACCATTTTACAATTCTGGCCCAAGTTAGAAGCAGAGCCAATATTGCAAGATGTCGATAGTCCATATCTCGGAAACTATAAGAGATAATGCAATTTGGCAATCGGCAACGTAATTAGCATGCCGAATATTACTTGGAATGTGAATTACAACGAAATCGCTAATTCATAAGACCATTTTACAATTCTTGCCCAAGTTAGAAGCAGAGCCAATATTGCAAGATGTCGATAGTCCATATCTCGGAAACTATAAGAGATAATGCAATTTGGCAACTGGCAATGTAATTAGCATGCCGAATATTACTTGGAATGTGAACTGGAGCGAAATCGCTAATTCATAAGACCATTTTACAATTTTGACCCAAGTTAGAAGAAGAGCCAATATTGTAAAATGTCGATAGTCCATATCTCGGAAACTGTAAGAGATAATGCAATTTGGCCATCGGCAGTGTAATTAGCATGTCGAATATTACTTGGAATGTGAATAACAACGAAATCGCAAATTCATAAGACCATTTTACATTTCTGGCTCAAGTTAGAAGCAGAGCCAATATTGCAAGATGTCGATAGTCCATATCTCGGAAACTATAAGAGATAATGCAATTTGGCAATCGGCAACGTAATTAGCATGCCGAATATTACTTGGAATGTGAATTGGAGCGAAATCGCTAATTCATAAGACCATTTTACAATTCTGGCCCAAGTTAGAAGCAGAGCCAATATTGCAAGATGTCGATAGTCCATATCTCGGAAACTATAAGAGATAATGCAATTTGGCAATCGGCAACGTAATCAGCATGCCGAATATTACTTGGAATGTGAACTGGAGCGAAATCGCTAATTCATAAGACCATTTTAAAATTTTGACCCAAGTTAGAAGAAGAGCCAATATTGTAAAATGTCGATAGTCCATATCTCGGAAACTATAAGAGATAATGCAATTTGGCAAACGGCAACGTAATTAGCATGCCGAATATTACTTGGAATGTGAACTGGAGCGAAATCGATAATTCATAAGACCATTTTACAATTTTGACTCAAGTTAGAAGGAGAGCCAATATTGTAAAATGTCGATAGTCCATATCTCGGAAACTATAAGAGATAATGCAATTTGGCCATCGGCAGTGTAATTAGCATGCCGAATATTACTTGGAATGTGAATTACAACGAAATCGCAAATTCATAAGACCATTTTACAAATCTGGCTCAAGTTAGAAACAGAGCCAATATTGCAAGATGTCGATAGTCCATATCTCGGAAACTATAAGAGATAATGCAATTTGGCAATCGGCAACGTAATTAGCATGCCGAATATTACTTGGAATGTGAACTGGAGCGAAATCGATAATTCATAAGACCATTTTACAATTTTGACCCAAGTTAGAAGGAGAGCCAATATTATAAAATGTCGATAGTCCATATCTCGGAAACTATAAGAGATAATGCAATTTGGCCATCGGCAGTGTAATTAGCATGCCGAATATTACTTGGAATGTGAATTACAACGAAATCGCAAATTCATAAGACCATTTTACAATTCTGGCTCAAGTTAGAAACAGAGCCAATATTGCAAGATGTCGATAGTCCATATCTCGGAAACTATAAGAGATAATGCAATTTGGCAATCGGCAACGTAAATAGCATGCCGAATATTACTTGGAATGTGAACTGGAGCGAAATCGCTAATTCATAAGACCATTTTACAATTTTGACCCAAGTTAGAAGAAGAGCCAATATTGTAAAATGTCGATAGTCCATATCTCGGAAACTATAAGAGATAATGCAATTTGGCATTCGGCAACGTAATTAGCATGCCGAATATTGCTTGGAATGTGAATTGGAGCGAAATCGCTAATTCATAAGACCATTTTACAATTCTGGCCCAAGTTAGAAGCAGAGCCAATATTGCAAGATGTCGATAGTCCATATCTCGGAAACTATAAGAGATAATGCAATTTGGCAATCGGCAACGTAATTAGCATGCCGAATATTACTTGGAATGTGAACTGGAGCGAAATCGATAATTCATAAGACCATTTTACAATTTTGACCCAAGTTAGAAGAAGCGCCAATATTGTAAAATGTCGATAGTCCATATCTCGGAAACTATAAGAGATAATGCAATTTGGCCATCGGCAGTGCAATTAGCATGCCGAATATTACTTGGAATGTGAATTACAACGAAATCGCAAATTCATAAGACCATTTTACAATTCTGGCTCAAGTTAGAAACAGAGCCAATATTGCAAGATGTCGATAGTCCATATCTCGGAAACTATAAGAGATAATGCAATTTGGCAACCGGCAATGTAATTAGCATGCCGAATATTACTTGGAATGTGAACTGGAGCGAAATCGCTAATTCATAAGACCATTTTACAATTTTGACCCAAGTTAGAAGAAGAGCCAATATTGTAAAATGTCGATAGTCCATATCTCGGAAACTGTAAGAGATAATGCAATTTGGCCATCGGCAGTGTAATTAGCATGTCGAATATTACTTGGAATGTGAATAACAACGAAATCGCAAATTCATAAGACCATTTTACAATTCTGGCTCAAGTTAGAAGCAGAGCCAATATTGCAAGATGTCGATAGTCCATATCTCGGAAACTATAAGAGATAATGCAATTTGGCAATCGGCAACGTAATTAGCATGCCGAATATTACTTGGAATGTGAATTGGAGCGAAATCGCTAATTCATAAGACCATTTTACAATTCTGGCCCAAGTTAGAAGCAGAGCCAATATTGCAAGATGTCGATAGTCCATATCTCGGAAACTATAAGAGATAATGCAATTTGGCAATCGGCAACGTAATCAGCATGCCGAATATTACTTGGAATGTGAACTGGAGCGAAATCGCTAATTCATAAGACCATTTTAAAATTTTGACCCAAGTTAGAAGAAGAGCCAATATTGTAAAATGTCGATAGTCCATATCTCGGAAACTATAAGAGATAATGCAATTTGGCAAACGGCAACGTAATTAGCATGCCGAATATTACTTGGAATGTGAACTGGAGCGAAATCGATAATTCATAAGACCATTTTACAATTTTGACTCAAGTTAGAAGGAGAGCCAATATTGTAAAATGTCGATAGTCCATATCTCGGAAACTATAAGAGATAATGCAATTTGGCCATCGGCAGTGTAATTAGCATGCCGAATATTACTTGGAATGTGAATTACAACGAAATCTCAAATTCATAAGACCATTTTACAAATCTGGCTCAAGTTAGAAACAGAGCCAATATTGCAAGATGTCGATAGTCCATATCTCGGAAACTATAAGAGATAATGCAATTTGGCAATCGGCAACGTAATTAGCATGCCGAATATTACTTGGAATGTGAACTGGAGCGAAATCGATAATTCATAAGACCATTTTACAATTTTGACCCAAGTTAGAAGGAGAGCCAATATTATAAAATGTCGATAGTCCATATCTCGGAAACTATAAGAGATAATGCAATTTGGCCATCGGCAGTGTAATTAGCATGCCGAATATTACTTGGAATGTGAATTACAACGAAATCGCAAATTCATAAGACCATTTTACAATTCTGGCTCAAGTTAGAAACAGAGCCAATATTGCAAGATGTCGATAGTCCATATCTCGGAAACTATAAGAGATAATGCAATTTGGCAATCGGCAACGTAAATAGCATGCCGAATATTACTTGGAATGTGAACTGGAGCGAAATCGCTAATTCATAAGACCATTTTACAATTTTGACCCAAGTTAGAAGAAGAGCCAATATTGTAAAATGTCGATAGTCCATATCTCGGAAACTATAAGAGATAATGCAATTTGGCATTCGGCAACGTAATTAGCATGCCGAATATTGCTTGGAATGTGAATTGGAGCGAAATCGCTAATTCATAAGACCATTTTACAATTCTGGCCCAAGTTAGAAGCAGAGCCAATATTGCAAGATGTCGATAGTCCATATCTCGGAAACTATAAGAGATAATGCAATTTGGCAATCGGCAACGTAATTAGCATGCCGAATATTACTTGGAATGTGAACTGGAGCGAAATCGATAATTCATAAGACCATTTTACAATTTTGACCCAAGTTAGAAGAAGCGCCAATATTGTAAAATGTCGATAGTCCATATCTCGGAAACTATAAGAGATAATGCAATTTGGCCATCGGCAGTGCAATTAGCATGCCGAATATTACTTGGAATGTGAATTACAACGAAATCGCAAATTCATAAGACCATTTTACAATTCTGGCTCAAGTTAGAAACAGAGCCAATATTGCAAGATGTCGATAGTCCATATCTCGGAAACTATAAGAGATAATGCAATTTGGCAATCGGCAACGTAATTAGCATGCCGAATATTACTTGGAATGTGAATTGGAGCGAAATCGCTAATTCATAAGACCATTTTACAATTCTGGCCCAAGTTAGAAGCAGAGCCATTATTGCAAGATGTCGATAGTCCATATCTCGGAAACTATAAGAGATAATGCAATTTGACAATCGGCAACGTAATTAGCATGCCGAATATTACTTGGAATGTGAACTGGAGCGAAATCGATAATTCATAAGACCATTTTACAATTTTGACCCAAGTTAGAAGAAGAGCCAATATTGTAAAATGTCGATCGTCCATATCTCGGAAACTATAAGAGATAATGCAATTTGGCCATCGGCAGTGTAATTAGCATGCCGAATATTACTTGGAATGTGAATTATAACGAAATCGCAAATTCATAAGGCCATTTTACAATTCTGGCTCAAGTTAGAAACAGAGCCAATATTGCAAGATGTCGATAGTCCATATCTCGGAAACTATAAGGGATAATGCAATTTGGCAATCGGCAACGTAATTAGCATGCCGAATATTACTTGGAATGTGAATTGGAGCGAAATCGCTAATTCATAAGACCATTTTACAATTTTGAATCAAGTTAGAAGAAGAGCCAATATTGTAAAATGTCGATAGTCCATATCTCGGAAACTATAAGAGATAATGCAATTTGGCAATCGGCAACGTAATTAGCATGCCGAATATTGCTTGGAATGTGAATTGGAGCGAAATCGCTAATTCATAAAACCATTTTACAATTCTGGCCCAAGTTAGAAGCAGAGACAATATTGCAAGATGTCGATAGTCCATATCTCGGAAACTATAAGAGATAATGCGATTTGGCAATCGGCAACGTAATTAGCATGCCGAATATTGCTTGGAATGTGAATTGGAGCGAAATCGCTAATTCATAAAACCATTTTACAATTCTGGCCCAAGTTAGAAGCAGAGACAATATTGCAAGATGTCGATAGCCCATATCTCGGAAACTATAAGAGATAATGCAATTTGGCAATCGGCAACGTAATTAGCATGCCGAATATTACTTGGAATGTGAATTGGAGCGAAATCGCTAATTCATAAGACCATTTTACAATTCTGGCCCAAGTTAGAAGCAGAGCCAATATTGCAAGATGTCGATAGTCCATATCTCGGAAACTATAAGAGATAATGCAATTTGGCAATCGGCAACGTAATTAGCATCCCGAATATTACTTGGAATGTGAACTGGAGCGAAATCGCTAATTCATAAGACCATTTTACAATTTTGACCCAAGTTAGAAGAAGAGCCAATATTGTAAAATGTCGATAGTCCATATCTCGGAAACTATAAGAGATAATGCAATTTGGCCATCGGCAGTGTAATTAGCATGCCGAATATTACTTGGAATGTGAATTACAACGAAATCGCAAATTCATAAGACCATTTTACAATTCTGGCTCAAGTTAGAAGCAGAGCCAATATTGCAAGATGTCGATAGTCCATATCTCGGAAACTATAAGAGATAATGCAATCCGGCAATCGGCAACGTAATTAGCATGCCAAATATTACTTGGAATGTGAATTGGAGCGAAATTGCTAATTCATAAGACCATTTTACAATTTTGACCCAAGTTAGAAGAAGAGCCAATATTGTAAAATGTCGATAGTCCATATCTCGGAAACTATAAGAGATAATGCAATTTGGCCATCGGCAGTGTAATTAGCATGCCGAATATTACTTGGAATGTGAATTGGAGCGAAATCGCTAATTCATAAGACCATTTTACAATTCTGGCCCAAGTTAGAAGCAGAGCCAATATTGCAAGATGTCGATAGTCCATATCTCGGAAACTATTAGAGATAATGCAATTTGGCAATCGGCAACGTAATTAGCATGCCGAATATTACTTGGAATGTGAATTACAACGAAATCGCTAATTCATAAAACCATTTTACAATTCTGGCCCAAGTTAGAAGCAGAGCCAATATTGCAAGATGTTGATAGTCCATATCTGGGAAACTATAAGAGATAATGCAATTTGGCAATCGGCAACGTAATTAGCATGCCGAATATTACTTGGAATGTGAATTGGAGCGAAATTGCTAATTCATAAGACCATTTTACAATTTTGACCCAAGTTAGAAGCAGAGCCAATATTGTAAAATGTCGATAGTCCATATCTCGGAAACTATAAGAGATAATGCAATTTGGCAATCGGCAACGTAATTAGCATGCCGAATATTACTTGGAATGTGAATTGGAGCGAAATCGCTAATTCATAAGACCATTTTACAATTCTGGCCCAAGTTAGAAGCAGAGCCAATATTGCAAGATGTCGATAGTCCATATCCCGGAAACTATAAGAGATAATGCAATTTGGCAATCGGCAACGTAATTAGCATGCCGAATATTACTTGGAATGTGAACTGGAGCGAAATCGCTAATTCATAAGACCATTTTACAATTTTGACCCAAGTTAGAAGAAGAGCCAATATTGTAATATGTCGATAGTCCATATCTCGGAAACTATAAGAGATAATGCAATTTGGCCATCGGCAGTGTAATTAGCATGCCGAATATTACTTGGAATGTGAATTACAACGAAATCGCAAATTCATAAGACCATTTTACAATTCTGGCTCAAGTTAGAAACAGAGCCAATATTGCAAGATGTCGATAGTCCATATCTCGGAAACTATAAGAGATAATGCAATTTGGCAATCGGCAACGTAATTAGCATGCCGAATATTACTTGGAATGTGAATTGGAGCGAAATCGCTAATTCATAAGACCATTTTACAATTCTGGCCCAAGTTAGAAGCAGAGCCAATATTGCTAGATGTCGATAGTCCATATCTCGGAAACTATAAGAGATAATGCAATTTGGCAATCGGCAACGTAATTAGCATGCCGAATATTACTTGGAATGTGAACTGGAGCGAAATCGCTAATTCATAAGACCATTTTACAATTTTGACCCAAGTTAGAAGAAGAGCCAATATTGTAAAATGTCGATAGTCCATATCTCGGAAACTATAAGAGATAATGCAATTTGGCAATCGGCAACGTAATTAGCATGCCGAATATTACTTGGAATGTGAACTGGAGCGAAATCGCTAATTCATAAGACCATTTTACAATTTTGACCCAAGTTAGAAGAAGAGCCAATATTGTAATATGTCGATAGTCCATATCTCGGAAACTATAAGAGATATTGCAATTTGGCCATCGGCAGTGTAATTAGCATGCCGAATATTACTTGGAATGTGAATTACAACGAAATCGCAAATTCATAAGACCATTTTACAATTCTGGCTCAAGTTAGAAACAGAGCCAATATTGCAAGATGTCGATAGTCCATATCTCGGAAACTATAAGAGATAATGCAATTTGGCAATCGGGAATTGGAGCGAAATCGCTAATTCATAAGACCATTTTACAATTCTGGCCCAAGTTAGAAGCAGAACCAATATTGCAAGATGTCGATAGTCCATATCCCGGAAACTCTAAGAGATAATGCAATTTGGCAATCGGCAACGTAATTAGCATGCCGAATATTACTTGTAATGTGAACTGGAGCGAAATCGCTAATTCATAAGATCATTTTACAATTTTGACCCAAGTTAGAAGAAGAGCCAATATTGTAATATGTCGATAGTCCATATCTCGGAAACTATAAGAGATATTGCAATTTGGCCATCGGCAGTGTAATTAGCATACCGAATATTACTTGGAATGTGAATTACAACGAAATCGCAAATTCATAAGACCATTTTACAATTCTGGCTCAAGTTAGAAACAGAGCCAATATTGCAAGATGTCGATAGTCCATATCTCGGAAACTATAAGAGATAATGCAATTTGGCAACCGGCAACGTAATTAGCATGCCGAATATTACTTGGAATGTGAATTGGAACGAAATCGCTAATTCATAAGACCATTTTACAATTCTGGCCCAAGTTAGAAGCAGAGCCAATATTGCAAGATGTCGATAGTCCATATCTCGGAAACTATAAGAGATAATGCAATTTGGCAATCGGCAACGTAATTAGCATGCCGAATATTACTTGGAATGTGAACTGTAGCGAAATCGCTAATTCATAAGACCATTTTACAATTTTGACCCAAGTTAGAAGAAGAGCCAATATTGTAAAATGTCGATAGTCCATATCTCGGAAACTATAAGAGATAATGCAATTTGGCCATCGGCAGTGTAATTAGCATGCCGAATATTACTTGGAATGTGAATTGGAGCGAAATCGCTAATTCATAAGACCATTTTACAATTCTGGCCCAAGTTAGAAGCAGAGCCAATATTGCAAGATGTCGATAGTCCATATCTCGGAAACTATAAGAGATAATGCAATTTGGCAATCGGCAACGTAATTAGCATGCCGAATATTACTTGGAATGTGAATTACAACGAAATCGCTAATTCATAAAACCATTTTACAATTCTGGCCCAAGTTAGAAGCAGAGCCAATATTGCAAGATGTCGATAGTCCATATCTCGAAAACTATAAGAGATAATGCAATTTGGCAATCGGCAACGTAATTAGCATGCCGAATATTACTTGGAATGTGAATTACAACGAAATCGCTAATTCATAAGACCATTTTACAATTCTGGCCCAAGTTAGAAGCAGAGCCAATATTGCAAGATGTCGATAGTCCATATCTCGGAAACTATAAGAGATAATGCAATTTGGCAATCGGCAACGTAATTAGCATGCCGAATATTACTTGGAATGTGAATTACAACGAAATCGCTAATTCATAAGACCATTTTACAATTCTGGCCCAAGTTAGAAGCAGAGCCAATATTGCAAGATGTCGATAGTCCATATCTCGGAAACTATATGAGATAATGCAATTTGGCAATCCGCAACGTAATTAGCATGCCGAATATTACTTGGAATGTGAATTACAACGAAATCGCTAATTCATAAGACCATTTTACAATTCTGGCCCAAGTTAGAAGCAGAGCCAATATTGCAAGATGTCGATAGTCCATATCTCGGAAACTATAAGAGATAATGCAATTTGGCAATCGGCAACGTAATTAGCATGCCGAATATTACTTGGAATGTGAATTACAACGAAATCGCTAATTCATAAGACCATTTTACAATTCTGGCCCAAGTTAGAAGCAGAGCCAATATTGCAAGATGTCGATAGTCCATATCTCGGAAACTATAAGAGATAATGCAATTTGGCAATCGGCAACGTAATTAGCATGCCGAATATTACTTGGAATGTGAATTACAACGAAATCGCTAATTCATAAGACCATTTTACAATTCTGGCCCAAGTTAGAAGCAGAGCCAATATTGCAAGATGTCGATAGTCCATATCTCGGAAACTATAAGAGATAATGCAATTTGGCAATCGGCAACGTAATTAGCATGCCGAATATTACTTGGAATGTGAATTGGAGCGAAATCGCTAATTCATAAGGCCATTTTACAATTCTGGCCCAAGTTAGAAGCAGAGCCAATATTGCAAGATGTCGATAGCCCATATCTCGGAAACTATAAGAGATAATGCAATTTGGCAATCGGCAACGTAATTAGCATGCCGAATATTACTTGGAATGTGAACTGGAGCGAAATCGCTAATTCATAAGACCATTTTACAATTTTGACCCAAGTTAGAAGAAGAGCCAATATTGTAAAACGTCGATAGTCCATATCTCGGAAACTATAAGAGATAATGCAATTTGGCCATCGGCAGTGTAATTAGCATGCCGAATATTACTTGGAATGTGAATTACAACGAAATCGCAAATTCATAAGACCATTTTACAATTCTGGCTCAAGTTAGAAGCAGAGCCAATATTGCAAGATGTCGATAGTCCATATCTCGGAAACTATAAGAGATAATGCAATTTGGAGATCGGCAGTGTAATTAGCATGTCGAATATTACTTGGAATGTGAATTACAACGAAATCGCAAATTCATAAGACCATTTTACAATTCTGGCCCAAGTTAGAAGCAGAGCCAATATTGCAAGATGTCGATAGCCCATATCTCGGAAACTATAAGAGATAATGCAATTTGGCAATCGGCAACGTAATTAGCATGCCGAATATTACTTGGAATGTGAATTACAACGAAATCGCTAATTCATAAGACCATTTTACAATTCTTTCCCAAGTTAGAAGCAGAGCCAATATTGCAAGATGTCGATAGTCCATATCTCGGAAACTATAAGAGATATTGCAATTTGGCAATCGGCAACGTAATTAGCATGCCGAATATTACTTGGAATGTGAATTACAACGAAATCGCTAATTCATAAGACCATTTTACAATTCTGGCCCAAGTTAGAAGCAGAGCCAATATTGCAAGATGTCGATAGTCCATATCACGGAAACTATAAGAGATAATGCAATATGGCAATCGGCAACGTAATTAGCATGCCGAATATTACTTGGAATGTGAATTACAACGAAATCGCTAATTCATAAGACCATTTTACAATTCTGGCCCAAGTTAGAAGCAGAGCCAATATTGCAAGATGTCGATAGCCCATATCTCGGAAACTATAAGAGATAATGCAATTTGGCAATCGGCAACGTAATTAGCATGCCGAATATTACTTGGAATGTGAATTACAGCGAAATCGCTAATTCATAAGACCATTTTACAATTCTGGCCCAAGTTAGAAGCAGAGCCAATATTGCAAGATGTCGATAGTCCATATCACGGAAACTATAAGAGATAATGCAATTTGGCAATCGGCAACGTAATTAGCATGCCGAATATTACTTGGAATGTGAATTGGAGCGAAATCGCTAATTCATAAGACCATTTTACAATTCTGGCCCAAGTTAGAAGCAGAGCCAATATTGCAGGATGTCGATAGCCCATATCTCGGAAACTGTAAGAGATAATGCAATTTGGCAATCGGCAACGTAATTAGCATGCCGAATATTACTTGGAATGTGAACTGGAGCGAAATCGCTAATTCATAAGACCATTTTACAATTTTGACCCAAGTTAGAAGAAGAGCCAATATTGTAAAATGTCGATAGTCCATATCTCGGAAACTATAAGAGATAATGCAATTTGGCCATCGGCAGTGTAATTAGCATGCCGAATATTACTTGGAATGTGAATTGGAGCGAAATCGCTAATTCATAAGACCATTTTACAATTCTGGCCCAAGTTAGAAGCAGAGCCATTATTGCAAGATGTCGATAGTCCATATCTCGGAAACTATAAGAGATAATGCAATTTGACAATCGGCAACGTAATTAGCATGCCGAATATTACTTGGAATGTGAACTGGAGCGAAATCGATAATTCATAAGACCATTTTACAATTTTGACCCAAGTTAGAAGAAGAGCCAATATTGTAAAATGTCGATCGTCCATATCTCGGAAACTATAAGAGATAATGCAATTTGGCCATCGGCAGTGTAATTAGCATGCCGAATATTACTTGGAATGTGAATTATAACGAAATCGCAAATTCATAAGGCCATTTTACAATTCTGGCTCAAGTTAGAAACAGAGCCAATATTGCAAGATGTCGATAGTCCATATCTCGGAAACTATAAGGGATAATGCAATTTGGCAATCGGCAACGTAATTAGCATGCCGAATATTACTTGGAATGTGAATTGGAGCGAAATCGCTAATTCATAAGACAATTTTACAATTTTGAATCAAGTTAGAAGAAGAGCCAATATTGTAAAATGTCGATAGTCCATATCTCGGAAACTATAAGAGATAATGCAATTTGGCAATCGGCAACGTAATTAGCATGCCGAATATTGCTTGGAATGTGAATTGGAGCGAAATCGCTAATTCATAAAACCATTTTACAATTCTGGCCCAAGTTAGAAGCAGAGACAATATTGCAAGATGTCGATAGTCCATATCTCGGAAACTATAAGAGATAATGCGATTTGGCAATCGGCAACGTAATTAGCATGCCGAATATTGCTTGGAATGTGAATTGGAGCGAAATCGCTAATTCATAAAACCATTTTACAATTCTGGCCCAAGTTAGAAGCAGAGACAATATTGCAAGATGTCGATAGCCCATATCTCGGAAACTATAAGAGATAATGCAATTTGGCAATCGGCAACGTAATTAGCATGCCGAATATTACTTGGAATGTGAATTGGAGCGAAATCGCTAATTCATAAGACCATTTTACAATTCTGGCCCAAGTTAGAAGCAGAGCCAATATTGCAAGATGTCGATAGTCCATATCTCGGAAACTATAAGAGATAATGCAATTTGGCAATCGGCAACGTAATTAGCATCCCGAATATTACTTGGAATGTGAACTGGAGCGAAATCGCTAATTCATAAGACCATTTTACAATTTTGACCCAAGTTAGAAGAAGAGCCAATATTGTAAAATGTCGATAGTCCATATCTCGGAAACTATAAGAGATAATGCAATTTGGCCATCGGCAGTGTAATTAGCATGCCGAATATTACTTGGAATGTGAATTACAACGAAATCGCAAATTCATAAGACCATTTTACAATTCTGGCTCAAGTTAGAAGCAGAGCCAATATTGCAAGATGTCGATAGTCCATATCTCGGAAACTATAAGAGATAATGCAATCCGGCAATCGGCAACGTAATTAGCATGCCAAATATTACTTGGAATGTGAATTGGAGCGAAATTGCTAATTCATAAGACCATTTTACAATTTTGACCCAAGTTAGAAGAAGAGCCAATATTGTAAAATGTCGATAGTCCATATCTCGGAAACTATAAGAGATAATGCAATTTGGCCATCGGCAGTTTAATTAGCATGCCGAATATTACTTGGAATGTGAATTGGAGCGAAATCGCTAATTCATAAGACCATTTTACAATTCTGGCCCAAGTTAGAAGCAGAGCCAATATTGCAAGATGTCGATAGTCCATATCTCGGAAACTATTAGAGATAATGCAATTTGGCAATCGGCAACGTAATTAGCATGCCGAATATTACTTGGAATGTGAATTACAACGAAATCGCTAATTCATAAAACCATTTTACAATTCTGGCCCAAGTTAGAAGCAGAGCCAATATTGCAAGATGTTGATAGTCCATATCTGGGAAACTATAAGAGATAATGCAATTTGGCAATCGGCAACGTAATTAGCATGCCGAATATTACTTGGAATGTGAATTGGAGCGAAATTGCTAATTCATAAGACCATTTTACAATTTTGACCCAAGTTAGAAACAGAGCCAATATTGTAAAATGTCGGTAGTCCATATCTCGGAAACTATAAGAGATAATGCAATTTGGCAATCGGCAACGTAATTAGCATGCCGAATATTACTTGGAATGTGAATTGGAGCGAAATCGCTAATTCATAAGACCATTTTACAATTCTGGCCCAAGTTAGAAGCAGAGCCAATATTGCAAGATGTCGATAGTCCATATCCCGGAAACTATAAGAGATAATGCAATTTGGCAATCGGCAACGTAATTAGCATGCCGAATATTACTTGGAATGTGAACTGGAGCGAAATCGCTAATTCATAAGACCATTTTACAATTTTGACCCAAGTTAGAAGAAGAGCCAATATTGTAAAATGTCGATAGTCCATATCTCGGAAACTATAAGAGATAATGCAATTTGGCCATCGGCAGTGTAATTAGCATGCCGAATATTACTTGGAATGTGAATTGGAGCGAAATCGCTAATTCATAAGACCATTTTACAATTCTGGCCCAAGTTAGAAGCAGAGCCATTATTGCAAGATGTCGATAGTCCATATCTCGGAAACTATAAGAGATAATGCAATTTGACAATCGGCAACGTAATTAGCATGCCGAATATTACTTGGAATGTGAACTGGAGCGAAATCGATAATTCATAAGACCATTTTACAATTTTGACCCAAGTTAGAAGAAGAGCCAATATTGTAAAATGTCGATCGTCCATATCTCGGAAACTATAAGAGATAATGCAATTTGGCCATCGGCAGTGTAATTAGCATGCCGAATATTACTTGGAATGTGAATTATAACGAAATCGCAAATTCATAAGGCCATTTTACAATTCTGGCTCAAGTTAGAAACAGAGCCAATATTGCAAGATGTCGATAGTCCATATCTCGGAAACTATAAGGGATAATGCAATTTGGCAATCGGCAACGTAATTAGCATGCCGAATATTACTTGGAATGTGAATTGGAGCGAAATCGCTAATTCATAAGACAATTTTACAATTTTGAATCAAGTTAGAAGAAGAGCCAATATTGTAAAATGTCGATAGTCCATATCTCGGAAACTATAAGAGATAATGCAATTTGGCAATCGGCAACGTAATTAGCATGCCGAATATTGCTTGGAATGTGAATTGGAGCGAAATCGCTAATTCATAAAACCATTTTACAATTCTGGCCCAAGTTAGAAGCAGAGACAATATTGCAAGATGTCGATAGTCCATATCTCGGAAACTATAAGAGATAATGCGATTTGGCAATCGGCAACGTAATTAGCATGCCGAATATTGCTTGGAATGTGAATTGGAGCGAAATCGCTAATTCATAAAACCATTTTACAATTCTGGCCCAAGTTAGAAGCAGAGACAATATTGCAAGATGTCGATAGCCCATATCTCGGAAACTATAAGAGATAATGCAATTTGGCAATCGGCAACGTAATTAGCATGCCGAATATTACTTGGAATGTGAATTGGAGCGAAATCGCTAATTCATAAGACCATTTTACAATTCTGGCCCAAGTTAGAAGCAGAGCCAATATTGCAAGATGTCGATAGTCCATATCTCGGAAACTATAAGAGATAATGCAATTTGGCAATCGGCAACGTAATTAGCATCCCGAATATTACTTGGAATGTGAACTGGAGCGAAATCGCTAATTCATAAGACCATTTTACAATTTTGACCCAAGTTAGAAGAAGAGCCAATATTGTAAAATGTCGATAGTCCATATCTCGGAAACTATAAGAGATAATGCAATTTGGCCATCGGCAGTGTAATTAGCATGCCGAATATTACTTGGAATGTGAATTACAACGAAATCGCAAATTCATAAGACCATTTTACAATTCTGGCTCAAGTTAGAAGCAGAGCCAATATTGCAAGATGTCGATAGTCCATATCTCGGAAACTATAAGAGATAATGCAATCCGGCAATCGGCAACGTAATTAGCATGCCAAATATTACTTGGAATGTGAATTGGAGCGAAATTGCTAATTCATAAGACCATTTTACAATTTTGACCCAAGTTAGAAGAAGAGCCAATATTGTAAAATGTCGATAGTCCATATCTCGGAAACTATAAGAGATAATGCAATTTGGCCATCGGCAGTTTAATTAGCATGCCGAATATTACTTGGAATGTGAATTGGAGCGAAATCGCTAATTCATAAGACCATTTTACAATTCTGGCCCAAGTTAGAAGCAGAGCCAATATTGCAAGATGTCGATAGTCCATATCTCGGAAACTATTAGAGATAATGCAATTTGGCAATCGGCAACGTAATTAGCATGCCGAATATTACTTGGAATGTGAATTACAACGAAATCGCTAATTCATAAAACCATTTTACAATTCTGGCCCAAGTTAGAAGCAGAGCCAATATTGCAAGATGTTGATAGTCCATATCTGGGAAACTATAAGAGATAATGCAATTTGGCAATCGGCAACGTAATTAGCATGCCGAATATTACTTGGAATGTGAATTGGAGCGAAATTGCTAATTCATAAGACCATTTTACAATTTTGACCCAAGTTAGAAGCAGAGCCAATATTGTAAAATGTCGATAGTCCATATCTCGGAAACTATAAGAGATAATGCAATTTGGCAATCGGCAACGTAATTAGCATGCCGAATATTACTTGGAATGTGAATTGGAGCGAAATCGCTAATTCATAAGACCATTTTACAATTCTGGCCCAAGTTAGAAGCAGAGCCAATATTGCAAGATGTCGATAGTCCATATCCCGGAAACTACAAGAGATAATGCAATTTGGCAATCGGCAACGTAATTAGCATGCCGAATATTACTTGGAATGTGAACTGGAGCGAAATCGCTAATTCATAAGACCATTTTACAATTTTGACCCAAGTTAGAAGAAGAGCCAATATTGTAATATGTCGATAGTCCATATCTCGGAAACTATAAGAGATAATGCAATTTGGCCATCGGCAGTGTAATTAGCATGCCGAATATTACTTGGAATGTGAATTACAACGAAATCGCAAATTCATAAGACCATTTTACAATTCTGGCTCAAGTTAGAAACAGAGCCAATATTGCAAGATGTCGATAGTCCATATCTCGGAAACTATAAGAGATAATGCAATTTGGCAATCGGCAACGTAATTAGCATGCCGAATATTACTTGGAATGTGAATTGGAGCGAAATCGCTAATTCATAAGACCATTTTACAATTCTGGCCCAAGTTAGAAGCAGAGCCAATATTGCTAGATGTCGATAGTCCATATCTCGGAAACTATAAGAGATAATGCAATTTGGCAATCGGCAACGTAATTAGCATGCCGAATATTACTTGGAATGTGAACTGGAGCGAAATCGCTAATTCATAAGACCATTTTACAATTTTGACCCAAGTTAGAAGAAGAGCCAATATTGTAAAATGTCGATAGTCCATATCTCGGAAACTATAAGAGATAATGCAATTTGGCAATCGGCAACGTAATTAGCATGCCGAATATTACTTGGAATGTGAACTGGAGCGAAATCGCTAATTCATAAGACCATTTTACAATTTTGACCCAAGTTAGAAGAAGAGCCAATATTGTAATATGTCGATAGTCCATATCTCGGAAACTATAAGAGATATTGCAATTTGGCCATCGGCAGTGTAATTAGCATGCCGAATATTACTTGGAATGTGAATTACAACGAAATCGCAAATTCATAAGACCATTTTACAATTCTGGCTCAAGTTAGAAACAGAGCCAATATTGCAAGATGTCGATAGTCCATATCTCGGAAACTATAAGAGATAATGCAATTTGGCAATCGGCAATTGGAGCGAAATCGCTAATTCATAAGACCATTTTACAATTCTGGCCCAAGTTAGAAGCAGAGCCAATATTGCAAGATGTCGATAGTCCATATCCCGGAAACTCTAAGAGATAATGCAATTTGGCAATCGGCAACGTAATTAGCATGCCGAATATTACTTGTAATGTGAACTGGAGCGAAATCGCTAATTCATAAGATCATTTTACAATTTTGACCCAAGTTAGAAGAAGAGCCAATATTGTAATATGTCGATAGTCCATATCTCGGAAACTATAAGAGATATTGCAATTTGGCCATCGGCAGTGTAATTAGCATACCGAATATTACTTGGAATGTGAATTACAACGAAATCGCAAATTCATAAGACCATTTTACAATTCTGGCTCAAGTTAGAAACAGAGCCAATATTGCAAGATGTCGATAGTCCATATCTCGGAAACTATAAGAGATAATGCAATTTGGCAACCGGCAACGTAATTAGCATGCCGAATATTACTTGGAATGTGAATTGGAGCGAAATCGCTAATTCATAAGACCATTTTACAATTCTGGCCCAAGTTAGAAGCAGAGCCAATATTGCAAGATGTCGATAGTCCATATCTCGGAAACTATAAGAGATAATGCAATTTGGCAATCGGCAACGTAATTAGCATGCCGAATATTACTTGGAATGTGAACTGTAGCGAAATCGCTAATTCATAAGACCATTTTACAATTTTGACCCAAGTTAGAAGAAGAGCCAATATTGTAAAATGTCGATAGTCCATATCTCGGAAACTATAAGAGATAATGCAATTTGGCCATCGGCAGTGTAATTAGCATGCCGAATATTACTTGGAATGTGAATTGGAGCGAAATCGCTAATTCATAAGACCATTTTACAATTCTGGCCCAAGTTAGAAGCAGAGCCAATATTGCAAGATGTCGATAGTCCATATCTCGGAAACTATAAGAGATAATGCAATTTGGCAATCGGCAACGTAATTAGCATGCCGAATATTACTTGGAATGTGAATTACAACGAAATCGCTAATTCATAAAACCATTTTACAATTCTGGCCCAAGTTAGAAGCAGAGCCAATATTGCAAGATGTCGATAGTCCATATCTCGAAAACTATAAGAGATAATGCAATTTGGCAATCGGCAACGTAATTAGCATGCCGAATATTACTTGGAATGTGAATTACAACGAAATCGCTAATTCATAAGACCATTTTACAATTCTGGCCCAAGTTAGAAGCAGAGCCAATATTGCAAGATGTCGATAGTCCATATCTCGGAAACTATAAGAGATAATGCAATTTGGCAATCGGCAACGTAATTAGCATGCCGAATATTACTTGGAATGTGAATTACAACGAAATCGCTAATTCATAAGACCATTTTACAATTCTGGCCCAAGTTAGAAGCAGAGCCAATATTGCAAGATGTCGAGAGTCCATATCTCGGAAACTATATGAGATAATGCAATTTGGCAATCGGCAACGTAATTGGCATGCCGACTATTACTTGGAATGTGAATTACAACGAAATCGCTAATTCATAAGACCATTTTACAATTCTGGCCCAAGTTAGAAGCAGAGCCAATATTGCAAGATGTCGATAGTCCATATCTCGGAAACTATAAGAGATAATGCAATTTGGCAATCGGCAACGTAATTAGCATGCCGAATATTACTTGGAATGTGAATTACAACGAAATCGCTAATTCATAAGACCATTTTACAATTCTGGCCCAAGTTAGAAGCAGAGCCAATATTGCAAGATGTCGATAGTCCATATCTCGGAAACTATAAGAGATAATGCAATTTGGCAATCGGCAACGTAATTAGCATGCCGAATATTACTTGGAATGTGAATTACAACGAAATCGCTAATTCATAAGACTATTTTACAATTCTGGCCCAAGTTAGAAGCAGAGCCAATATTGCAAGATGTCGATAGTCCATATCTCGGAAACTATAAGAGATAATGCAATTTGGCAATCGGCAACGTAATTAGCATGCCGAATATTACTTGGAATGTGAATTGGAGCGAAATCGCTAATTCATAAGGCCATTTTACAATTCTGGCCCAAGTTAGAAGCAGAGCCAATATTGCAAGATGTCGATAGCCCATATCTCGGAAACTATAAGAGATAATGCAATTTGGCAATCGGCAACGTAATTAGCATGCCGAATATTACTTGGAATGTGAACTGGAGCGAAATCGCTAATTCATAAGACCATTTTACAATTTTGACCCAAGTTAGAAGAAGAGCCAATATTGTAAAACGTCGATAGTCCATATCTCGGAAACTATAAGAGATAATGCAATTTGGCCATCGGCAGTGTAATTAGCATGCCGAATATTACTTGGAATGTGAATTACAACGAAATCGCAAATTCATAAGACCATTTTACAATTCTGGCTCAAGTTAGAAGCAGAGCCAATATTGCAAGATGTCGATAGTCCATATCTCGGAAACTATAAGAGATAATGCAATTTGGAGATCGGCAGTGTAATTAGCATGTCGAATATTACTTGGAATGTGAATTACAACGAAATCGCAAATTCATAAGACCATTTTACAATTCTGGCCCAAGTTAGAAGCAGAGCCAATATTGCAAGATGTCGATAGCCCATATCTCGGAAACTATAAGAGATAATGCAATTTGGCAATCGGCAACGTAATTAGCATGCCGAATATTACTTGGAATGTGAATTACAACGAAATCGCTAATTCATAAGACCATTTTACAATTCTTTCCCAAGTTAGAAGCAGAGCCAATATTGCAAGATGTCGATAGTCCATATCTCGGAAACTATAAGAGATAATGCAATTTGGCAATCGGCAACGTAATTAGCATGCCGAATATTACTTGGAATGTGAATTACAACGAAATCGCTAATTCATAAGACCATTTTACAATTCTGGCCCAAGTTAGAAGCAGAGCCAATATTGCAAGATGTCGATAGTCCATATCACGGAAACTATAAGAGATAATGCAATATGGCAATCGGCAACGTAATTAGCATGCCGAATATTACTTGGAATGTGAATTACAACGAAATCGCTAATTCATAAGACCATTTTACAATTCTGGCCCAAGTTAGAAGCAGAGCCAATATTGCAAGATGTCGATAGCCCATATCTCGGAAACTATAAGAGATAATGCAATTTGGCAATCGGCAACGTAATTAGCATGCCGAATATTACTTGGAATGTGAATTACAACGAAATCGCTAATTCATAAGTCCATTTTACAATTCTTTCCCAAGTTAGAAGCAGAGCCAATATTGCAAGATGTCGATAGTCCATATCTCGGAAACTATAAGAGATAATGCAATTTGGCAATCGGCAACGTAATTAGCATGCCGAATATTACTTGGAATGTGAATTACAGCGAAATCGCTAATTCATAAGACCATTTTACAATTCTGGCCCAAGTTAGAAGCAGAGCCAATATTGCAAGATGTCGATAGTCCATATCACGGAAACTATAAGAGATAATGCAATTTGGCAATCGGCAACGTAATTAGCATGCCGAATATTACTTGGAATGTGAATTGGAGCGAAATCGCTAATTCATAAGACCATTTTACAATTCTGGCCCAAGTTAGAAGCAGAGCCAATATTGCAGGATGTCGATAGCCCATATCTCGGAAACTGTAAGAGATAATGCAATTTGGCAATCGGCAACGTAATTAGCATGCCGAATATTACTTGGAATGTGAACTGGAGCGAAATCGCTAATTCATAAGACCATTTTACAATTTTGACCCAAGTTAGAAGAAGAGCCAATATTGTAAAATGTCGATAGTCCATATCTCGGAAACTATAAGAGATAATGCAATTTGGCCATCGGCAGTGTAATTAGCATGCCGAATATTACTTGGAATGTGAATTACAACGAAATCGCAAATTCATAAGACCATTTTACAATTCTGGCTCAAGTTAGAAGCAGAGCCAATATTGCAAGATGTCGATAGTCCATATCTCGGAAACTATAAGAGATAATGCAATTTGGCCATCGGCAGTGTAATTAGCATGTCGAATATTACTTGGAATGTGAATTACAATGAAATCGCAAATTCATAAGACCATTTTACAATTCTGGCCCAAGTTAGAAGCAGAGCCAATATTGCAAGATGTCGATAGCCCATATCTCGGAAACTATAAGAGATAATGCAATTTGGCAATCGGCAACGTAATTAGCATGCCGAATATTACTTGGAATGTGAATTACAACGAAATCGCTAATTCATAAGACCATTTTACAATTCTGGCCCAAGTTAGAAGCAGAGCCAATATTGCAAGATGTCGATAGCCCATATCTCGGAAACTATAAGAGATAATGCAATTTGGCAATCGGCAACGTAATTAGCATGCCGAATATTACTTGGAATGTGAATTACAACGAAATCGCTAATTCATAAGACCATTTTACAATTCTTGCCCAAGTTAGAAGCAGAGCCAATATTGCAAGATGTCGATAGTCCATATCTCGGAAACTATAAGAGATAATGCAATTTGGTAATCGGCAATGTAATTAGCATGCCGAATATTACTTGGAATGTGAACTGGAGCGAAATCGCTAATTCATAAGACCATTTTACAATTTTGACCCAAGTTAGAAGAAGAGCCAATATTGTAAAATGTCGATAGTCCATATCTCGGAAACTATAAGAGATAATGCAATTTGGCCATCGGCAGTGTAATTAGCATGTCGAATATTACTTGGAATGTGAATTACAACGAAATCGCAAATTCATAAGACCATTTTACAATTCTGGCTCAAGTTAGAACCAGAGCCAATATTGCAAGATGTCGATAGTCCATATCTCGGAAACTATAAGAGATAATGCAATTTGGCAATCGGCAACGTAATTAGCATGCCGAATATAACTTGGAATGTGAATTGGAGCGAAATCGCTAATTCATAAGACCATTTTACAATTCTGGCCCAAGTTAGAAGCAGAGCCAATATTGCAAGATGTCGATAGTCCAAATCTCCGAAACTATAAGAGATAATGCAATTTGGCAATCGGCAACGTAATTAGCATGCCGAATATTACTTGGAATGTGAACTGGAGCGAAATCGCTAATTCATAAGACCATTTTACAATTTTGACCCAAGTTAGAAGAAGAGCCAATATTGTAAAATGTCGATAGTCCATATCTCGGAAACTATAAGAGATAATGCAATTTGGCAAACGGCAACGTAATTAGCATGCCGAATATTGCTTGGAATGTGAATTGGAGCGAAATCGCTAATTCATAAGACCATTTTACAATTCTGGCCCAAGTTAGAAGCAGAGCCAATATTGCAAGATGCCGATAGTCCATATCTCGGAAACTATAAGAGATAATGCAATTTGGCAATCGGCAACGTAATTAGCATGCCGAATATTACTTGGAATGTGAACTGGAGCGAAATCGATAATTCATAAGACCATTTTACAATTTTGACCCAAGTTAGAAGGAGAGCCAATATTGTAAAATATCGATAGTCCATATCTCGGAAACTATAACAGATAATGCAATTTGGCCATCGGCAGTGTAATTAGCATGCCGAATATTACTTGGAATGTGAATTACAACGAAATCGCAAATTCATAAGACCATTTTACAATTCTGGCTCAAGTTAGAAACAGAGCCAATATTGCAAGATGTCGATAGTCCATATCTCGGAAACTATAAGAGATAATGCAATTTGGCAATCGGCAACGTAATTAGCATGCCGAATATTACTTGGAATGTGAACTGGAGCGAAATCGCTAATTCATAAGACTATTTTACAATTTTGACCCAAGTTAGAAGAAGAGCCAATATTGTAAAATGTCGATAGTCCATATCTCGGAAACTATAAGAGATAATGCAATTTGGCATTCGGCAACGTAATTAGCATGCCGAATATTGCTTGGAATGTGAATTGGAGCGAAATCGCTAATTCATAAGACCATTTTACAATTCTGGCCCAAGTTAGAAGCAGAGCCAATATTGCAAGATGTCGATAGTCCATATCTCGGAAACTATAAGAGATAATGCAATTTGGCAATCGGCAAAGTAATTAGCATGCCGAATATTACTTGGAATGTGAACTGGAGCGAAATCGATAATTCATAAGACCATTTTACAATTTTGACCCAAGTTAGAAGAAGAGCCAATATTGTAAAATGTCGATAGTCCATATCTCGGAAACTATAAGAGATAATGCAATTTGGCCATCGGCAGTGCAATTAGCATGCCGAATATTACTTGGAATGTGAATTACAACGAAATCGCAAATTCATAAGACCATTTTACAATTCTGGCTCAAGTTAGAAACAGAGCCAATATTGCAAGATGTCGATAGTCCATATCTCGGAAACTATAAGAGATAATGCAATTTGGCAATCGGCAACGTAATTAGCATGCCGAATATTGCTTGGAATGTGAATTGGAGCGAAATCTCTAATTCATAAGACCATTTTACAATTCTGGCCCAAGTTAGAAGCAGAGCCAATATTGCAAGATGTCGATAGTCCATATCTCGGAAACTATAAGAGATAATGCAATTTGACAATCGGCAACGTAATCAGCATGCCGAATATTACTTGGAATGTGAACTGGAGCGAAATCGATAATTCATAAGACCATTTTACAATTTTGACCCAAGTTAGAAGAAGAGCCAATATTGTAAAATGTCGATAGTCCATATCTCGGAAACTATAAGAGATAATGCAATTTGGCCATCGGCAGTGTAATTAGCATGCCGAATATTACTTGGAATGTGAATTACAACGAAATCGCAAATTCATAAGACCATTTTACAATTCTGGCTCAAGTTAGAAGCAGAGCCAATATTGCAAGATGTCGATAGTCCATATCTCGGAAACTATAAGAGATAATGCAATTTGGAGATCGGCAGTGTAATTAGCATGTCGAATATTACTTGGAATGTGAATTACAACGAAATCGCAAATTCATAAGACCATTTTACAATTCTGGCCCAAGTTAGAAGCAGAGCCAATATTGCAAGATGTCGATAGCCCATATCTCGGAAACTATAAGAGATAATGCAATTTGGCAATCGGCAACGTAATTAGCATGCCGAATATTACTTGGAATGTGAATTACAACGAAATCGCTAATTCATAAGACCATTTTACAATTCTTTCCCAAGTTAGAAGCAGAGCCAATATTGCAAGATGTCGATAGCCCATATCTCGGAAACTATAAGAGATAATGCAATTTGGCAATCGGCAACGTAATTAGCATGCCGAATATTACTTGGAATGTGAATTACAACGAAATCGCTAATTCATAAGACCATTTTACAATTCTTTCCCAAGTTAGAAGCAGAGCCAATATTGCAAGATGTCGATAGTCCATATCTCGGAAACTATAAGAGATAATGCAATTTGGCAATCGGCAACGTAATTAGCATGCCGAATATTACTTGGAATGTGAATTACAACGAAATCGCTAATTCATAAGACCATTTTACAATTCTGGCCCAAGTTAGAAGCAGAGCCAATATTGCAAGATGTCGATAGTCCATATCACGGAAACTATAAGAGATAATGCAATATGGCAATCGGCAACGTAATTAGCATGCCGAATATTACTTGGAATGTGAATTACAACGAAATCGCTAATTCATAAGACCATTTTACAATTCTGGCCCAAGTTAGAAGCAGAGCCAATATTGCAAGATGTCGATAGCCCATATCTCGGAAACTATAAGAGATAATGCAATTTGGCAATCGGCAACGTAATTAGCATGCCGAATATTACTTGGAATGTGAATTACAACGAAATCGCTAATTCATAAGACCATTTTACAATTCTTTCCCAAGTTAGAAGCAGAGCCAATATTGCAAGATGTCGATAGTCCATATCTCGGAAACTATAAGAGATAATGCAATTTGGCCATCGGCAGTGTAATTAGCATGCCGAATATTACTTGGAATGTGAATTACAACGAAATCGCAAATTCATAAGACCATTTTACAATTCTGGCTCAAGTTAGAAGCAGAGCCAATATTGCAAGATGTCGATAGTCCATATCTCGGAAACTATAAGAGATAATGCAATTTGGCAATCGGCAACGTAATTAGCATGCCGAATATTACTTGGAATGTGAATTACAATGAAATCGCAAATTCATAAGACCATTTTACAATTCTGGCCCAAGTTAGAAGCAGAGCCAATATTGCAAGATGTCGATAGCCCATATCTCGGAAACTATAAGAGATAATGCAATTTGGCAATCGGCAACGTAATTAGCATGCCGAATATTACTTGGAATGTGAACTGGAGCGAAATCGCTAATTCATAAGACCATTTTACAATTTTGACCCAAGTTAGAAGAAGAGCCAATATTGTAAAATGTCGATAGTCCATATCTCGGAAACTATAAGAGATAATGCAATTTGGCCATCGGCAGTGTAATTAGCATGTCGAATATTACTTGGAATGTGAATTACAACGAAATCGCAAATTCATAAGACCATTTTACAATTCTGGCTCAAGTTAGAACCAGAGCCAATATTGCAAGATGTCGATAGTCCATATCTCGGAAACTATAAGAGATAATGCAATTTGGCAATCGGCAACGTAATTAGCATGCCGAATATAACTTGGAATGTGAATTGGAGCGAAATCGCTAATTCATAAGACCATTTTACAATTCTGGCCCAAGTTAGAAGCAGAGCCAATATTGCAAGATGTCGATAGTCCAAATCTCCGAAACTATAAGAGATAATGCAATTTGGCAATCGGCAACGTAATTAGCATGCCGAATATTACTTGGAATGTGAACTGGAGCGAAATCGCTAATTCATAAGACCATTTTACAATTTTGACCCAAGTTAGAAGAAGAGCCAATATTGTAAAATGTCGATAGTCCATATCTCGGAAACTATAAGAGATAATGCAATTTGGCAAACGGCAACGTAATTAGCATGCCGAATATTGCTTGGAATGTGAATTGGAGCGAAATCGCTAATTCATAAGACCATTTTACAATTCTGGCCCAAGTTAGAAGCAGAGCCAATATTGCAAGATGCCGATAGTCCATATCTCGGAAACTATAAGAGATAATGCAATTTGGCAATCGGCAACGTAATTAGCATGCCGAATATTACTTGGAATGTGAACTGGAGCGAAATCGATAATTCATAAGACCATTTTACAATTTTGACCCAAGTTAGAAGGAGAGCCAATATTGTAAAATATCGATAGTCCATATCTCGGAAACTATAACAGATAATGCAATTTGGCCATCGGCAGTGTAATTAGCATGCCGAATATTACTTGGAATGTGAATTACAACGAAATCGCAAATTCATAAGACCATTTTACAATTCTGGCTCAAGTTAGAAACAGAGCCAATATTGCAAGATGTCGATAGTCCATATCTCGGAAACTATAAGAGATAATGCAATTTGGCAATCGGCAACGTAATTAGCATGCCGAATATTACTTGGAATGTGAACTGGAGCGAAATCGCTAATTCATAAGACTATTTTACAATTTTGACCCAAGTTAGAAGAAGAGCCAATATTGTAAAATGTCGATAGTCCATATCTCGGAAACTATAAGAGATAATGCAATTTGGCATTCGGCAACGTAATTAGCATGCCGAATATTGCTTGGAATGTGAATTGGAGCGAAATCGCTAATTCATAAGACCATTTTACAATTCTGGCCCAAGTTAGAAGCAGAGCCAATATTGCAAGATGTCGATAGTCCATATCTCGGAAACTATAAGAGATAATGCAATTTGGCAATCGGCAACGTAATTAGCATGCCGAATATTACTTGGAATGTGAACTGGAGCGAAATCGATAATTCATAAGACCATTTTACAATTTTGACCCAAGTTAGAAGAAGAGCCAATATTGTAAAATGTCGATAGTCCATATCTCGGAAACCATAAGAGATAATGCAATTTGGCCATCGGCAGTGCAATTAGCATGCCGAATATTACTTGGAATGTGAATTACAACGAAATCGCAAATTCATAAGACCATTTTACAATTCTGGCTCAAGTTAGAAACAGAGCCAATATTGCAAGATGTCGATAGTCCATATCTCGGAAACTATAAGAGATAATGCAATTTGGCAATCGGCAACGTAATTAGCATGCCGAATATTGCTTGGAATGTGAATTGGAGCGAAATCTCTAATTCATAAGACCATTTTACAATTCTGGCCCAAGTTAGAAGCAGAGCCAATATTGCAAGATGTCGATAGTCCATATCTCGGAAACTATAAGAGATAATGCAATTTGACAATCGGCAACGTAATCAGCATGCCGAATATTACTTGGAATGTGAACTGGAGCGAAATCGATAATTCATAAGACCATTTTACAATTTTGACCCAAGTTAGAAGAAGAGCCAATATTGTAAAATGTCGATCGTCCATATCTCGGAAACTATAAGAGATAATGCAATTTGGCCATCGGCAGTGTAATTAGCATGCCGAATATTACTTGGAATGTGAATTATAACGAAATCGCAAATTCATAAGGCCATTTTACAATTCTGGCTCAAGTTAGAAACAGAGCCAATATTGCAAGATGTCGATAGTCCATATCTCGGAAACTATAAGAGATAATGCAATTTGGCAATCGGCAACGTAATTAGCATGCCGAATATTACTTGGAATGTGAATTACAACGAAATCGCTAATTCATAAGACCATTTTACAATTCTGGCCCAAGTTAGAAGCAGAGCCAATATTGCAAGATGTCGATAGTCCATATCACAGAAACTATAAGAGATAATGCAATTTGGCAATCGGCAACGTAATTAGCATGCCGAATATTACTTGGAATGTGAATTACAACGAAATCGCTAATTCATAAGACCATTTTACAATTCTGGCCCAAGTTAGAAGCAGAGCCAATATTGCAAGATGTCGATAGCCCATATCTCGGAAACTATAAGAGATAATGCAATTTGGCAATCGGCAACGTAATTAGCATGCCGAATATTACTTGGAATGTGAATTACAACGAAATCGCTAATTCATAAGACCATTTTACAATTCTTTCCCAAGTTAGAAGCAGAGCCAATATTGCAAGATGTCGATAGTCCATATCTCGGAAACTATAAGAGATAATGCAATTTGGCAATCGGCAACGTAATTAGCATGCCGAATATTACTTGGAATGTGAATTACAACGAAATCGCTAATTCATAAGACCATTTTACAATTCTGGCCCAAGTTAGAAGCAGAGCCAATATTGCAAGATGTCGATAGTCCATATCACGGAAACTATAAGAGATAATGCAATTTGGCAATCGGCAACGTAATTAGCATGCCGAATATTACTTGGAATGTGAATTGGAGCGAAATCGCTAATTCATAAGACCATTTTACAATTCTGGCCCAAGTTAGAAGCAGAGCCAATATTGCAGGATGTCGATAGCCCATATCTCGGAAACTATAAGAGATAATGCAATTTGGCAATCGGCAACGTAATTAGCATGCCGAATATTACTTGGAATGTGAACTGGAGCGAAATCGCTAATTCATAAGACCATTTTACAATTTTGACCCAAGTTAGAAGAAGAGCCAATATTGTAAAATGTCGATAGTCCATATCTCGGAAACTATAAGAGATAATGCAATTTGGCCATCGGCAGTGTAATTAGCATGCCGAATATTACTTGGAATGTGAATTACAACGAAATCGCAAATTCATAAGACCATTTTACAATTCTGGCCCAAGTTAGAAGCAGAGCCAATATTGCAAGATGTCGATAGCCCATATCTCGGAAACTATAAGAGATAATGCAATTTGGCCATCGGCAGTGTTATTAGCATGTCGAATATTACTTGGAATGTGAATTACAACGAAATCGCAAATTCATAAGACCATTTTACAATTCTGGCCCAAGTTAGAAGCAGAGCCAATATTGCAAGATGTCGATAGCCCATATCTCGGAAACTATAAGAGATAATGCAATTTGGCCATCGGCAGTGTAATTAGCATGTCGAATATTACTTGGAATGTGAATTACAACGAAATCGCAAATTCATAAGACCATTTTACAATTCTGGCCCAAGTTAGAAGCAGAGCCAATATTGCAAGATGTCGATAGCCCATATCTCGGAAACTATAAGAGATAATGCAATTTGGCAATCGGCAACGTAATTAGCATGCCGAATATTACTTGGAATGTGAATTACAACGAAATCGCTAATTCATAAGACCATTTTACAATTCTGGCCCAAGTTAGAAGCAGAGCCAATATTGCAAGATGTCGATAGCCCATATCTCGGAAACTATAAGAGATAATGCAATTTGGCAATCGGCAACGTAATTAGCATGCCGAATATTACTTGGAATGTGAATTACAACGAAATCGCTAATTCATAAGACCATTTTACAATTCTTGCCCAAGTTAGAAGCAGAGCCAATATTGCAAGATGTCGATAGTCCATATCTCGGAAACTATAAGAGATAATGCAATTTGGTAATCGGCAATGTAATTAGCATGCCGAATATTACTTGGAATGTGAACTGGAGCGAAATCGCTAATTCATAAGACCATTTTACAATTTTGACCCAAGTTAGAAGAAGAGCCAATATTGTAAAATGTCGATAGTCCATATCTCGGAAACTATAAGAGATAATGCAATTTGGCCATCGGCAGTGTAATTAGCATGTCGAATATTACTTGGAATGTGAATTACAACGAAATCGCAAATTCATAAGACCATTTTACAATTCTGGCTCAAGTTAGAGCCAGAGCCAATATTGCAAGATGTCGATAGTCCATATCTCGGAAACTATAAGAGATAATGCAATTTGGCAATCGGCAACGTAATTAGCATGCCGAATATAACTTGGAATGTGAATTGGAGCGAAATCGCTAATTCATAAGACCATTTTACAATTCTGGCCCAAGTTAGAAGCAGAGCCAATATTGCAAGATGTCGATAGTCCAAATCTCGGAAACTATAAGAGATAATGCAATTTGGCAATCGGCAACGTAATTAGCATGCCGAATATTACTTGGAATGTGAACTGGAGCGAAATCGCTAATTCTTAAGACCATTTTACAATTTTGACCCAAGTTAGAAGAAGAGCCAATATTGTAAAATGTCGATAGTCCATATCTCGGAAACTATAAGAGATAATGCAATTTGGCAAACGGCAACGTAATTAGCATGCCGAATATTGCTTGGAATGTGAATTGGAGCGAAATCGCTAATTCATAAGACCATTTTACAATTCTGGCCCAAGTTAGAAGCAGAGCCAATATTGCAAGATGCCGATAGTCCATATCTCGGAAACTATAAGAGATAATGCAATTTGGCAATCGGCAACGTAATTAGCATGCCGAATATTACTTGGAATGTGAACTGGAGCGAAATCGATAATTCATAAGACCATTTTACAATTTTGACCCAAGTTAGAAGGAGAGCCAATATTGTAAAATATCGATAGTCCATATCTCGGAAACTATAACAGATAATGCAATTTGGCCATCGGCAGTGTAATTAGCATGCCGAATATTACTTGGAATGTGAATTATAACGAAATCGCAAATTCATAAGACCATTTTACAATTCTGGCTCAAGTTAGAAACAGAGCCAATATTGCAAGATGTCGATAGTCCATATCTCGGAAACTATAAGAGATAATGCAATTTGGCAATCGGCAACGTAATTAGCATGCCGAATATTACTTGGAATGTGAACTGGAGCGAAATCGCTAATTCATAAGACTATTTTACAATTTTGACCCAAGTTAGAAGAAGAGCCAATATTGTAAAATGTCGATAGTCCATATCTCGGAAACTATAAGAGGTAATGCAATTTGGCATTCGGCAACGTAATTAGCATGCCGAATATTGCTTGGAATGTGAATTGGAGCGAAATCGCTAATTCATAAGACCATTTTACAATTCTGGCCCAAGTTAGAAGCAGAGCCAATATTGCAAGATGTCGATAGTCCATATCTCGGAAACTATAAGAGATAATGCAATTTGGCAATCGGCAACGTAATTAGCATGCCGAATATTACTTGGAATGTGAACTGGAGCGAAATCGATAATTCATAAGACCATTTTACAATTTTGACCCAAATTAGAAGAAGAGCCAATATTGTAAAATGTCGATAGTCCATATCTCGGAAACTATAAGAGATAATGCAATTTGGCCATCGGCAGTGCAATTAGCATGCCGAATATTACTTGGAATGTGAATTACAACGAAATCGCAAATTCATAAGACCATTTTACAATTCTGGCTCAAGTTAGAAGCAGAGCCAATATTGCAAGATGTCGATAGTCCATATCTCGGAAACTATAAGAGATAATGCAATTTGGCAATCGGCAACGTAATTAGCATGCCGAATATTGCTTGGAATGTGAATTGGAGCGAAATCTCTAATTCATAAGACCATTTTACAATTCTGGCCCAAGTTAGAAGCAGAGCCAATATTGCAAGATGTCGATAGTCCATATCTCGGAAACTATAAGAGATAATGCAATTTGACAATCGGCAACGTAATTAGCATGCCGAATATTACTTGGAATGTGAACTGGAGCGAAATCGATAATTCATAAGACCATTTTACAATTTTGACCCAAGTTAGAAGAAGAGCCAATATTGTAAAATGTCGATCGTCCATATCTCGGAAACTATAAGAGATAATGCAATTTGGCCATCGGCAGTGTAATTAGCATGCCGAATATTACTTGGAATGTGAATTATAACGAAATCGCAAATTCATAAGGCCATTTTACAATTCTGGCTCAAGTTAGAAACAGAGCCAATATTGCAAGATGTCGATAGTCCATATCTCGGAAACTATAAGAGATAATGCAATTTGGCCATCGGCAGTGTAATTAGCATGTCGAATATTACTTGGAATGTGAATTACAACGAAATCGCAAATTCATAAGACCATTTTACAATTCTGGCTCAAGTTAGAAGCAGAGCCAATATTGCAAGATGTCGATAGTCCATATCTCGGAAACTATAAGAGATAATGCAATTTGGCAATCGGCAACGTAATTAGCATGCCGAATATTACTTGGAATGTGAATTGGAGCGAAATCGCTAATTCATAGGACCATTTTACAATTCTGGCCCAAGTTAGAAGCAGAGCCAATATTGCAAGATGTCGATAGTCCATATCTCGGAAACTATAAGAGATAATGCAATTTGGCAATCGGCAACGTAATTAGCATGCCGAATATTACTTGGAATGTGAACTGGAGCGAAATCGCTAATTCATAAGACCATTTTACAATTTTGACCCAAGTTAGAAGAAGAGCCAATATTGTAAAATGTCGATAGTCCATATCTCGGAAACTATAAGAGATAATGCAATTTGGCAAACGGCAACGTAATTAGCATGCCGAATATTGCTTGGAATGTGAATTGGAGCGAAATCGCTAATTCATAAGACCATTTTACAATTCTGGCCCAAGTTAGAAGCAGAGCCAATATTGCAAGATGCCGATAGTCCATATCTCGGAAACTATAAGAGATAATGCAATTTGGCAATCGGCAACGTAATTAGCATGCCGAATATTACTTGGAATGTGAACTGGAGCGAAATCGATAATTCATAAGACCATTTTACAATTTTGACCCAAGTTAGAAGGAGAGCCAATATTGTAAAATGTCGATAGTCCATATCTCGGAAACTATAAGAGATAATGCAATTTGGCAATCGGCAACGTAATTAGCATGCCGAATATTACTTGGAATGTGAACTGGAGCGAAATCGCTAATTCATAAGACTATTTTACAATTTTGACCCAAGTTAGAAGAAGAGCCAATATTGTAAAATGTCGATAGTCCATATCTCGGAAACTATAAGAGATAATGCAATTTGGCATTCGGCAACGTAATTAGCATGCCGAATATTGCTTGGAATGTGAATTTCAGCGAAATCGCTAATTCATAAGACCATTTTACAATTCTGGCCCAAGTTAGAAGCAGAGCCAATATTGCAAGATGTCGATAGTCCATATCTCGGAAACTATAAGAGATAATGCAATTTGGCAATCGGCAACGTAATTAGCATGCCGAATATTACTTGGAATGTGAACTGGAGCGAAATCGATAATTCATAAGACCATTTTACAATTTTGGCCCAAGTTAGAAGAAGAGCCAATATTGTAAAATGTCGATAGTCCATATCTCGGAAACTATAAGAGATAATGCAATTTGGCCATCGGCAGTGCAATTAGCATGCCGAATATTACTTGGAATGTGAATTACAACGAAATCGCAAATTCATAAGACCATTTTACAATTCTGGCTCAAGTTAGAAACAGAGCCAATATTGCAAGATGTCGATAGTCCATATCTCGGAAACTATAAGAGATAATGCAATTTGGCAATCGGCAACGTAATTAGCATGCCGAATATAGCTTGGAATGTGAATTGGAGCGAAATCGCTAATTCATAAGACCATTTTACAATTCTGGCCCAAGTTAGAAGCAGAGCCAATATTGCAAGATGTCGATAGTCCATATCTCGGAAACTATAAGAGATAATGCAATTTGACAATCGGCAACGTAATTGGCATGCCGAATATTTCTTGGAATGTGAACTGGAGCGAAATCGATAATTCATAAGACCATTTTACAATTTTGACCCAAGTTAGAAGAAGAGCCAATATTGTAAAATGTCGATCGTCCATATCTCGGAAACTATAAGAGATAATGCAATTTGGCCATCGGCAGTGTAATTAGCATGCCGAATATTACTTGGAATGTGAATTATAACGAAATCGCAAATTCATAAGGCCATTTTACAATTCTGGCTCAAGTTAGAAACAGAGGCAATATTGCAAGATGTCGATAGTCCATATCTCGGAAACGATAAGAGATAATGCAATATGGCTATCGGCAACGTAATTAGCATGCCGAATATTACTTGGAATGTGAATTGGAGCGAAATCGCTAATTCATAAGACCATTTTACAATTCTGGCCCACGTTAGAGCAGAGCCAATATTGCAAGATGTCGATAGTCCATATCTCGGAAACTATAAGAGATAATGCAATTTGGCAATCGGCAACATAATTAGCATGCCGAATATTACTTGGAATGTGAACTGGAGCGAAATCGCTAATTCATAAGACCATTTTACAATTTTGACCCAAGTTAGAAGAAGAGCCAATATTGTAAAATGTCGATAGTCCATATCTCGGAAACCATAAGAGATAATGCAATTTGGCAATCGGCAACGTAATTAGCATGCCGAATATTGCTTGGAATGTGAATTGGAGCGAAATCGCTAATTCATAAAACCATTTTACAATTCTGGCCCAAGTTAGAAGCAGAGACAATATTGCAAGATGTCGATAGTCCATATCTCGGAAACTATAAGAGATAATGCAATTTGGCAATCGGCAACGTAATTAGCATGCCGAATATTACTTGGAATGTGAATTGGAGCGAAATCGCTAATTCATAAGACCATTTTACAATTCTGGCCAAAGTTAGAAGCAGAGCCAATATTGCAAGATGTCGATAGTCCATATCTCGGAAACTATAAGAGATAATGCAATTTGGCAATCGGCAACGTAATTAGCATCCCGAATATTACTTGGAATGTGAACTGGAGCGAAATCGCTAATTCATAAGACCATTTTACAATTTTGACCCAAGTTAGAAGCAGAGCCAATATTGTAAAATGTCGATAGTCCATATCTCGGAAACTATAAGAGATAATGCAATTTGGCAATCGGCAACGTAATTAGCATGCCGAATATTACTTGGAATGTCAATTACAACGAAATCGCTAATTCATAAGACCATTTTACAATTCTGGCCCAAGTTAGAAGCAGAGCCAATATTGCAAGATGTCGATAGTATATATCTCGGAAACTATAAGAGATAATGCAATTTGGCAATCGGCAACGTAATTAGCATGCCGAATATTACTTGGAATGTGAATTGGAGCGAAATCGCTAATTCATAAGACCATTTTACAATTCTGGCCCAAGTTAGAAGCAGAGCCAATATTGCAAGATGTCGATAGTCCATATCTCGGAAACTATAAGAGATAATGCAATTTGGCAATCGGCAACGTAATTAGCATGCCGAATATTACTTGGAATGTGAACTGGAGCGAAATCGATAATTCATAAGACCATTTTACAATTTTGACCCAAGTTAGAAGGAGAGCCAATATTGTAAAATGTCGATAGTCCATATCTCGGAAACTATAAGAGATAATGCAATTTGGCAATCGGCAACGTAATTAGCATGCCGAATATTACTTGGAATGTGAACTGGAGCGAAATCGCTAATTCATAAGACCATTTTACAATTTTGACCCAAGTTAGAAGAAGAGCCAATATTGTAAAATGTCGATAGTCCATATCTCGGAAACTATAAGAGATAATGCAATTTGGCAAACGGCAACGTAATTAGCATGCCGAATATTGCTTGGAATGTAAATTGGAGCGAAATCGCTAATTCATAAGACCATTTTACAATTCTGGCCCAAGTTAGAAGCAGAGCCAATATTGCAAGATGCCGATAGTCCATATCTCGGAAACTATAAGAGATAATGCAATTTGGCAATCGGCAACGTAATTAGCATGCCGAATATTACTTGGAATGTGAACTGGAGCGAAATCGATAATTCATAAGACCATTTTACAATTTTGACCCAAGTTAGAAGGAGAGCCAATATTGTAAAATGTCGATAGTCCATATCTCGGAAACTATAAGAGATAATGCAATTTGGCCATCGGCAGTGTAATTAGCATGCCGAATATTACTTGGAATGTGAATTACAACGAAATCGCTAATTCATAAGACCATTTTACAATTCTGGCTCAAGTTAGAAACAGCGCCAATATTGCAAGATGTCGATAGTCCATATCTCGGAAACTATAAGAGATAATGCAATTTTTCAATCGGCAACGTAATTAGCATGCCGAATATTACTTGGAATGTGAACTGGAGCGAAATCGCTAATTCATAAGACTATTTTACAATTTTGACCCAAGTTAGAAGAAGAGCCAATATTGTAAAATGTCGATAGTCCATATCTCGGAAACTATAAGAGATAATGCAATTTGGCATTCGGCAACGTAATTAGCATGCCGAATATTGCTTGGAATGTGAATTTCAGCGAAATCGTTAATTCATAAGACCATTTTACATTTCTGGCCCAAGTTAGAAGCAGAGCCAATATTGCAAGATGTCGATAGTCCATATCTCGGAAACTATAAGAGATAATGCAATTTGGCAATCGGCAACGTAATTAGCATGCCGAATATTACTTGGAATGTGAACTGGAGCGAAATCGATAATTCATAAGACCATTTTACAATTTTGGCCCAAGTTAGAAGAAGAGCCAATATTGTAAAATGTCGATAGTCCATATCTCGGAAACTATAAGAGATAATGCAATTTGGCCATCGGCAGTGCAATTAGCATGCCGAATATTACTTGGAATGTGAATTACAACGAAATCGCAAATTCATAAGACCATTTTACAATTCTGGCTCAAGTTAGAAACAGAGCCAATATTGCAAGATGTCGATAGTCCATATCTCGGAAACTATAAGAGATAATGCAATTTGGCCATCGGCAGTGCAATTAGCATGCCGAATATTACTTGGAATGTGAATTACAACGAAATCGCAAATTCATAAGACCATTTTACAATTCTGGCTCAAGTTAGAAACAGAGCCAATATTGCAAGATGTCGATAGTCCATATCTCGGAAACTATAAGAGATAATGCAATTTGACAATCGGCAACGTAATTAGCATGCCGAATATAGCTTGGAATGTGAATTGGAGCGAAATCGCTAATTCATAAGACCATTTTACAATTCTGGCCCAAGTTAGAAGCAGAGCCAATATTGCAAGATGTCGATAGTCCATATCTCGGAAACTATAAGAGATAATGCAATTTGACAATCGGCAACGTAATTGGCATGCCGAATATTACTTGGAATGTGAACTGGAGCGAAATCGATAATTCATAAGACCATTTTACAATTTTGACCCAAGTTAGAAGAAGAGCCAATATTGTAAAATGTCGATCGTCCATATCTCGGAAACTAAAAGAGATAATGCAATTTGGCCATCGGCAGTGTAATTAGCATGCCGAATATTACTTGGAATGTGAATTATAACGAAATCGCAAATTCATAAGGCCATTTTACAATTCTGGCTCAAGTTAGAAACAGAGGCAATATTGCAAGATGTCGATAGTCCATATCTCGGAAACGATAAGAGATAATGCAATATGGCTATCGGCAACGTAATTAGCATGCCGAATATTACTTGGAATGTGAATTGGAGCGAAATCGCTAATTCATAAGACCATTTTACAATTCTGGCCCACGTTAGAGCAGAGCCAATATTGCAAGATGTCGATAGTCCATATCTCGGAAACTATAAGAGATAATGCAATTTGGCAATCGGCAACGTAATTAGCATGCCGAATATTACTTGGAATGTGAATTGGAGCGAAATCGCTAATTCATAAGACCATTTTACAATTCTGGCCCAAGTTAGAAGCAGAGCCAATATTGCAAGATGTCGATAGTCCATATCTCGGAAACTATAAGAGATAATGCAATTTGGCAATCGGCAACGTAATTAGCATGCCGAATATTACTTGGAATGTGAACTGGAGCGAAACCGCTAATTCATAAGACCATTTTACAATTTTGACCCAAGTTAGAAGAAGAGCCCATATTGTAAAATGTCGATAGTCCATATCTCGGAAACTATAAGAGATAATGCAATTTGGCAAACGGCAACGTAATTAGCATGCCGAATATTGCTTGGAATGTGAATTGGAGCGAAATCGCTAATTCATAAGACCATTTTACAATTCTGGCCCAAGTTAGAAGCAGAGCCAATATTGCAAGATGCCGATAGTCCATATCTCGGAAACTATAAGAGATAATGCAATTTGGCAATCGGCAACGTAATTAGCATGCCGAATATTACTTGGAATGTGAACTGGAGCGAAATCGATAATTCATAAGACCATTTTACAATTTTGACCCAAGTTAGAAGGAGAGCCAATATTGTAAAATGTCGATAGTCCATATCTCGGAAACTATAAGAGATAATGCAATTTGGCCATCGGCAGTGTAATTAGCATGCCGAATATTACTTGGAATGTGAATTACAACGAAATCGCAAATTCATAAGACCATTTTACAATTCTGGCTCAAGTTAGAAACAGAGCCAATATTGCAAGATGTCGATAGTCCATATCTCGGAAACTATAAGAGATAATGCAATTTGGCAATCGGCAACGTAATTAGCATGCCGAATATTACTTGGAATGTGAACTGGAGCGAAATCGCTAATTCATAAGACTATTTTACAATTTTGACCCAAGTTAGAAGAAGAGCCAATATTGTAAAATGTCGATAGTCCATATCTCGGAAACTATAAGAGATAATGCAATTTGACATTCGGCAACGTAATTAGCATGCCGAATATTGCTTGGAATGTGAATTGGAGCGAAATCGCTAATTCATAAGACCATTTTACAATTCTGGCCCAAGTTAGAAGCAGAGCCAATATTGCAAGATGTCGATAGTCCATATCTCGGAAACTATAAGAGATAATGCAATTTGGCAATCGGCAACGTAATTAGCATGCCGAATATTACTTGGAATGTGAACTGGAGCGAAATCGATAATTCATAAGACCATTTTACAATTTTGACCCAAGTTAGAAGAAGAGCCAATATTGTAAAATGTCGATAGTCCATATCTCGGAAACTATAAGAGATAATGCAATTTGGCCATCGGCAGTGCAATTAGCATGCCGAATATTACTTGGAATGTGAATTACAACGAAATCGCAAATTCATAAGACCATTTTACAATTCTGGCTCAAGTTAGAAACAGAGCCAATATTGCAAGATGTCGATAGTCCATATCTCGGAAACTATAAGAGATAATGCAATTTGGCAATCGGCAACGTAATTAGCATGCCGAATATTGCTTGGAATGTGAATTGGAGCGAAATCTCTAATTCATAAGACCATTTTACAATTCTGGCCCAAGTTAGAAGCAGAGCCAATATTGCAAGATGTCGATAGTCCATATCTCGGAAACTATAAGAGATAATGCAATTTGACAATCGGCAACGTAATTAGCATGCCGAATATTACTTGGAATGTGAACTGGAGCGAAATCGATAATTCATAAGACCATTTTACAATTTTGACCCAAGTTAGAAGAAGAGCCAATATTGTAAAATGTCGATCGTCCATATCTCGGAAACTATAAGAGATAATGCAATTTGGCCATCGGCAGTGTAATTAGCATGCCGAATATTACTTGGAATGTGAATTATAACGAAATCGCAAATTCATAAGGCCATTTTACAATTCTGGCTCAAGTTAGAAACAGAGCCAATATTGCAAGATGTCGATAGTCCATATCTCGGAAACTATAAGAGATAATGCAATTTGGCCATCGGCAGTGTAATTAGCATGTCGAATATTACTTGGAATGTGAATTACAACGAAATCGCAAATTCATAAGACCATTTTACAATTCTGGCTCAAGTTAGAAGCAGAGCCAATATTGCAAGATGTCGATAGTCCATATCTCGGAAACTATAAGAGATAATGCAATTTGGCTATCGGCAACGTAATTAGCATGCCGAATATTACTTGGAATGTGAATTGGAGCGAAATCGCTAATTCATAAGACCATTTTACAATTCTGGCCCAAGTTAGAAGCAGAGCCAATATTGCAAGATGTCGATAGTCCATATCTCGGAAACTATAAGAGATAATGCAATTTGGCAATCGGCAACGTAATTATCATGCCGAATATTACTTGGAATGTGAACTGGAGCGAAATCGCTAATTCATAAGACCATTTTACAATTTTGACCCAAGTTAGAAGAAGAGCCAATATTGTAAAATGTCGATAGTCCATATCTCGGAAACTATAAGAGATAATGCAATTTGGCAAACGGCAACGTAATTAGCATGCCGAATATTGCTTGGAATGTGAATTGGAGCGAAATCGCTAATTCATAAGACCATTTTACAATTCTGGCCCAAGTTAGAAGCAGAGCCAATATTGCAAGATGCCGATAGTCCACATCTCGGAAACTATAAGAGATAATGCAATTTGGCAATCGCCAACGTAATTAGCATGCCGAATATTACTTGGAATGTGAACTGGAACGAAATCGATAATTCATAAGACCATTTTACAATTTTGACCCAAGTTAGAAGGAGAGCCAATATTGTAAAATGTCGATAGTCCATATCTCGGAAACTATAAGAGATAATGCAATTTGGCCATCGGCAGTGTAATTAGCATGCCGAATATTACTTGGAATGTGAATTACAACGAAATCGCAAATTCATAAGACCATTTTACAATTCTGGCTCAAGTTAGAAACAGAGCCAATATTGCAAGATGTCGATAGTCCATATCTCGGAAACTATAAGAGATAATGCAATTTGGCAATCGGCAACGTAATTAGCATGCCGAATATTACTTGGAATGTGAACTGGAGCGAAATCGCTAATTCATAAGACTATTTTACAATTTTGAGCCAAGTTAGAAGAAGAGCCAATATTGTAAAATGTCGATAGTCCATATCTCGGAAACTATAAGAGATAATGCAATTTGGCATTCGGCAACGTAATTAGCATGCCGAATATTGCTTGGAATGTGAATTGGAGCGAAATCGCTAATTCATAAGACCATTTTACAATTCTGGCCCAAGTTAGAAGAAGAGCCAATATTGCAAGATGTCGATAGTCCATATCTCGGAAACTATAAGAGATAATGCAATTTGACAATCGGCAACGTAATTAGCATGCCGAATATTACTTGGAATGTGAACTGGAGCGAAATCGATAATTCATAAGACCATTTTACAATTTTGACCCAAGTTAGAAGAAGAGCCAATATTGTAAAATGTCGATCGTCCATATCTCGGAAACTATAAGAGATAATGCAATTTGGCAATCGCCAACGTAATTAGCATGCCGAATATTACTTGGAATGTGAACTGGAACGAAATCGATAATTCATAAGACCATTTTACAATTTTGACCCAAGTTAGAAGGAGAGCCAATATTGTAAAATGTCGATAGTCCATATCTCGGAAACTATAAGAGATAATGCAATTTGGCCATCGGCAGTGTAATTAGCATGTCGAATATTACTTGGAATGTGAATTACAACGAAATCGCAAATTCATAAGACCATTTTACAATTCTGGCTCAAGTTAGAAGCAGAGCCAATATTGCAAGATGTCGATAGTCCATATCTCGGAAACTATAAGAGATAATGCAATTTGGCTATCGGCAACGTAATTAGCATGCCGAATATTACTTGGAATGTGAATTGGAGCGAAATCGCTAATTCATAAGACCATTTTACAATTCTGGCCCAAGTTAGAAGCAGAGCCAATATTGCAAGATGTCGATAGTCCATATCTCGGAAACTATAAGAGATAATGCAATTTGGCAATCGGCAACGTAATTATCATGCCGAATATTACTTGGAATGTGAACTGGAGCGAAATCGCTAATTCATAAGACCATTTTACAATTTTGACCCAAGTTAGAAGAAGAGCCAATATTGTAAAATGTCGATAGTCCATATCTCGGAAACTATAAGAGATAATGCAATTTGGCAAACGGCAACGTAATTAGCATGCCGAATATTGCTTGGAATGTGAATTGGAGCGAAATCGCTAATTCATAAGACCATTTTACAATTCTGGCCCAAGTTAGAAGCAGAGCCAATATTGCAAGATGCCGATAGTCCACATCTCGGAAACTATAAGAGATAATGCAATTTGGCAATCGCCAACGTAATTAGCATGCCGAATATTACTTGGAATGTGAACTGGAACGTAATCGATAATTCATAAGACCATTTTACAATTTTGACCCAAGTTAGAAGGAGAGCCAATATTGTAAAATGTCGATAGTCCATATCTCGGAAACTATAAGAGATAATGCAATTTGGCCATCGGCAGTGTAATTAGCATGCCGAATATTACTTGGAATGTGAATTACAACGAAATCGCAAATTCATAAGACCATTTTACAATTCTGGCTCAAGTTAGAAACAGAGCCAATATTGCAAGATGTCGATAGTCCATATCTCGGAAACTATAAGAGATAATGCAATTTGGCAATCGGCAACGTAATTAGCATGCCGAATATTACTTGGAATGTGAACTGGAGCGAAATCGCTAATTCATAAGACTATTTTACAATTTTGAGCCAAGTTAGAAGAAGAGCCAATATTGTAAAATGTCGATAGTCCATATCTCGGAAACTATAAGAGATAATGCAATTTGGCATTCGGCAACGTAATTAGCATGCCGAATATTGCTTGGAATGTGAATTGGAGCGAAATCGCTAATTCATAAGACCATTTTACAATTCTGGCCCAAGTTAGAAGCAGAGCCAATATTGCAAGATGTCGATAGTCCATATCTCGGAAACTATAAGAGATAATGCAATTTGGCAATCGGCAACGTAATTAGCATGCCGAATATTACTTGGAATGTTAACTGGAGCGAAATCGATAATTCATAAGACCATTTTACAATTTTGACCCAAGTTAGAAGAAGAGCCAATATTGTAATATGTCGATAGTCCATATCTCGGAAACTATAAGAGATAATGCAATTTGACCATCGGCAGTGCAATTAGCATGCCGAATATTACTTGGAATGTGAATTGGAGCGAAATCGCTAATTCATAAGACCATTTTACAATTCTGGCCCAAGTTAGAAGAAGAGCCAATATTGCAAGATGTCGATAGTCCATATCTCGGAAACTATAAGAGATAATGCAATTTGACAATCGGCAACGTAATTAGCATGCCGAATATTACTTGGAATGTGAACTGGAGCGAAATCGATAATTCATAAGACCATTTTACAATTTTGACCCAAGTTAGAAGAAGAGCCAATATTGTAAAATGTGGATCGTCCATATCTCGGAAACTATAAGAGATAATGCAATTTGGCCATCGGCAGTGTAATTAGCATGCCGAATATTACTTGGAATGTGAATTATAACGAAATCGCAAATTCATAAGGCCATTTTACAATTCTGGCTCAAGTTAGAAACAGAGCCAATATTGCAAGATGTCGATAGTCCATATCTCGGAAACTATAAGAGATAATGCAATTTGGCCATCGGCAGTGTAATTAGCATGTCGAATATTACTTGGAATGTGAATTACAACGAAATCGCAAATTCATAAGACCATTTTACAATTCTGGCTCAAGTTAGAAGCAGAGCCAATATTGCAAGATGTCGATAGTCCATATCTCGGAAACTATAAGAGATAATGCAATTTGGCAATCGGCAACGTAATTAGCATGCCGAATATTACTTGGAATGTGAATTGGAGCGAAATCGCTAATTCATAAGACCATTTTACAATTCTGGCCCAAGTTAGAAGCAGAGCCAATATTGCAAGATGTCGATAGTCCATATCTCGGAAACTATAAGAGATAATGCAATTTGGCAATCGGCAACGTAATTATCATGCCGAATATTACTTGGAATGTGAATTGGAGCGAAATCGCTAATTCATAAGACCATTTTACAATTTTGACCCAAGTTAGATGAAGAGCCAATATTGTAAAATGTCGATAGTCCATATCTCGGAAACTATAAGAGATAATGCAATTTGGCAAACGGCAACGTAATTAGCATGCCGAATATTGCTTGGAATGTGAATTGGAGCGAAATCGCTAATTCATAAGACCATTTTACAATTCTGGCCCAAGTTAGAAGCAGAGCCAATATTGCAAGATGCCGATAGTCCACATCTCGGAAACTATAAGAGATAATGCAATTTGGCAATCGCCAACGTAATTAGCATGCCGAATATTACTTGGAATGTGAACTGGAACGAAATCGATAATTCATAAGACCATTTTACAATTTTGACCCAAGTTAGAAGGAGAGCCAATATTGTAAAATGTCGATAGTCCATATCTCGGAAACTATAAGAGATAATGCAATTTGGCCATCGGCAGTGTAATTAGCATGCCGAATATTACTTGGAATGTGAATTACAACGAAATCGCAAATTCATAAGACCATTTTACAATTCTGGCTCAAGTTAGAAACAGAGCCAATATTGCAAGATGTCGATAGTCCATATCTCGGAAACTATAAGAGATAATGCAATTTGGCAATCGGCAACGTAATTAGCATGCCGAATATTACTTGGAATATGAACTGGAGCGAAATCGCTAATTGATAAGACTATTTTACAATTTTGAGCCAAGTTAGAAGAAGAGCCAATATTGTAAAATGTCGATAGTCCATATCTCGGAAACTATAAGAGATAATGCAATTTGGCATTCGGCAACGTAATTAGCATGCCGAATATTGCTTGGAATGTGAATTGGAGCGAAATCGCTAATTCATAAGACCATTTTACAATTCTGGCCCAAGTTAGAAGCAGAGCCAATATTGCAAGATGTCGATAGTCCATATCTCGGAAACTATAAGAGATAATGCAATTTGGCAATCGGCAACGTAATTAGCATGCCGAATATTACTTGGAATGTTAACTGGAGCGAAATCGATAATTCATAAGACCATTTTACAATTTTGACCCAAGTTAGAAGAAGAGCCAATATTGTAATATGTCGATAGTCCATATCTCGGAAACTATAAGAGATAATGCAATTTGACCATCGGCAGTGCAATTAGCATGCCGAATATTACTTGGAATGTGAATTACAACGAAATCGCAAATTCATAAGACCATTTTACAATTCTGGCTCAAGTTAGAAACAGAGCCAATATTGCAAGATGTCGATAGTCCATATCTCGGAAACTATAAGAGATAATGCAATTTGGCAATCGGCAACGTAATTAGCATGCCGAATATTGCTTGGAATGTGAATTGGAGCGAAATCTCTAATTCATAAGACCATTTTACAATTCTGGCCCAAGTTAGAAGCCGAGCCAATATTGCAAGATGTCGATAGTCCATATCTCGGAAACTATACGAGATAATGCAATTTGACAATCGGCAACGTAATTAGCATGCCGAATATTACTTGGAATGTGAACTGGAGCGAAATCGATAATTCATAAGACCATTTTACAATTTTGACCCAAGTTAGAAGAAGAGCCAATATTGTAAAATGTCGATCGTCCATATCTCGGAAACTATAGGAGATAATGCAATTTGGCCATCGGCAGTGTAATTAGCATGCCGAATATTACTTGGAATGTGAATTATAACGAAATCGCAAATTCATAAGGCCATTTTACAATTCTGGCTCAAGTTAGAAACAGAGCCAATATTGCAAGATGTCGATAGTCCATATCTCGGAAACTATAAGAGATAATTCAATTTGGCCATCGGCAGTGTAATTAGCATGTCGAATATTACTTGGAATGTGAATTGGAACGAAATCGCCAATAGATAAGACCATTTTACAATTTGGGCCCAAGTTAGAAGCAGAGCCTAAGGTGTAAATTATCGATAGTCCATATCTCGGAAACTATAAGAGATAATGCAATTTGGCAACCGGCAATGTAATTAGCATGCCGAATATTACTTGGAATGTGAATTGGAACGAAATCGCCAATAGATAAGGCCATTTTACAATTTGGGCCCAAGTTAGAAGCAGAGCCTATGGTGTAAATTATCGATAGTCCATATCTCGGAAACTATAAGAGATAATGCAATTTGGCAACCGGCAATGTAATTAGCATGCCGAATATTACTTGGAATGTGAATTGGAACGAAATCGCCAATAGATAAGACCATTTTACAATTTGGGCCCAAGTTAGAAGCAGAGCCTAAGGTGTAAATTATCGATAGTCCATATCTCGGAAACTATAAGAGTTAATGCAATTTGGCAACCGGCAATGTAATTAGCATGCCGAATATTACTTGGAATGTGAATTGGAACGAAATCGCCAATAGATAAGGCCATTTTACAATTTGGGCCCAAGTTAGAAGCAGAGCCTAAGGTGTAAATTATCGATAGTCCATATCTCGGAAACTATAAGAGATAATGCAATTTGGCAACCGGCAATGTAATTAGCATGCCGAATATTACTTGGAATGTGAATTGGAACGAAATCGCCAATAGATAAGACCATTTTACAATTTGGGAGCAAGTTAGAAGCAGAGCCTAAGGTGTAAATTATCGATAGTCCATATCTCGGAAACTATAAGAGATAATGCAATTTGGCAACCGGCAATGTAATTAGCATGCCGAATATTACTTGGAATGTGAATTGGAACGAAATCGACAATAGATAAGACCATTTTACAATTTGGGCCCAAGTTAGAAGCAGAGCCTAAGGTGTAAATTATCGATAGTCCATATCTCGGAAACTATAAGAGATAATGCAATTTGGCAACCGGCAATGTAATTAGCATGCCGAATATTACTTGGAATGTGAATTGGAACGAAATCGCCAATAGATAAGACCATTTTACAATTTGGGCCCAAGTTAGAAGCAGAGCCTAAGGTGTAAATTATCGATAGTCCATATCTCGGAAACTATAAGAGATAATGCAATTTGGCAACCGGCAATGTAATTAGCATGCCGAATATTACTTGGAATGTGAATTGGAACGAAATCGCCAATAGATAAGGCCATTTTACAATTTGGGCCAAAGTTAGAAGCAGAGCCTATGGTGTAAATTATCGATAGTCCATATCTCGGAAACTATAAGAGATAATGCAATTTGGCAACCGGCAATGTAATTAGCACGCCGAATATTACTTGGAATGTGAATTGGAACGAAATCGCCAATAGATAAGACCATTTTACAATTTGGGCCCAAGTTAGAAGCAGAGCCTAAGGTGTAAATTATCGATAGTCCATATCTCGGAAACTATAAGAGATAATGCAATTTGACAACCGGCAATGTAATTAGCATGCCGAGTATTACTTGGAATGTGAATTGGAACGAAATCGCCAATAGATAAGACCATTTTACAATTTGGGCCCAAGTTAGAAGCAGAGCCTAAGGTGTAAATTATCGATAGTCCATATCTCGGAAACTATAAGAGATAATGCAATTTGGCAACCGGCAATGTAATTAGCATGCCGAATATTACTTGGAATGTGATTTGGAACGAAATCGCCAATAGATAAGACCATTTTACAATTTGGGCCCAAGTTAGAAGCAGAGCCTAAGGTGTAAATTATTGATAGTCCATATCTCGGAAACTATAAGAGATAATGCAATTTCGCAATCGGCAATGTAATTAGCATGCCGAATATCACTTGGAATGTGAATTGGGACGAAATCGCCAATAGATAAGACCATTTTACAATTTGGGCCCAAGTTAGAAGCAGAGCCTAAGGTGTAAATTATCGATAGTCCATATCTCGGAAACTATAAGAGATAATGCAATTTGGCAACCGGCAATGTAATTAGCATGCCGAATATTACTTGGAATGTGAATTGGAACGAAATCGCCAATAGATAAGACCATTTTACAATTTGGGCCCAAGTTAGAAGCAGAGCCTAAGGTGTAAATTATCGAGAGTCCATATCTCGGAAACTATAAGAGATAATGCAATTTGGCAACCGGCAATGTAATTAGCATGCCGAATATTACTTGGAATGTGAATTGGAACGAAATCGCCAATAGATAAGACCATTTTACAATTTGGGCCCAAGTTAGAAGCAGAGCCTAAGATGTAAATTATCGAGAGTCCATATCTCGGAAACTATAAGAGATAATGCAATTTGGCAACCGGCAATGTAATTAGCATGCCGAATATTACTTGGAATGTGAATTGGAACGAAATCGCCAATAGATAAGACCATTTTACAATTTGGGCCTAAGTTAGAAGCAGAGCCTAAGGTGTAAATTATCGATAGTCCATATCTCGGAAACTATAAGAGATAATGCAATTTGGCAACCGGCAATGTAATTAGCATGCCGAATATTACTTGGAATGTGAATTGGAACGAAATCGCCAATAGATAAGACCATTTTACAATTTGGGCCCAAGTTAGAAGCAGAGCCTAAGGTGTAAATTATTGATAGTCCATATCTCGGAAACTATAAGAGATAATGCAATTTCGCAACCGGCAATGTAATTAGCATGCCGAATATCACTTGGAATGTGAATTGGGGCGAAATCGCCAATAGATAAGACCATTTTACAATTTGGGCCCAAGTTAGAAGCAGAGCCTAAGGTGTAAATTATCGATAGTCCATATCGCGGAAACTATAAGAGATAATGCAATTTGGCAACCGGCAATGTAATTAGCATGCCGAATATTACTTGGAATGTGAATTGGAACGAGATCGCCAATAGATAAGACCATTTTACAATTTGGGCCCAAGTTAGAAGCAGAGCCTAAGGTGTAAATTATCGATAGTCCATATCTCGGAAACTATAAGAGATAATGCAATTTGGCAACCGGCAATGTAATTAGCATGCCGAATATTACTTGGAATGTGAATTGGAACGAAATCGCCAATAGGTAAGACCATTTTACAATTTGGGCCCAAGTTAGAAGCAGAGCCTAAGGTGTAAATTATCGATAGTCCATATCTCGGAAACTATAAGAGATAATTCAATTTGGCAACCGGCAATGTAATTAGCATGCCGAATATTACTTGGAATGTGAATTGGAACGAAATCGCCAATAGATAAGACCATTTTACAATTTGGGCCCAAGTTAGAAGCAGAGCCTAAGGTGTAAATTATCGATAGTCCATATCTCGGAAACTATAAGAGATAATGCAATTTGGCAACCGGCAATGTAATTAGCATGCCGAATATTACTTGGAATGTGAATTGGAACGAAATCGCCAATAGATAAGACCATTTTACAATTTGGGCCCAAGTTAGAAGCAGAGCCTAAGGTGTAAATTATCGATAGTCCATATCTCGGAAACTATAAGAGATAATGCAATTTGGCAACCGGCAATGTAATTAGCATGCCGAATATTACTTGGAATGTGAATTGGAACGAAATCGCCAATAGATAAGGCCATTTTACAATTTGGGCCCAAGTTAGAAGCAGAGCCTATGGTGTAAATTATCGATAGTCCATATCTCGGAAACTATAAGAGATAATGCAATTTGACAACCGGCAATGTAATTAGCATGCCGAATATTACTTGGAATGTGAATTGGAACGAAATCGCCAATAGATAAGACCATTTTACAATTTGGGCCCAAGTTAGAAGCAGAGCCTAAGGTGTAAATTATCGATAGTCCATATCTCGGAAACTATAAGAGTTAATGCAATTTGGCAACCGGCAATGTAATTAGCATGCCGAATATTACTTGGAATGTGAATTGGAACGAAATCGCCAATAGATAAGACCATTTTACAATTTGGGCCCAAGTTAGAAGCAGAGCCTAAGGTGTAAATTATCGATAGTCCATATCTCGGAAACTATAAGAGATAATGCAATTTGGCAACCGGCAATGTAATTAGCATGCCGAATATTACTTGGAATGTGAATTGGAACGAAATCGCCAATAGATAAGACCATTTTACAATTTGGGAGCAAGTTAGAAGCAGAGCCTAAGGTGTAAATTATCGATAGTCCATATCTCGGAAACTATAAGAGATAATGCAATTTGGCAACCGGCAATGTAATTAGCATGCCGAATATTACTTGGAATGTGAATTGGAACGAAATCGACAATATATAAGACCATTTTACAATTTGGGCCCAAGTTAGAAGCAGAGCCTAAGGTGTAAATTATCGATAGTCCATATCTCGGAAACTATAAGAGATAATTCAATTTGGCAACCGGCAATGTAATTAGCATGCCGAATATTACTTGGAATGTGAAGTGGAACGAAATCGCCAATAGATAAGACCATTTTACAATTTGGGCCCAAGTTAGAAGCAGAGCCTAAGGTGTAAATTATCGATAGTCCATATCTCGGAAACTATAAGAGATAATGCAATTTGGCAACCGGCAATGTAATTAGCATGCCGAATATTACTTGGAATGTGAATTGGAACGAAATCGCCAATAGATAAGACCATTTTACAATTTGGGAGCAAGTTAGAAGTAGAGCCGAAGGTGTAAATTATCGATAGTCCATATCTCGGAAACTATAAGAGACAATGCAATTTGGCAACCGGCAATGTAATTAGCATGCCGAATATTACTTGGAATGTGAATTGGAACGAAATCGCCAATAGATAAGACCATTTTACAATTTGGGCCCAAGTTAGAAGCAGAGCCTATGGTGTAAATTATCGATAGTCCATATCTCGGAAACTATAAGAGATAATGCAATTTGGCAACCGGCAATGTAATTAGCATGCCGAATATTACTTGGAATGTGAATTGGAACGAAATCGCCAATAGATAAGACCATTTTACAATTTGGGCCCAAGTTAGAAGCAGAGCCTAAGGTGTAAATTATCGATAGTCCATATCTCGGAAACTATAAGAGATAATGCAATTTGGCAACCGGCAATGTAATTAGCATGCCGAATATTACTTGGAATGTGAATTGGAACGAAATCGCCAATAGGTAAAACCATTTTACAATTTGGGCCCAAGTTAGAAGCAGAGCCTAAGGTGTAAATTATCGATAGTCCATATCTCGGAAACTATAAGAGATAATTCAATTTGGCAACCGGCAATGTAATTAGCATGCCGAATATTACTTGGGATGTGAATTGGAACGAAATCGCCAATAGATAAGACCATTTTACAATTTGGGCCCAAGTTAGAAGCAGAGCCTAAGGTGTAAATTATCGATAGTCCATATCTCGGAAACTATAAGAGATAATGCAATTTGGCAACCGGCAATGTAATTAGCATGCCGAATATTACTTGGAATGTGAATTAGAACGAAATCGCCAATAGATAAGACCATTTTACAATTTGGGCCCAAGTTAGAAGCAGAGCCTAAGGTGTAAATTATCGATAGTCCATATCTCGGAAACTATAAGAGATAATGCAATTTGGCAACCGGCAATGTAATTAGCATGCCGAATATTACTTGGAATGTGAATTGGAACGAAATCGCCAATAGATAAGGCCATTTTACAATTTGGGCCAAAGTTAGAAGCAGAGCCTATGGTGTAAATTATCGATAGTCCATATCTCGGAAACTATAAGAGATAATGCAATTTGGCAACCGGCAATGTAATTAGCATGCCGAATATTACTTGGAATGTGAATTGGAACGAAATCGCCAATAGATAAGACCATTTTACAATTTGGGCCCAAGTTAGAAGCAGAGCCTAAGGTGTAAATTATCGATAGTCCATATCTCGGAAACTATAAGAGTTAATGCAATTTGGCAACCGGCAATGTAATTAGCATGCCAAATATTACTTGGAATGTGAATTGGAACGAAATCGCCAATAGATAAGACCATTTTACAATTTGGGCCCAAGTTAGAAGCAGAGCCTAAGGTGTAAATTATCGATAGTCCATATCTCGGAAACTATAAGAGATAATGCAATTTGGCAACCGGCAATGTAATTAGCATGCCGAATATTACTTGGAATGTGAATTGGAACGAAATCGCCAATAGATAAGACCATTTTACAATTTGGGAGCAAGTTAGAAGCAGAGCCTAAGGTGTAAATTATCGATAGTCCATATCTCGGAAACTATAAGAGATAATGCAATTTGGCAACCGGCAATGTAATTAGCATGCCGAATATTACTTGGAATGTGAATTGGAACGAAATCGACAATATATAAGACCATTTTACAATTTGGGCCCAAGTTAGAAGCAGAGCCTAAGGTGTAAATTATCGATAGTCCATATCTCGGAAACTATAAGAGATAATTCAATTTGGCAACCGGCAATGTAATTAGTATGCCGAATATTACTTGGAATGTGAAGTGGAACGAAATCGCCAATAGATAAGACCATTTTACAATTTGGGCCCAAGTTAGAAGCAGAGCCTAAGGTGTAAATTATCGATAGTCCATATCTCGGAAACTATAAGAGATAATGCAATTTGGCAACCGGCAATGTAATTAGCATGCCGAATATTACTTGGAATGTGAATTGGAACGAAATCGCCAATAGATAAGACCATTTTACAATTTGGGAGCAAGTTAGAAGTAGAGCCGAAGGTGTAAATTATCGATAGTCCATATCTCGGAAACTATAAGAGACAATGCAATTTAGCAACCGGCAATGTAATTAGCATGCCGAATATTACTTGGAATGTGAATTGGAACGAAATCGCCAATAGATAAGACCATTTTACAATTTGGGCCCAAGTTAGAAGCAGAGCCTATGGTGTAAATTATCGATAGTCCATATCTCGGAAACTATAAGAGATAATGCAATTTGGCAACCGGCAATGTAATTAGCATGCCGAATATTACTTGTAATGTGAATTGGAACGAAATCGCCAATAGATAAGACCATTTTACAATTTGGGCCCAAGTTAGAAGCAGAGCCTAAGGTGTAAATTATCGATAGTCCATATCTCGGAAACTATAAGAGATAATGCAATTTGGCAACCGGCAATGTAATTAGCATGCCGAATATTACTTGGAATGTGAATTGGGACGAAATCGCCAATAGGTAAGACCATTTTACAATTTGGGCCCAAGTTAGAAGCAGAGCCTAAGGTGTAAATTATCGATAGTCCATATCTCGGAAACTATAAGAGATAATTCAATTTGGCAACCGGCAATGTAATTAGCATGCCGAATATTACTTGGAATGTGAATTGGAACGAAATCGCCAATAGATAAGACCATTTTACAATTTGGGCCCAAGTTAGAAGCAGAGCCTAAGGTGTAAATTATCGATAGTCCATATCTCGGAAACTATAAGAGATAATGCAATTTGGCAACCGGCAATGTAATTAGCATGCCTAATATTACTTGAAATGTGAATTGGAACGAAATCGCCAATAGATAAGACCATTTTACAATTTGGGCCCAAGTTAGAAGCAGAGCCTAAGGTGTAAATTATCGATAGTCCATATCTCGGAAACTATAAGAGATAATGCAATTTGGCAACCGGCAATGTAATTAGCATGCCGAATATTACTTGGAATGTGAATTGGAACGAAATCGCCAATAGATAAGGCCATTTTACAATTTGGGCCCAAGTTAGAAGCAGAGCCTATGGTGTAAATTATCGATAGTCCATATCTCGGAAACTATAAGAGATAATGCAATTTGGCAACCGGCAATGTAATTAGCATGCCGAATATTACTTGGAATGTGAATTGGAACGAAATCGCCAATGGATAAGACCATTTTACAATTTGGGCCCAAGTTAGAAGCAGAGCCTAAGGTGTAAATTATCGATAGTCCATATCTCGGAAACTATAAGAGTTAATGCAATTTGGCAACCGGCAATGTAATTAGCATGCCGAATATTACTTGGAATGTGAATTGGAACGAAATCGCCAATAGATAAGACCATTTTACAATTTGGGCCCAAGTTAGAAGCAGAGCCTAAGGTGTAAATTATCGATAGTCCATATCTCGGAAACTATAAGAGATAATTCAATTTGGCAAACGGCAATGTAATTAGCATGCCGAATATTACTTGGAATGTGAAGTGGAACGAAATCGCCAATAGATAAGACCATTTTACAATTTGGGCCCAAGTTAGAAGCAGAGCCTAAGGTGTAAATTATCGATAGTCCATATCTCGGAAACTATAAGAGATAATGCAATTTGGCAACCGGCAATGTAATTAGCATGCCGAATATTACTTGGAATGTGAATTGGAACGAAATCGCCAATAGATAAGACCATTTTACAATTTGGGAGCAAGTTAGAAGTAGAGCCTAAGGTGTAAATTATCGATAGTCCATATCTCGGAAACTATAAGAGATAATGCAATTTGGCAACCGGCAATGTAATTAGCATGCCGAATATTACTTGGAATGTGAATTGGAACGAAATCGCCAATAGATAAGACCATTTTACAATTTGGGCCCAAGTTAGAAGCAGAGCCTAAGGTGTAAATTATCGATAGTCCATATCTCGGAAACTATAAGAGATAATGCAATTTGGCAACCGGCAATGTAATTAGCATGCCGAATATTACTTGGAATGTGAATTGGAACGAAATCGCCAATAGATAAGACCATTTTACAATTTGGGCCCTAGTTAGAAGCAGAGCCTAAGGTGTAAATTATCGATAGTCCATATCTCGGAAACTATAAGAGATAATGCAATTTGGCAACCGGCAATGTAATTAGCATGCCGAATATTACTTGGAATGTGAATTGGAACGAAATCGCCAATAGATAAGACCATTTTACAATTTGGACCCAAGTTAGAAGCAGATCCTAAGGTGTAAATTATTGATAGTCCATATCTCGGAAACTATAAGAGATAATGCAATTTCGCAACCGGCAATGTAATTAGCATGCCGAATATCACTTGGAATGTGAATTGGGACGAAATCGCCAATAGATAAGACCATTTTACAATTTGGGCCCAAGTTAGAAGCAGAGCCTAAGGTGTAAATTATCGATAGTCCATATCTCGGAAACTATAAGAGATAATGCAATTTGGCAACCGGCAATGTAATTAGCATGCCGAATATTACTTGGAATGTGAATTGGAACGAAATCGCCAATAGATAAGACCATTTTACAATTTGGGCCCAAGTTAGAAGCAGAGCCTAAGGTGTAAATTATCGATAGTCCATATCTCGGAAACTATAAGAGTTAATGCAATTTGGCAACCGGCAATGTAATTAGCATGCCGAATATTACTTGGAATGTGAATTGGAACGAAATCGCCAATAGATAAGACCATTTTACAATTTGGGCCCAAGTTAGAAGCAGAGCCTAAGGTGTAAATTATCGATAGTCCATATCTCGGAAACTATAAGAGATAATGCAATTTGGCAACCGGCAATGTAATTAGCATGCCGAATATTACTTGGAATGTGAATTGGAACGAAATCGCCAATAGATAAGACCATTTTACAATTTGGGCCCAAGTTAGAAGCAGAGCCTAAGGTGTAAATTATCGATAGTCCATATCTCGGAAACTATAAGAGATAATGCAATTTGGCAACCGGCAATGTAATTAGCATGCCGAATATTACTTGGAATGTGAATTGGAACGAAATCGCCAATAGATAAGACCATTTTACAATTTGGGCCCAAGTTAGAAGCAGAGCCTAAGGTGTAAATTATCGATAGTCCATATCTCGGAAACTATAAGAGATAATGCAATTTGGCAACCGGCAATGTAATTAGCATGCCGAATATTACTTGGAATGTGAATTGGAACGAAATCGCCAATAGATAAGGCCATTTTACAATTTGGGCCAAAGTTAGAAGCAGAGCCTATGGTGTAAATTATCGATAGTCCATATCTCGGAAACTATAAGAGATAATGCAATTTGGCAACCAGCAATGTAATTAGCATGCCGAATATTACTTGGAATGTGAATTGGAACGAAATCGCCAATAGATAAGACCATTTTACAATTTGGGCCCAAGTTAGAAGCAGAGCCTAAGGTGTAAATTATCGATAGTCCATATCTCGGAAACTATAAGAGATAATTCAATTTGGCAACCGGCAATGTAATTAGCATGCCGAATATTACTTGGAGTGTGAATTGGAACGAAATCGCCAATAGATAAGACCATTTTACAATTTGGGCCCAAGTTAGAAGCAGAGCCTAAGGTGTAAATTATCGATAGTCCATATCTCGGAAACTATAAGAGATAATGCAATTTGGCAACCGGCAATGTAATTAGCATGCCGAATATTACTTGGAATGTGAATTGGAACGAAATCGCCAATAGATAAGACCATTTTACAATTTGGGCCCAAGTTAGAAGCAGAGCCTAAGGTGTAAATTATCGATAGTCCATATCTCGGAAACTATAAGAGATAATGCAATTTGGCAACCGGCAATGTAATTAGCATGCCGAGTATTACTTGGAATGTGAATTGGAACGAAATCGCCAATAGATAAGACCATTTTACAATTTGGGCCCAAGTTAGAAGCAGAGCCTAAGGTGTAAATTATCGATAGTCCATATCTCGGAAACTATAAGAGATAATGCAATTTGGCAACCGGCAATGTAATTAGCATGCCGAATATTACTTGGAATGTGAATTGGAACGAAATCGCCAATAGATAAGACCATTTTACAATTTGGGCCCAAGTTAGAAGCAGAGCCTAAGTTGTAAATTATTGATAGTCCATATCTCGGAAACTATAAGAGATAATGCAATTTCGCAATCGGCAATGTAATTAGCATGCCGAATATCACTTGGAATGTGAATTGGGACGAAATCGCCAATAGATAAGACCATTTTACAATTTGGGCCCAAGTTAGAAGCAGAGCTTAAGGTGTAAATTATCGATAGTCCATATCTCGGAAACTATAAGAGATAATGCAATTTGGCAACCGGCAATGTAATTAGCATGCCGAATATTACTTGGAATGTGAATTGGAACGAAATCGCCAATAGATAAGGCCATTTTACAATTTGGGCCCAAGTTAGAAGCAGAGCCTAAGGTGTAAATTATCGATAGTCCATATCTCGGAAACTATAAGAGATAATTCAATTTGGCAACCGGCAATGTAATTAGCATGCCGAATATTACTTGGAATGTGAATTGGAACGAAATCGCCAATAGATAAGACCATTTTACAATTTGGGCCCAAGTTAGAAGCAGAGCCTAAGGTGTAAATTATCGATAGTCCATATCTCGGAAACTATAAGAGATAATGCAATTTGGCAACCGGCAATGTAATTAGCATGCCGAATATTACTTGGAATGTGAATTGGAACGAAATCGCCAATAGATAAGACCATTTTACAATTTGGGCCCAAGTTAGAAGCAGAGCCTAAGGTGTAAATTATCGATAGTCCATATCTCGGAAACTATAAGAGATAATGCAATTTGGCAACCGGCAATGTAATTAGCATGCCGAATATTACTTGGAATGTGAATTGGAACGAAATCGCCAATAGATAAGACCATTTTACAATTTGGGCCCAAGTTAGAAGCAGAGCCTAAGGTGTAAATTATCGATAGTCCATATCTCGGAAACTATAAGAGATAATGCAATTTGGCAACCGGCAATGTAATTAGCATGCCGAATATTACTTGGAATGTGAATTGGAACGAAATCGCCAATAGATAAGGCCATTTTACAATTTGGGCCAAAGTTAGAAGCAGAGCCTATGGTGTAAATTATCGATAGTCCATATCTCGGAAACTATAAGAGATAATGCAATTTGGCAACCGGCAATGTAATTAGCATGCCGAATATTACTTGGAATGTGAATTGGAACGAAATCGCCAATAGATAAGACCATTTTACAATTTGGGCCCAAGTTAGAAGCAGAGCCTAAGGTGTAAATTATCGATAGTCCATATCTCGGAAACTATAAGAGATAATGCAATTTGGCAACCGGCAATGTAATTAGCATGCCGAATATTACTTGGAATGTGAATTGGAACGAAATCGCCAATAGATAAGGCCATTTTACAATTTGGGCCAAAGTTAGAAGCAGAGCCTATGGTGTAAATTATCGATAGTCCATATCTCGGAAACTATAAGAGATAATGCAATTTGGCAACCGGCAATGTAATTAGCATGCCGAATATTACTTGGAATGTGAATTGGAACGAAATCGCCAATAGATAAGGCCATTTTACAATTTGGGCCAAAGTTAGAAGCAGAGCCTATGGTGTAAATTATCGATAGTCCATATCTCGGAAACTATAAGAGATAATGCAATTTGGCAACCGGCAATGTAATTAGCATGCCGAATATTACTTGGAATGTGAATTGGAACGAAATCGCCAATAGATAAGGCCATTTTACAATTTGGGCCAAAGTTAGAAGCAGAGCCTATGGTGTAAATTATCGATAGTCCATATCTCGGAAACTATAAGAGATAATGCAATTTGGCAACCGGCAATGTAATTAGCATGCCGAATATTACTTGGAATGTGAATTGGAACGAAATCGCCAATAGATAAGGCCATTTTACAATTTGGGCCAAAGTTAGAAGCAGAGCCTATGGTGTAAATTATCGATAGTCCATATCTCGGAAACTATAAGAGATAATGCAATTTGGCAACCGGCAATGTAATTAGCATGCCGAATATTACTTGGAATGTGAATTGGAACGAAATCGCCAATAGATAAGACCATTTTACAATTTGGGCCCAAGTTAGAAGCAGAGCCTAAGGTGTAAATTATCGATAGTCCATATCTCGGAAACTATAAGAGATAATTCAATTTGGCAACCGGCAATGTAATTAGCATGCCGAATATTACTTGGAGTGTGAATTGGAACGAAATCGCCAATAGATAAGACCATTTTACAATTTGGGCCCAAGTTAGAAGCAGAGCCTAAGGTGTAAATTATCGATAGTCCATATCTCGGAAACTATAAGAGATAATGCAATTTGGCAACCGGCAATGTAATTAGCATGCCGAATATTACTTGGAATGTGAATTGGAACGAAATCGCCAATAGATAAGGCCATTTTACAATTTGGGCCAAAGTTAGAAGCAGAGCCTATGGTGTAAATTATCGATAGTCCATATCTCGGAAACTATAAGAGATAATGCAATTTGGCAACCGGCAATGTAATTAGCATGCCGAATATTACTTGGAATGTGAATTGGAACGAAATCGCCAATAGATAAGGCCATTTTACAATTTGGGCCAAAGTTAGAAGCAGAGCCTATGGTGTAAATTATCGATAGTCCATATCTCGGAAACTATAAGAGATAATGCAATTTGGCAACCGGCAATGTAATTAGCATGCCGAATATTACTTGGAATGTGAATTGGAACGAAATCGCCAATAGATAAGGCCATTTTACAATTTGGGCCAAAGTTAGAAGCAGAGCCTATGGTGTAAATTATCGATAGTCCATATCTCGGAAACTATAAGAGATAATGCAATTTGGCAACCGGCAATGTAATTAGCATGCCGAATATTACTTGGAATGTGAATTGGAACGAAATCGCCAATAGATAAGGCCATTTTACAATTTGGGCCAAAGTTAGAAGCAGAGCCTATGGTGTAAATTATCGATAGTCCATATCTCGGAAACTATAAGAGATAATGCAATTTGGCAACCGGCAATGTAATTAGCATGCCGAATATTACTTGGAATGTGAATTGGAACGAAATCGCCAATAGATAAGACCATTTTACAATTTGGGCCCAAGTTAGAAGCAGAGCCTAAGGTGTAAATTATCGATAGTCCATATCTCGGAAACTATAAGAGATAATTCAATTTGGCAACCGGCAATGTAATTAGCATGCCGAATATTACTTGGAGTGTGAATTGGAACGAAATCGCCAATAGATAAGACCATTTTACAATTTGGGCCCAAGTTAGAAGCAGAGCCTAAGGTGTAAATTATCGATAGTCCATATCTCGGAAACTATAAGAGATAATGCAATTTGGCAACCGGCAATGTAATTGGCATGCCGAATATTACTTGGAATGTGAATTGGAACGAAATCGCCAATAGATAAGACCATTTTACAATTTGGGCCCAAGTTAGAAGCAGAGCCTAAGGTGTAAATTATCGATAGTCCATATCTCGGAAACTATAAGAGATAATGCAATTTGACAACCGGCAATGTAATTAGCATGCCGAGTATTACTTGGAATGTGAATTGGAACGAAATCGCCAATAGATAAGGCCATTTTACAATTTGGGCCCAAGTTAGAAGCAGAGCCTAAGGTGTAAATTATCGATAGTCCATATCTCGGAAACTATAAGAGATAATGCAATTTGGCAACCGGCAATGTAATTAGCATGCCGAATATTACTTGGAATGTGAATTGGAACGAAATCGCCAATAGATAAGACCATTTTACAATTTGGGCCCAAGTTAGAAGCAGAGCCTAAGGTGTAAATTATTGATAGTCCATATCTCGGAAACTATAAGAGATAATGCAATTTCGCAATCGGCAATGTAATTAGCATGCCGAATATCACTTGGAATGTGAATTGGGACGAAATCGCCAATAGATAAGACCATTTTACAATTTGGGCCCAATTTAGAAGCAGAGCCTAAGGTGTAAATTATCGAGAGTCCATATCTCGGAAACTATAAGAGATAATGCAATTTGGCAACCGGCAATGTAATTAGCATGCCGAATATTACTTGGAATGTGAATTGGAACGAAATCGCCAATAGATAAGACCATTTTACAATTTGGGCCCAAGTTAGAAGCAGAGCCTAAGATGTAAATTATCGAGAGTCCATATCTCGGAAACTATAAGAGATAATGCAATTTGGCAACCGGCAATGTAATTAGCATGCCGAATATTACTTGGAATGTGAATTGGAACGAAATCGCCAATAGATAAGACCATTTTACAATTTGGGCCTAAGTTAGAAGCAGAGCCTAAGGTGTAAATTATCGATAGTCCATATCTCGGAAACTATAAGAGATAATGCAATTTGGCAACCGGCAATGTAATTAGCATGCCGAATATTACTTGGAATGTGAATTGGAACGAAATCGCCAATAGATAAGACCATTTTACAATTTGGGCCCAAGTTAGAAGCAGAGCCTAAGGTGTAAATTATTGATAGTCCATATCTCGGAAACTATAAGAGATAATGCAATTTCGCAACCGGCAATGTAATTAGCATGCCGAATATCACTTGGAATGTGAATTGGGGCGAAATCGCCAATAGATAAGACCATTTTACAATTTGGGCCCAAGTTAGAAGCAGAGCCTAAGGTGTAAATTATCGATAGTCCATATCTCGGAAACTATAAGAGATAATGCAATTTGGCAACCGGCAATGTAATTAGCATGCCGAATATTACTTGGAATGTGAATTGGAACGAAATCGCCAATAGATAAGACCATTTTACAATTTGGGCCCAAGTTAGAAGCAGAGCCTAAGGTGTAAATTATCGATAGTCCATATCTCGGAAACTATAAGAGATAATGCAATTTGGCAACCGGCAATGTAATTAGCATGCCGAATATTACTTGGAATGTGAATTGGAACGAAATCGCCAATAGGTAAGACCATTTTACAATTTGGGCCCAAGTTAGAAGCAGAGCCTAAGGTGTAAATTATCGATAGTCCATATCTCGGAAACTATAAGAGATAATTCAATTTGGCAACCGGCAATGTATTTAGCATGCCGAATATTACTTGGAATGTGAATTGGAACGAAATCGCCAATAGATAAGACCATTTTACAATTTGGGCCCAAGTTAGAAGCAGAGCCTAAGGTGTAAATTATCGATAGTCCATATCTCGGAAACTATAAGAGATAATGCAATTTGGCAACCGGCAATGTAATTAGCATGCCGAATATTACTTGGAATGTGAATTGGAACGAAATCGCCAATAGATAAGACCATTTTACAATTTGGGCCCAAGTTAGAAGCAGAGCCTAAGGTGTAAATTATCGATAGTCCATATCTCGGAAACTATAAGAGATAATGCAATTTGGCAACCGGCAATGTAATTAGCATGCCGAATATTACTTGGAATGTGAATTGGAACGAAATCGCCAATAGATAAGGCCATTTTACAATTTGGGCCCAAGTTAGAAGCAGAGCCTATGGTGTAAATTATCGATAGTCCATATCTCGGAAACTATAAGAGATAATGCAATTTGGCAACCAGCAATGTAATTAGCATGCCGAATATTACTTGGAATGTGAATTGGAACGAAATCGCCAATAGATAAGACCATTTTACAATTTGGGCCCAAGTTAGAAGCAGAGCCTAAGGTGTAAATTATCGATAGTCCATATCTCGGAAACTATAAGAGTTAATGCAATTTGGCAACCGGCAATGTAATTAGCATGCCGAATATTACTTGGAATGTGAATTGGAACGAAATCGCCAATAGATAAGACCATTTTACAATTTGGGCCCAAGTTAGAAGCAGAGCCTAAGGTGTAAATTATCGATAGTCCATATCTCGGAAACTATAAGAGATAATGCAATTTGGCAACCGGCAATGTAATTAGCATGCCGAATATTACTTGGAATGTGAATTGGAACGAAATCGCCAATAGATAAGACCATTTTACAATTTGGGAGCAAGTTAGAAGCAGAGCCTAAGGTGTAAATTATCGATAGTCCATATCTCGGAAACTATAAGAGATAATGCAATTTGGCAACCGGCAATGTAATTAGCATGCCGAATATTACTTGGAATGTGAATTGGAACGAAATCGACAATATATAAGACCATTTTACAATTTGGGCCCAAGTTAGAAGCAGAGCCTAAGGTGTAAATTATCGATAGTCCATATCTCGGAAACTATAAGAGATAATTCAATTTGGCAACCGGCAATGTAATTAGCATGCCGAATATTACTTGGAATGTGAAGTGGAACGAAATCGCCAATAGATAAGACCATTTTACAATTTGGGCCCAAGTTAGAAGCAGAGCCTAAGGTGTAAATTATCGATAGTCCATATCCCGGAAACTATAAGAGATAATGCAATTTGGCAACCGGCAATGTAATTAGCATGCCGAATATTACTTGAAATGTGAATTGGAACGAAATCGCCAATAGATAAGACCATTTTACAATTTGGGAGCAAGTTAGAAGTAGAGCCGAAGGTGTAAATTATCGATAGTCCATATCTCGGAAACTATAAGAGACAATGCAATTTGGCAACCGGCAATGTAATTAGCATGCCGAATATTACTTGGAAAGTGAATTGGAACGAAATCGCCAATAGATAAGACCATTTTACAATTTGGGCCCAAGTTAGAAGCAGAGCCTATGGTGTAAATTATCGATAGTCCATATCTCGGAAACTATAAGAGATAATGAAATTTGGCAACCGGCAATGTAATTAGCATGCCGAATATTACTTGGAATGTGAATTGGAACGAAATCGCCAATAGATAAGACCATTTTACAATTTGGGCCCAAGTTAGAAGCAGAGCCTAAGGTGTAAATTATCGATAGTCCATATCTCGGAAACTATAAGAGATAATGCAATTTGGCAACCGGCAATGTAATTAGCATGCCGAATATTACTTGGAATGTGAATTGGAACGAAATCGCCAATAGGTAAGACCATTTTACAATTTGGGCCCAAGTTAGAAGCAGAGCCTAAGGTGTAAATTATCGATAGTCCATATCTCGGAAACTATAAGAGATAATTCAATTTGGCAACCGGCAATATAATTAGCATGCCGAATATTACTTGGGATGTGAATTGGAACGAAATCGCCAATAGATAAGACCATTTTACAATTTGGGCCCAAGTTAGAAGCAGAGCCTAAGGTGTAAATTATCGATAGTCCATATCTCGGAAACTATAAGAGATAATGCAATTTGGCAACCGGCAATGTAATTAGCATGCCGAATATTACTTGGAATGTGAATTGGAACGAAATCGCCAATAGATAAGACCATTTTACAATTTGGGCCCAAGTTAGAAGCAGAGCCTAAGGTGTAAATTATCGATAGTCCATATCTCGGAAACTATAAGAGATAATGCAATTTGGCAACCGGCAATGTAATTAGCATGCCGAATATTACTTGGAATGTGAATTGGAACGAAATCGCCAATAGATAAGGCCATTTTACAATTTGGGCCAAAGTTAGAAGCAGAGCCTATGGTGTAAATTATCGATAGTCCATATCTCGGAAACTATAAGAGATAATGCAATTTGGCAACCGGCAATGTAATTAGCATGCCGAATATTACTTGGAATGTGAATTGGAACGAAATCGCCAATAGATAAGACCATTTTACAATTTGGGCCCAAGTTAGAAGCAGAGCCTAAGGTGTAAATTATCGATAGTCCATATCTCGGAAACTATAAGAGATAATGCAATTTGGCAACCGGCAATGTAATTAGCATGCCGAATATTACTTGGAATGTGAATTGGAACGAAATCGCCAATAGATAAGACCATTTTACAATTTGGGAGCAAGTTAGAAGCAGAGCCTAAGGTGTAAATTATCGATAGTCCATATCTCGGAAACTATAAGAGATAATGCAATTTGGCAACCGGCAATGTAATTAGCATGCCGAATATTACTTGGAATGTGAATTGGAACGAAATCGACAATATATAAGACCATTTTACAATTTGGGCCCAAGTTAGAAGCAGAGCCTAAGGTGTAAATTATCGATAGTCCATATCTCGGAAACTATAAGAGATAATTCAATTTGGCAACCGGCAATGTAATTAGCATGCCGAATATTACTTGGAATGTGAAGTGGAACGAAATCGCCAATAGATAAGACCATTTTACAATTTGGGCCCAAGTTAGAAGCAGAGCCTAAGGTGTAAATTATCGATAGTCCATATCCCGGAAACTATAAGAGATAATGCAATTTGGCAACCGGCAATGTAATTAGCATGCCGAATATTACTTGAAATGTGAATTGGAACGAAATCGCCAATAGATAAGACCATTTTACAATTTGGGAGCAAGTTAGAAGTAGAGCCGAAGGTGTAAATTATCGATAGTCCATATCTCGGAAACTATAAGAGACAATGCAATTTGGCAACCGGCAATGTAATTAGCATGCCGAATATTACTTGGAATGTGAATTGGAACGAAATCGCCAATAGATAAGACCATTTTACAATTTGGGCCCAAGTTAGAAGCAGAGCCTATGGTGTAAATTATCGATAGTCCATATCTCGGAAACTATAAGAGATAATGAAATTTGGCAACCGGCAATGTAATTAGCATGCCGAATATTACTTGGAATGTGAATTGGAACGAAATCGCCAATAGATAAGACCATTTTACAATTTGGGCCCAAGTTAGAAGCAGAGCCTAAGGTGTAAATTATCGATAGTCCATATCTCGGAAACTATAAGAGATAATGCAATTTGGCAACCGGCAATGTAATTAGCATGCCGAATATTACTTGGAATGTGAATTGGAACGAAATCGCCAATAGGTAAGACCATTTTACAATTTGGGCCCAAGTTAGAAGCAGAGCCTAAGGTGTAAATTATCGATAGTCCATATCTCGGAAACTATAAGAGATAATTCAATTTGGCAACCGGCAATATAATTAGCATGCCGAATATTACTTGGGATGTGAATTGGAACGAAATCGCCAATAGATAAGACCATTTTACAATTTGGGCCCAAGTTAGAAGCAGAGCCTAAGGTGTAAATTATCGATAGTCCATATCTCGGAAACTATAAGAGATAATGCAATTTGGCAACCGGCAATGTAATTAGCATGCCGAATATTACTTGGAATGTGAATTGGAACGAAATCGCCAATAGATAAGACCATTTTACAATTTGGGCCCAAGTTAGAAGCAGAGCCTAAGGTGTAAATTATCGATAGTCCATATCTCGGAAACTATAAGAGATAATGCAATTTGGCAACCGGCAATGTAATTAGCATGCCGAATATTACTTGGACTGTGAATTGGAACGAAATCGCCAATAGATAAGACCATTTTACAATTTGGGCCCAAGTTAGAAGCAGAGCCTATGGTGTAAATTATCGATAGTCCATATCTCGGAAACTATAAGAGATAATGCAATTTGGCAACCGGCAATGTAATTAGCATGCCGAATATTACTTGGAATGTGAATTGGAACGAAATCGCCAATAGATAAGACCATTTTACAATTTGGGCCCAAGTTAGAAGCAGAGCCTAAGGTGTAAATTATCGATAGTCCATATCTCGGAAACTATAAGAGTTAATGCAATTTGGCAACCGGCAATGTAATTAGCATGCCAAATATTACTTGGAATGTGAATTGGAACGAAATCGCCAATAGATAAGACCATTTTACAATTTGGGCCCAAGTTAGAAGCAGAGCCTAAGGTGTAAATTATCGATAGTCCATATCTCGGAACTATAAGAGATAATGCAATTTGGCAACCGGCAATGTAATTAGCACGCCGAATATTACTTGGAATGTGAATTGGAATGAAATCGCCAATAGATAAGACCATTTTACAATTTGGGAGCAAGTTAGAAGCAGAGCCTAAGGTGTAAATTATCGATAGTCCATATCTCGGAAACTATAAGAGATAATGCAATTTGGCAACCGGCAATGTAATTAGCATGCCGAATATTACTTGGAATGTGAATTGGAACGAAATCGACAATATATAAGACCATTTTACAATTTGGGCCCAAGTTAGAAGCAGAGCCTAAGGTGTAAATTATCGATAGTCCATATCTCGGAAACTATAAGAGATAATTCAATTTGGCAACCGGCAATGTAATTAGCATGCCGAATATTACTTGGAATGTGAATTGGGACGAAATCGCCAATAGATAAGACCATTTTACAATTTGGGCCCAAGTTAGAAGCAGAGCCTAAGGTGTAAATTATCGATAGTCCATATCTCGGAAACTATAAGAGATAATTCAATTTGGCAACCGGCAATGTAATTAGCATGCCGAATATTACTTGGAATGTGAATTGGAACGAAATCGCCAATAGATAAGACCATTTTACAATTTGGGCCCAAGTTAGAAGCAGAGCCTAAGGTGTAAATTATCGATAGTCCATATCTCGGAAACTATAAGAGATAATGCAATTTGGCAACCGGCAATGTAATTAGCATGCCGAATATTACTTGGAATGTGAATTGGAACGAAATCGCCAATAGATAAGGCCATTTTACAATTTGGGCCCAAGTTAGAAGCAGAGCCTATGGCGTAAATTATCGATAATCCATATCTCGGAAACTATAAGAGATAATGCAATTTGGCAACCGGCAATGTAATTAGCATGCCGAATATTACTTGGAATGTGAATTGGAACGAAATCGCCAATGGATAAGACCATTTTACAATTTGGGCCCAAGTTAGAAGCAGAGCCTAAGGTGTAAATTATCGATAGTCCATATCTCGGAAACTATAAGAGTTAATGCAATTTGGCAACCGGCAATGTAATTAGCATGCCGAATATTACTTGGACTGTGAATTGGAACGAAATCGCCAATAGATAAGACCATTTTACAATTTGGGCCCAAGTTAGAAGCAGAGCCTAAGGTGTAAATTATCGATAGTCCATATCTCGGAACTATAAGAGATAATGCAATTTGGCAACCGGCAATGTAATTAGCACGCCGAATATTACTTGGAATGTGAATTGGAATGAAATCGCCAATAGATAAGACCATTTTACAATTTGGGAGCAAGTTAGAAGCAGAGCCTAAGGTGTAAATTATCGATAGTCCATATCTCGGAAACTATAAGAGATAATGCAATTTGGCAACCGGCAATGTAATTAGCATGCCGAATATTACTTGGAATGTGAAGTGGGACGAAATCGCCAATAGATAAGACCATTTAACAATTTGGGCCCAAGTTAGAAGCAGAGCCTAAGGTGTAAATTATCGATAGTCCATATCTCGGAAACTATAAGAGATAATGCAATTTGGCAACCGGCAATGTAATTAGCATGCCGAATATTATTTGGAATGTGAATTGGAACGAAATCGCCAATAGATAAGACCATTTTACAATTTGGGAGCAAGTTAGAAGTAGAGCCTAAGGTGTAAATTATCGATAGTCCATATCTCGGAAACTATAAGAGATAATGCAATTTGGCAACCGGCAATGTAATTAGCATGCCGAATATTACTTGGAATGTGAATTGGAACGAAATCGCCAATAGATAAGACCATTTTACAATTTGGGCCCAAGTTAGAAGCAGAGCCTATGGTGTAAATTATCGATAGTCCATATCTCGGAAACTATAAGAGATAATGCAATTTGGCAACCGGCAATGTAATTAGCATGCCGAATATTACTTGGAATGTGAATTGGAACGAAATCGCCAATAGATAAGACCATTTTACAATTTGGGCCCAAGTTAGAAGCAGAGCCTAAGGTGTAAATTATCGATAGTCCATATCTCGGAAACTATAAGAGATAATGCAATTTGGCAACCGGCAATGTAATTAGCATGCCGAATATTACTTGGAATGTGAATTGGAACGAAATCGCCAATAGATAATACCATTTTACAATTTGGGCCCAAGTTAGAAGCAGAGCCTAAGGTGTAAATTATCGATAGTCCATATCTCGGAAACTATAAGAGATAATGCAATTTGGCAACCGGCAATGTAATTAGCATGCCGAATATTACTTAGATTCGTGAATCGATCGATGGAACGAAATCGCCAATAGATAAGACCATTTTACAATTTGGGCCCAAGTTAGAAGCAGAGCCTAAGGTGTAAATTATTGATAGTCCATATCTCGGAAACTATAAGAGATAATGCAATTTCGCAACCGGCAATGTAATTAGCATGCCGAATATCACTTGGAATGTGAATTGGGACGAAATCGCCAATAGATAAGACCATTTTACAATTTGGGCCCAAGTTAGAAGCAGAGCCTAAGGTGTAAATAATCGATAGTCCATATCTCGGAAACTATAAGAGATAATGCAATTTGGCAACCGGCAATGTAATTAGCATGCCGAATATTACTTGGAATGTGAATTGGAACGAAATCGCCAATAGATAAGACCATTTTACAATTTGGGCCCAAGTTAGAAGCAGAGCCTAAGGTGTAAATTATCGATAGTCCATATCTCGGAAACTATAAGAGTTAATGCAATTTGGCAACCGGCAATGTAATTAGCATGCCGAATATTACTTGGAATGTGAATTGGAACGAAATCGCCAATAGATAAGACCATTTTACAATTTGGGCCCAAGTTAGAAGCAGAGCCTAAGGTGTAAATTATCGATAGTCCATATCTCGGAAACTATAAGAGATAATGCAATTTGGCAACCGGCAATGTAATTAGCATGCCGAATGTTACTTGGAATGTGAATTGGAACGAAATCGCCAATAGATAAGACCATTTTACAATTTGGGCCCAAGTTAGAAGCAGAGCCTAAGGTGTAAATTATCGATAGTCCATATCTCGGAAACTATAAGAGATAATGCAATTTGGCAACCGGCAATGTAATTAGCATGCCGAATATTACTTGGAATGTGAATTGGAACGAAATCGACAATATATAAGACCATTTTACAATTTGGGCCCAAGTTAGAAGCAGAGCCTAAGGTGTAAATTATCGATAGTCCATATCTCGGAAACTATAAGAGATAATTCAATTTGGCAACCGGCAATGTAATTAGCATGCCGAATATTACTTGGAATGTGAAGTGGAACGAAATCGCCAATAGATAAGACCATTTTACAATTTGGGCCCAAGTTAGAAGCAGAGCCTAAGGTGTAAATTATCGATAGTCCATATCCCGGAAACTATAAGAGATAATGCAATTTGGCAACCGGCAATGTAATTAGCATGCCGAATATTACTTGAAATGTGAATTGGAACGAAATCGCCAATAGATAAGACCATTTTACAATTTGGGAGCAAGTTAGAAGTAGAGCCGAAGGTGTAAATTATCGATAGTCCATATCTCGGAAACTATAAGAGACAATGCAATTTGGCAACCGGCAATGTAATTAGCATGCCGAATATTACTTGGAAAGTGAATTGGAACGAAATCGCCAATAGATAAGACCATTTTACAATTTGGGCCCAAGTTAGAAGCAGAGCCTATGGTGTAAATTATCGATAGTCCATATCTCGGAAACTATAAGAGATAATGAAATTTGGCAACCGGCAATGTAATTAGCATGCCGAATATTACTTGGAATGTGAATTGGAACGAAATCGCCAATAGATAAGACCATTTTACAATTTGGGCCCAAGTTAGAAGCAGAGCCTAAGGTGTAAATTATCGATAGTCCATATCTCGGAAACTATAAGAGATAATGCAATTTGGCAACCGGCAATGTAATTAGCATGCCGAATATTACTTGGAATGTGAATTGGAACGAAATCGCCAATAGGTAAGACCATTTTACAATTTGGGCCCAAGTTAGAAGCAGAGCCTAAGGTGTAAATTATCGATAGTCCATATCTCGGAAACTATAAGAGATAATTCAATTTGGCAACCGGCAATATAATTAGCATGCCGAATATTACTTGGGATGTGAATTGGAACGAAATCGCCAATAGATAAGACCATTTTACAATTTGGGCCCAAGTTAGAAGCAGAGCCTAAGGTGTAAATTATCGATAGTCCATATCTCGGAAACTATAAGAGATAATGCAATTTGGCAACCGGCAATGTAATTAGCATGCCGAATATTACTTGGAATGTGAATTGGAACGAAAATCGCCAATAGATAAGACCATTTTACAATTTGGGCCCAAGTTAGAAGCAGAGCCTAAGGTGTAAATTATCGATAGTCCATATCTCGGAAACTATAAGAGATAATGCAATTTGGCAACCGGCAATGTAATTAGCATGCCGAATATTACTTGGAATGTGAATTGGAACGAAATCGCCAATAGATAAGGCCATTTTACAATTTGGGCCAAAGTTAGAAGCAGAGCCTATGGTGTAAATTATCGATAGTCCATATCTCGGAAACTATAAGAGATAATGCAATTTGGCAACCGGCAATGTAATTAGCATGCCGAATATTACTTGGAATGTGAATTGGAACGAAATCGATAATAGATAAGACCATTTTACAATTTGGGCCCAAGTTAGAAGCAGAGCCTAAGGTGTAAATTATCGATAGTCCATATCTCGGAAACTATAAGAGATAATGCAATTTGGCAACCGGCAATGTAATTAGCATGCCGAATATTACTTGGAATGTGAATTGGAACGAAATCGCCAATAGATAAGACCATTTTACAATTTGGGAGCAAGTTAGAAGCAGAGCCTAAGGTGTAAATTATCGATAGTCCATATCTCGGAAACTATAAGAGATAATGCAATTTGGCAACCGGCAATGTAATTAGCATGCCGAATATTACTTGGAATGTGAATTGGAACGAAATCGACAATATATAAGACCATTTTACAATTTGGGCCCAAGTTAGAAGCAGAGCCTAAGGTGTAAATTATCGATAGTCCATATCTCGGAAACTATAAGAGATAATTCAATTTGGCAACCGGCAATGTAATTAGCATGCCGAATATTACTTGGAATGTGAAGTGGAACGAAATCGCCAATAGATAAGACCATTTTACAATTTGGGCCCAAGTTAGAAGCAGAGCCTAAGGTGTAAATTATCGATAGTCCATATCCCGGAAACTATAAGAGATAATGCAATTTGGCAACCGGCAATGTAATTAGCATGCCGAATATTACTTGAAATGTGAATTGGAACGAAATCGCCAATAGATAAGACCATTTTACAATTTGGGAGCAAGTTAGAAGTAGAGCCGAAGGTGTAAATTATCGATAGTCCATATCTCGGAAACTATAAGAGACAATGCAATTTGGCAACCGGCAATGTAATTAGCATGCCGAATATTACTTGGAATGTGAATTGGAACGAAATCGCCAATAGATAAGACCATTTTACAATTTGGGCCCAAGTTAGAAGCAGAGCCTATGGTGTAAATTATCGATAGTCCATATCTCGGAAACTATAAGAGATAATGAAATTTGGCAACCGGCAATGTAATTAGCATGCCGAATATTACTTGGAATGTGAATTGGAACGAAATCGCCAATAGATAAGACCATTTTACAATTTGGGCCCAAGTTAGAAGCAGAGCCTAAGGTGTAAATTATCGATAGTCCATATCTCGGAAACTATAAGAGATAATGCAATTTGGCAACCGGCAATGTAATTAGCATGCCGAATATTACTTGGAATGTGAATTGGAACGAAATCGCCAATAGGTAAGACCATTTTACAATTTGGGCCCAAGTTAGAAGCAGAGCCTAAGGTGTAAATTATCGATAGTCCATATCTCGGAAACTATAAGAGATAATTCAATTTGGCAACCGGCAATATAATTAGCATGCCGAATATTACTTGGGATGTGAATTGGAACGAAATCGCCAATAGATAAGACCATTTTACAATTTGGGCCCAAGTTAGAAGCAGAGCCTAAGGTGTAAATTATCGATAGTCCATATCTCGGAAACTATAAGAGATAATGCAATTTGGCAACCGGCAATGTAATTAGCATGCCGAATATTACTTGGAATGTGAATTGGAACGAAATCGCCAATAGATAAGACCATTTTACAATTTGGGCCCAAGTTAGAAGCAGAGCCTAAGGTGTAAATTATCGATAGTCCATATCTCGGAAACTATAAGAGATAATGCAATTTGGCAACCGGCAATGTAATTAGCATGCCGAATATTACTTGGACTGTGAATTGGAACGAAATCGCCAATAGATAAGACCATTTTACAATTTGGGCCCAAGTTAGAAGCAGAGCCTATGGTGTAAATTATCGATAGTCCATATCTCGGAAACTATAAGAGATAATGCAATTTGGCAACCGGCAATGTAATTAGCATGCCGAATATTACTTGGAATGTGAATTGGAACGAAATCGCCAATAGATAAGACCATTTTACAATTTGGGCCCAAGTTAGAAGCAGAGCCTAAGGTGTAAATTATCGATAGTCCATATCTCGGAAACTATAAGAGTTAATGCAATTTGGCAACCGGCAATGTAATTAGCATGCCAAATATTACTTGGAATGTGAATTGGAACGAAATCGCCAATAGATAAGACCATTTTACAATTTGGGCCCAAGTTAGAAGCAGAGCCTAAGGTGTAAATTATCGATAGTCCATATCTCGGAACTATAAGAGATAATGCAATTTGGCAACCGGCAATGTAATTAGCACGCCGAATATTACTTGGAATGTGAATTGGAATGAAATCGCCAATAGATAAGACCATTTTACAATTTGGGAGCAAGTTAGAAGCAGAGCCTAAGGTGTAAATTATCGATAGTCCATATCTCGGAAACTATAAGAGATAATGCAATTTGGCAACCGGCAATGTAATTAGCATGCCGAATATTACTTGGAATGTGAATTGGAACGAAATCGACAATATATAAGACCATTTTACAATTTGGGCCCAAGTTAGAAGCAGAGCCTAAGGTGTAAATTATCGATAGTCCATATCTCGGAAACTATAAGAGATAATTCAATTTGGCAACCGGCAATGTAATTAGCATGCCGAATATTACTTGGAATGTGAATTGGGACGAAATCGCCAATAGATAAGACCATTTTACAATTTGGGCCCAAGTTAGAAGCAGAGCCTAAGGTGTAAATTATCGATAGTCCATATCTCGGAAACTATAAGAGATAATTCAATTTGGCAACCGGCAATGTAATTAGCATGCCGAATATTACTTGGAATGTGAATTGGAACGAAATCGCCAATAGATAAGACCATTTTACAATTTGGGCCCAAGTTAGAAGCAGAGCCTAAGGTGTAAATTATCGATAGTCCATATCTCGGAAACTATAAGAGATAATGCAATTTGGCAACCGGCAATGTAATTAGCATGCCGAATATTACTTGGAATGTGAATTGGAACGAAATCGCCAATAGATAAGGCCATTTTACAATTTGGGCCCAAGTTAGAAGCAGAGCCTATGGCGTAAATTATCGATAATCCATATCTCGGAAACTATAAGAGATAATGCAATTTGGCAACCGGCAATGTAATTAGCATGCCGAATATTACTTGGAATGTGAATTGGAACGAAATCGCCAATGGATAAGACCATTTTACAATTTGGGCCCAAGTTAGAAGCAGAGCCTAAGGTGTAAATTATCGATAGTCCATATCTCGGAAACTATAAGAGTTAATGCAATTTGGCAACCGGCAATGTAATTAGCATGCCGAATATTACTTGGACTGTAAATTGGAACGAAATCGCCAATAGATAAGACCATTTTACAATTTGGGCCCAAGTTAGAAGCAGAGCCTAAGGTGTAAATTATCGATAGTCCATATCTCGGAACTATAAGAGATAATGCAATTTGGCAACCGGCAATGTAATTAGCACGCCGAATATTACTTGGAATGTGAATTGGAATGAAATCGCCAATAGATAAGACCATTTTACAATTTGGGAGCAAGTTAGAAGCAGAGCCTAAGGTGTAAATTATCGATAGTCCATATCTCGGAAACTATAAGAGATAATGCAATTTGGCAACCGGCAATGTAATTAGCATGCCGAATATTACTTGGAATGTGAAGTGGGACGAAATCGCCAATAGATAAGACCATTTAACAATTTGGGCCCAAGTTAGAAGCAGAGCCTAAGGTGTAAATTATCGATAGTCCATATCTCGGAAACTATAAGAGATAATGCAATTTGGCAACCGGCAATGTAATTAGCATGCCGAATATTATTTGGAATGTGAATTGGAACGAAATCGCCAATAGATAAGACCATTTTACAATTTGGGAGCAAGTTAGAAGTAGAGCCTAAGGTGTAAATTATCGATAGTCCATATCTCGGAAACTATAAGAGATAATGCAATTTGGCAACCGGCAATGTAATTAGCATGCCGAATATTACTTGGAATGTGAATTGGAACGAAATCGCCAATAGATAAGACCATTTTACAATTTGGGCCCAAGTTAGAAGCAGAGCCTATGGTGTAAATTATCGATAGTCCATATCTCGGAAACTATAAGAGATAATGCAATTTGGCAACCGGCAATGTAATTAGCATGCCGAATATTACTTGGAATGTGAATTGGAACGAAATCGCCAATAGATAAGACCATTTTACAATTTGGGCCCAAGTTAGAAGCAGAGCCTAAGGTGTAAATTATCGATAGTCCATATCTCGGAAACTATAAGAGATAATGCAATTTGGCAACCGGCAATGTAATTAGCATGCCGAATATTACTTGGAATGTGAATTGGAACGAAATCGCCAATAGATAATACCATTTTACAATTTGGGCCCAAGTTAGAAGCAGAGCCTAAGGTGTAAATTATCGATAGTCCATATCTCGGAAACTATAAGAGATAATGCAATTTGGCAACCGGCAATGTAATTAGCATGCCGAATATTACTTAGATTGTGAATTGGAACGAAATCGCCAATAGATAAGACCATTTTACAATTTGGGCCCAAGTTAGAAGCAGAGCCTAAGGTGTAAATTATTGATAGTCCATATCTCGGAAACTATAAGAGATAATGCAATTTCGCAACCGGCAATGTAATTAGCATGCCGAATATCACTTGGAATGTGAATTGGGACGAAATCGCCAATAGATAAGACCATTTTACAATTTGGGCCCAAGTTAGAAGCAGAGCCTAAGGTGTAAATTATCGATAGTCCATATCTCGGAAACTATAAGAGATAATGCAATTTGGCAACCGGCAATGTAATTAGCATGCCGAATATTACTTGGAATGTGAATTGGAACGAAATCGCCAATAGATAAGACCATTTTACAATTTGGGCCCAAGTTAGAAGCAGAGCCTAAGGTGTAAATTATCGATAGTCCATATCTCGGAAACTATAAGAGTTAATGCAATTTGGCAACCGGCAATGTAATTAGCATGCCGAATATTACTTGGAATGTGAATTGGAACGAAATCGCCAATAGATAAGACCATTTTACAATTTGGGCCCAAGTTAGAAGCAGAGCCTAAGGTGTAAATTATCGATAGTCCATATCTCGGAAACTATAAGAGATAATGCAATTTGGCAACCGGCAATGTAATTAGCATGCCGAATGTTACTTGGAATGTGAATTGGAACGAAATCGCCAATAGATAAGACCATTTTACAATTTGGGCCCAAGTTAGAAGCAGAGCCTAAGGTGTAAATTATCGATAGTCCATATCTCGGAAACTATAAGAGATAATGCAATTTGGCAACCGGCAATGTAATTAGCATGCCGAATATTACTTGGAATGTGAATTGGAACGAAATCGCCAATAGATAAGACCATTTTACAATTTGGGCCCAAGTTAGAAGCAGAGCCTAAGGTGTAAATTATCGATAGTCCATATCTCGGAAACTATAAGAGATAATGCAATTTGGCAACCGGCAATGTAATTAGCATGCCGAATATTACTTGGAATGTGAATTGGAACGAAATCGCCAATAGATAAGGCCATTTTACAACTTGGGTCCAAGTTAGAAGCAGAGCCTATGGTGTAAATTATCGATAGTCCATATCTCGGAAACTATAAGAGATAATGCAATTTGGCAACCGGCAATGTAATTAGCATGCCGAATATTACTTGGAATGTGAATTGGAACGAAATCGCCAATAGATAAGACCATTTTACAATTTGGGCCCAAGTTAGAAGCAGAGCCTAAGGTGTAAATTATCGATAGTCCATATCTCGGAAACTATAAGAGTTAATGCAATTTGGCAACCGGCAATGTAATTAGCATGCCGAATATTACTTGGAATGTGAATTGGAACGAAATCGCCAATAGATAAGACTATTTTACAATTTGGGCCCAAGTTAGAAGCAGAGCCTAAGGTGTAAATTATCGATAGTCCATATCTCGGAAACTATAAGAGATAATGCAATTTGGCAACCGGCAATGTAATTAGCATGCCGATTATTACTTGGAATGTGAATTGGAACGAAATCGCCAATAGATAAGACCATTTTACAATTTGGGAGCAAGTTAGAAGTAGAGCCTAAGGTGTAAATTATCGATAGTCCATATCTCGGAAACTATAAGAGTTAATGCAATTTGGCAACCGGCAATGTAATTAGCATGCCGAATATTACTTGGAATGTGAATTGGAACGAAATCGCCAATAGATAAGACTATTTTACAATTTGGGCCCAAGTTAGAAGCAGAGCCTAAGGTGTAAATTATCGATAGTCCATATCTCGGAAACTATAAGAGATAATTCAATTTGGCAACCGGCAATGTAATTAGCATGCCGAATATTACTTGGAATGTGAAGTGGAACGAAATCGCCAATAGATAAGGCCATTTTACAATTTGGGCCCAAGTTAGAAGCAGAGCCTAAGGTGTAAATTATCGATAGTCCATATCTCGGAAACTATAAGAGTTAATGCAATTTGGCAACCGGCAATGTAATTAGCATGCCGAATATTACTTGGAATGTGAATTGGAACGAAATCGCCAATAGATAAGACTATTTTACAATTTGGGCCCAAGTTAGAAGCAGAGCCTAAGGTGTAAATTATCGATAGTCCATATCTCGGAAACTATAAGAGATAATGCAATTTGGAAACCGGCAATATAATTAGCATGCCGAATATTACTTGGAATGTGAATTGGAACGAAATCGCCAATAGATAAGACCATTTTACAATTTGGGAGCAAGTTAGAAGTAGAGCCTAAGGTGTAAATTATCGATGGACCATATCTCGGAAACTATAAGAGATAATGCAATTTGGCAACCGGCAATGTAATTAGCATGCCGAATATTACTTGGAATGTGAATTGGAACGAAATCGCCAATAGATAAGACCATTTTACAATTTGGGCCCAAGTTAGAAGCAGAGCCTAAGGTGTAAATTATCGATAGTCCACATCTCGGAAACTATAAGAGATAATGCAATTTGGCAACCGGCAATGTAATTAGCATGCCGAATATTACTTGGAATGTGAATTGGAACGAAATCGCCAATAGATAAGACCATTTTACAATTTGGGCCCAAGTTAGAAGCAGAGCCTATGGTGTAAATTATTGATAGTCCATATCTCGGAAACTATAAGAGATAATGCAATTTCGCAACCGGCAATGTAATTAGCATGCCGAATATCACTTGGAATGTGAATTGGGACGAAATCGCCAATAGATAAGACCATTTTACAATTTGGGCCCAAGTTAGAAGCAGAGCCTAAGGTGTAAATTATCGATAGTCCATATCTCGGAAACTATAAGAGATAATGCAATTTGGCAACCGGCAATGTAATTAGCATGCCGAATATTACTTGGAATGTGAATTGGAACGAAATCGCCAATAGATAAGACCATTTTACAATTTGGGCCCAAGTTAGAAGCAGAGCCTAAGGTGTAAATTATCGATAGTCCATATCTCGGAAACTATAAGAGATAATGCAATTTGGCAACCGGCAATGTAATTAGCATGCCGAATATTACTTGGAATGTGAATTGGAACGAAATCGCCAGTAGATAAGACCATTTTACAATTTGGGCCCAAGTTAGAAGCAGAGCCCAAGGTGTAAATTATCGATAGTCCATATCTCGGAAACTATAAGAGATAATGCAATTTCGCAAATGGCAATGTAATTAGCATGCCGAATATTACTTGGAGTGTGAATTGGAACGAAATCGCCAATAGATAAGACCATTTTACAATTTGGGCCCAAGTTAGAAGCAGAGCCTAAGGTGTAAATTATCGATAGTCCATATCTCGGAAACTATAAGAGATAATGCAATTTGGCAACCGGCAATGTAATTAGCATGCCGAATATTACTTGGAATGTGAATTGGAACGAAATCGCCAATAGATAAGAAAATTTTACAATTTGGGCCCAAGTTAGAAGCAGAGCCTAAGGTGTAAATTATCGATATTCCATATCTCGGAAACTATAAGAGATAATGCAATTTGGCAACCAGCAATGTAATTAGCATGCCGAATATTACTTGGAATGTGAATTGGAACGAAATCGCCAATAGATAAGACCATTTTACAATTTGGGCCCAAGTTAGAAGCAGAGCCTAAGGTGTAAATTATCTATAGTCCATATCTCGGAAACTATAAGAGATAATGCAATTTGGCAACCGGCAATGTAATTAGCATGCCGAATATTACTTGGAATGTGAATTGCAACTAAATCGCCAATAGATAAGACCATTTTACAATTTGGGCCCAAGTTAGAAGCAGAGCCTAAGGTGTAAATTATCGATAGTCCATATCTCGGAAACTATAAGAGATAATGCAATTTGGCAACCGGCAATGTAATTAGCATGCCGAATATTACTTGGAATGTGAATTGGAACGAAATCGCCAATAGATAAGACCATTTTACAATTTGGGCCCAAGTTAGAAGCAGAGCCTATGGTGTAAATTATCGATAGTCCATATCTCGGAAACTATAAGAGATAATGCAATTTGGCAACCGGCAATGTAATTAGCATGCCGAATATTACTTGGAATGTGAATTGGAACGAAATCGCCAATAGATAAGACCATTTTACTATTTGGGCCCAAGTTAGAAGCAGAGCCTAAGGTGTAAATTATCGATAGTCCATATCTCGGAAACTATAAGAGATAATGCAATTTGGCAACCGGCAATATAATTAGCATGCCGAATATTACTTGGAATGTGAATTGGAACGAAATCGCCAATAGATAAGACCATTTTACAATTTGGGCCCAAGTTAGAAGCAGAGCCTAAGGTGTAAATTATCGATAGTCCATATCTCGGAAACTATAAGAGATAATGCAATTTGGCAACCGGCAATGTAATTAGCATGCCGAATATTACTTGGAATGTGAATTGGAACGAAATCGCCAATAGATAAGACCATTTTACAATTTGGGCCCAAGTTAGAAGCAGAGCCTAAGGTGTAAATTATTGATAGTCCATATCTCGGAAACTATAAGAGATAATGCAATTTCGCAACCGGCAATGTAATTAGCATGCCGAATATCACTTGGAATGTGAATTGGGACGAAATCGCCAATAGATAAGACCATTTTACAATTTGGGCCCAAGTTAGAAGCAGAGCCTAAGGTGTAAATTATCGATAGTCCATATCTCGGAAACTATAAGAGATAATGCAATTTGGCAACCGGCAATGTAATTAGCATGCCGAATATTACTTGGAATGTGAATTGGAACGAAATCGCCAATAGATAAGACCATTTTACAATTTGGGCCCAAGTTAGAAGCATAGCCTAAGATGTAAATTATCGATAGTCCATATCTCGGAAACTATAAGAGATAATGCAATTTCGCAACCGGCAATGTAATTAGCATGCCGAATATTACTTGGAGTGTGAATTGGAACGAAATCGCCAATAGATAAGACCATTTTACAATTTGGGCCCAAGTTAGAAGCAGAGCCTAAGGTGTAAATTATCGATAGTCCATATCTCGGAAACTATAAGAGATAATTCAATTTGGCAACCGGCAATGTAATTAGCATGCCGAATATTACTTGGAATGTGAATTGGAACGAAATCGCCAATAGATAAGACCATTTTACAATTTGGGCCCAAGTTAGAAGCAGAGCCTAAGGTGTAAATTATCGATAGTCCATATCTTGGAAACTATAAGAGATAATGCAATTTGGCAACCGGCAATGTAATTAGCATGCCGAATATTACTTGGAATGTGAATTGGAACGAAATCGCCAATAGATAAGACCATTTTACAATTTGGGCCCAAGTTAGAAGCAGAGCCTAAGGTGTAAATTATTGATAGTCCATATCTCGGAAACTATAAGAGATAATGCAATTTCGCAACCGGCAATGTAATTAGCATGCCGAATATCACTTGGATTGTGAATTGGGACGAAATCGCCAATAGATAAGACTATTTTACAATTTGGGCCCAAGTTAGAAGCAGAGCGTAAGGTGTAAATTATCGATAGTCCATATCTCGGAAACTATAAGAGATAATGCAATTTGGCAACCGGAAATGTAATTAGCATGCCGAATATTACTTGGAATGTGAATTGGAACGAAATCGCCAATAGATAAGTCCATTTTACAATTTGGGCCCAAGTTAGAAGCAGAGCCTAAGGTGTAAATTATCGATAGTCCATATCTCGGAAACTATAAGAGATAATGCAATTTGGCAACCGGCAATGTAATTAGCATGCCGAATATTACTTGGAATGTGAATTGGAACGAAATCGCCAATAGGTAAGACCATTTTACAATTTGGGCCCAAGTTAGAAGCAAAGCCTAAGATGTAAATTATCGATAGTCCATATCTCGGAAACTATAAGAGATAATTCAATTTGGCAACCGGCAATGTAATTAGCATGCCGAATATTACTTGGAATGTGAATTGGAACGAAATCGCCAATAGATAAGACCATTTTACAATTTGGGCCCAAGTTAGTAGCAGAGCCTAAGGTGTAAATTATCGATAGTCCATATCTCGGAAACTATAAGAGATAATGCAATTTGGCAACCGGCAATGTAATTAGCATGCCGAATATTACTTGGAATGTGAATTGGAACGAAATCGCCAATAGATAAGACCATTTTACAATTTGGGCCCAAGTTAGAAGCAGAGCCTAAGGTGTAAATTATCGATAGTCCATATCTCGGAAACTATAAGAGATAATGCAATTTGGCAACAGGCAATGTAATTAGCATGCCGAATATTACTTGGAATGTGAATTGGAACGAAATCGTCAATAGATAAGACCATTTTACAATTTGGGCCCAAGTTAGAAGCAGAGCCTAAGGTGTAAATTATCGATAGTCCATATCTCGGAAACTATAAGAGATAATGCAATTTGGCAACCGGCAATGTAATTAGCATGCCGAATATTACTTGGAATGTGAATTGGAACGAAATCGCCAATAGATAAGACCATTTTACAATTTGGGCCCAAGTTAGAAGCAGAGCCTAAGGTGTAAATTATTGATAGTCCGTAACTCGGAAACTATAAGAGATAATGCAATTTCGCAACCGGCAATGTAATTAGCATGCCGAATATCACTTGGAATGTGAATTGGGACGAAATCGCCAATAGATAAGACCATTTTACAATTTGGGCCCAAGTTAGAAGCAGAGCCTAAGGTGTAAATTATCGATAGTCCATATCTCGGAAACTATAAGAGATAATTCAATTTGGCAACCGGCAATGTAATTAGCATGCCGAATATTACTTGGAATGTGAATTGGAACGAAATCGCCAATAGGTAAGACCATTTTACAATTTGGGCCCAAGTTAGAAGCAGAGCCTAAGGTGTAAATTATCGATAGTCCATATCTCGGAAACTATAAGAGATAATTCAATTTGGCAACCGGCAATGTAATTAGCATGCCGAATATTACTTGGAATGTGAATTGGAACGAAATCGCCAATAGATAAGACCATTTTACAATTTGGGCTCAAGATAGAAGCAGAGCCTAAGGTGTAAATTATCGATAGTCCATATCTCGGAAACTATAAGAGATAATGCAATTTGGCAACCGGCAATGTAATTAGCATGCCGAATATTACTTGGAATGTGAATTGGAACGAAATCGCCAATAGATAAGACCATTTTACAATTTGGGCCCAAGTTAGAAGCAGAGCCTAAGGTGTAAATTATCGATAGTCCCTATCTCGGAAACTATAAGAGATAATGCAATTTGGCAACCGGCAATGTAATTAGCATGCCGAATATTACTTGGAATGTGAATTGGAACGAAATCGCCAATAGGTAAGACCATTTTACAATTTGGGCCCAAGTTAGAAGCAGAGCCTAAGGTGTAAATTATAGATAGTCCATATCTCGGAAACTATAAGAGATAATTCAATTTGGCAACCGGCAATGTAATTAGCATGCCGAATATTACTTGGAATGTGAATTGGAACGAAATCGCCAATAGATAAGGCCATTTTACAATTTGGGCCCAAGTTAGAAGCAGAGCCTTAGGTGTAAATTAACGATAGTTAATATCTCGGAAACTATAAGAGATAATGCAATTTGGCAACCGGCAATGTAATTAGCATGCCGAATATTACTTGGAATGTGAATTGGAACGAAATCGCCAATAGATAAGACCATTTTACAATTTGGGCCCAAGTTAGAAGCAGAGCCTAAGGTGTAAATTATCGATAGTCCATATCTCGGAAACTATAAGAGATAATGCAATTTGGCAACCGGCAATGTAATTAGCATGCCGAATATTACTTGGAATGTGAATTGGAACGAAATCGCCAATAGATAAGACCATTTTACAATTTGGGCCCAAGTTAGAAGCAGAGCCTAAGGTGTAAATTATCGATAGTCCATATCTCGGAAACTATAAGAGATAATGCAATTTGGCAACCGGCAATGTAATTAGCATGCCGAATATTACTTGGAATGTGAATTGGAACGAAATCGCCAATAGATAAGACCATTTTACAATTTGGGAGCAAGTTAGAAGCAGAGCCTAAGGCGTAAATTATCGATAGTCCATATCTCGGAAACTATAAGAGATAATGCAATTTGGCAACCGGCAATGTAATTAGCATGCCAAATATTACTTGGAATGTGAATTGGAACGAAATCGCCAATAGATAAGACCATTTTACAATTTGGGCCCAAGTTAGAAGCAGAGCCTATGGTGTAAATTATCGATGGTCCATATCTCGGAAACTATAAGAGATAATGCAATTTGGCAACCGGCAATGTAATTAGCATGCCGAATATTACTTGGAATGTGAATTGGAACGAAATCGCCAATAGATAAGACCATTTTACAATTTGGGCCCAAGATAGAAGCAGAGCCTAAGGTGTAAATTATCGATAGTCCATATCTCGGAAACTATAAGAGATAATGCAATTTGGCAACCGGCAATGTAATTAGCATGCCGAATATTACTTGGAATGTGAATTGGAACGAAATCGCCAATAGATAAGACCATTTTACAATTTGGGCCCAAGTTAGAAGCAGAGCCTAAGGTGTAAATTATCGATAGTCCCTATCTCGGAAACTATAAGAGATAATGCAATTTGGCAACCGGCAATGTAATTAGCATGCCGAATATTACTTGGAATGTGAATTGGAACGAAATCGCCAATAGGTAAGACCATTTTACAATTTGGGCCCAAGTTAGAAGCAGAGCCTAAGGTGTAAATTATAGATAGTCCATATCTCGGAAACTATAAGAGATAATTCAATTTGGCAACCGGCAATGTAATTAGCATGCCGAATATTACTTGGAATGTGAATTGGAACGAAATCGCCAATAGATAAGACCATTTTACAATTTGGGCCCAAGTTAGAAGCAGAGCCTAAGGTGTAAATTATCGATAATCCATATCTCGGAAACTATAAGAGATAATGCAATTTGGCAACCGGCAATGTAATTAGCATGCCGAATATTACTTGGAATGTGAATTGGAACGAAATCGCCAATAGATAAGACCATTTTACAATTTGGGCCCAAGTTAGAAGCAGAGCCTAAGGTGTAAATTATCGATAGTCCATATCTCGGAAACTATAAGAGATAATGCAATTTGGCAACCGGCAATGTAATTAGCATGCCGAATATTACTTGGAATGTGAATTGGAACGAAATCGCCAATAGATAAGGCCATTTTACAATTTGGGCCCAAGTTAGAAGCAGAGCCTTAGGTGTAAATTAACGATAGTTAATATCTCGGAAACTATAAGAGATAATGCAATTTGGCAACCGGCAATGTAATTAGCATGCCGAATATTACTTGGAATGTGAATTGGAACGAAATCGCCAATAGATAAGACCATTTTACAATTTGGGCCCAAGTTAGAAGCAGAGCCTAAGGTGTAAATTATCGATAGTCCATATCTCGGAAACTATAAGAGATAATGCAATTTGGCAACCGGCAATGTAATTAGCATGCCGAATATTACTTGGAATGTGAATTGGAACGAAATCGCCAATAGATAAGACCATTTTACAATTTGGGCCCAAGTTAGAAGCAGAGCCTAAGGTGTAAATTATCGATAGTCCATATCTCGGAAACTATAAGAGATAATGCAATTTGGCAACCGGCAATGTAATTAGCATGCCGAATATTACTTGGAATGTGAATTGGAACGAAATCGCCAATAGATAAGACCATTTTACAATTTGGGAGCAACTTAGAAGCAGAGCCTAAGGTGTAAATTATCGATAGTCCATATCTCGGAAACTATAAGAGATAATGCAATTTGGCAACCGGCAATGTAATTAGCATGCCAAATATTACTTGGAATGTGAATTGGAACGAAATCGCCAATAGATAAGACCATTTTACAATTTGGGCCCAAGTTAGAAGCAGAGCCTATGGTGTAAATTATCGATGGTCCATATCTCGGAAACTATAAGAGATAAAGCAATTTGGCAACCGGCAATGTAATTAGCATGCCGAATATTACTTGGAATGTGAATTGGAACGAAATCGCCAATAGATAAGACCATTTTACAATTTGGGCCCAAGATAGAAGCAGAGCCTAAGGTGTAAATTATCGATAGTCCATATCTCGGAAACTATAAGAGATAATGCAATTTGGCATCCGGCAATGTAATTAGCATGCCGAATATTACTTGGAATGTGAATTGGAACGGAATCGCCAATAGATAAGACCATTTTACAATTTGGGCCCAAGTTAGAAGCAGAGCCTAAGGTGTAAATTATCGATAGTCCATATCTCGGAAACTATAAGAGATAATGCAATTTCGCAACCGGCAATGTAATTAGCATGCCGAATGTTACTTGGAGTGTGAATTGGAACGAAATCGCCAATAGATAAGACCATTTTACAATTTGGGCCCAAGTTTGAAGCAGAGCCTAAGGTGTAAATTATCGATAGTCCATATCTCGGAAACTATAAGAGATAATGCAATTTGGCAACCGGCAATGTAATTAGCATGCCGAATATTACTTGGAATGTGAATTGGAACGAAATCGCCAATAGATAAGACCATTTTACAATTTGGGCCCAAGTTAGAAGCAGAGCCTAAGGTGTAAATTATCGATAGTCCATATCTCGTAAACTATAAGAGATAATGCAATTTGGCAACCGGCAATGTAATTAGCATGCCGAATATTACTTGGAATGTGAATTGGAACGAAATCGCCAATAGATAAGACCATTTTACAATTTGGGCCCAAGTTAGAAGCAGAGCCTAAGGTGTAAATTATAGATAGTCCATATCTCGGAAACTATAAGAGATAATGCAATTTCGCAACCGGCAATGTAATTAGCATGCCGAATATTACTTGGAATGTGAATTGGAACGAAATCGCCAATAGATAAGACCATTTTACAATTTGGGCCCAAGTTAGAAGCAGAGCCTAAGGTGTAAATTATCGATAGTCCATAACTCGGAAACTATAAGAGATAATGCAATTTGGCAACCGGCAATGTAATTAGCATGCCGAATATTACTTGGAATGTGAATTGGAACGAAATCGCCAATAGATAAGGCCATTTTACAATTTGGGCCCAAGTTAGAAGAAGAGCCTATGGTGTAAATTATCGATAGTCCATATCTCGGAAACTATAAGAGATAATGCAATTTGGCAACCGGCAATGAAATTAGCATGCCGAATATTACTTGGAATGTGAATTGGAACGAAATCGCCAATAGATAAGACCATTTTACAATTTGGGCCCAAGTTAGAAGCAGAGCCTAAGGTGTAAATTATCGATAGTCCATATCTCGGAAACTATAAGAGTTAATGCAATTTGGCAATAGGCAATGTAATCAGCATGCCGAATATTACTTGGAATGTGAATTGGAACGAAATCGCCAATAGATAAGACCATTTTACAATTTGGGCCCAAGTTAGAAGCAGAGCCTAAGGTGTAAAGTATCGATAGTCCATATCTCGGAAACTATAAGAGATAATGCAATTTGGCAACCGGCAATGTAATTAGCATGCCGAATATTACTTGGAATGTGAATTGGAACGAAATTGCCAATAGATAAGACCATTTTACAATTTGGGCCCAAGTTAGAAGCAGAGCCTAAGGTGTAAATTATCGATAGTCCATATCTCTGAAACTATAAGAGATAATGCAATTTCGCAACCGGCAATATAATTAGCATGCCGAATATTACTTGGAATGTGAATTGGGACGAAATCGCCAATAGATAAGGCTATTTTACAATTTGGGCCCAAGTTAGAAGCAGAGCCTAAGGTGTAAATTATCGATAGTCCATATCTCGGAAACTATAAGAGATAATGCAATTTGGCAACCGGCAATGTAATTAGCATGCCGAATATTACTTGGAATGTGAATTGGAACGAAATCGCCAATAGATAAGACCATTTTACAATTTGGGCCCAATTTAGAAGCAGAGCCTAAGGTGTAAATTATTGATAGTCCATATCTCGGAAACTATAAGAGATAATGCAATTTCGCAACCGGCAATGTAATTAGCATGCCGAATATTACTAGGAGTGTGAATTGGAACGAAATCGCCAATAGATAAGACCATTTTACAATTTGGGCCCAAGTTAGAAGCAGAGCCTAAGGTGTAAATTATCGATAGTCCATATCTCGGAAACTATAAGAGATAATGCAATTTGGCAACCGGCAATGTAATTAGCATGCCGAATATTACTTGGAATGTGAATTGGAACGAAATCGCCAATAGATAAGACCATTTTACAATTTGGGCCCAAGTTAGAAGCAGAGCCTAAGGTGTAAATTATCGATAGTCCATATCTCGGAAACTATAAGAGATAATGCAATTTGGCAACCGGCAATGTAATTAGCATGCCGAATATTACTTGGAATGTGAATTGGAACGAAATCGCCAATAGGTAAGACCATTTTACAATTTGGGCCCAAGTTAGAAGCAGAGCCTAAGGTGTAAATTATAGATAGTCCATATCTCGGAAACTATAAGAGATAATTCAATTTGGCAACCGGCAATGTAATTAGCATGCCGAATATTACTTGGAATGTGAATTGGAACGAAATCGCCAATAGATAAGACCATTTTACAATTTGGGCCCAAGTTAGAAGCAGAGCCTAAGGTGTAAATTATCGATAATCCATATCTCGGAAACTATAAGAGATAATGCAATTTGGCAACCGGCAATGTAATTAGCATGCCGAATATTACTTGGAATGTGAATTGGAACGAAATCGCCAATAGATAAGGCCATTTTACAATTTGGGCCCAAGTTAGAAGCAGAGCCTTAGGTGTAAATTAACGATAGTTAATATCTCGGAAACTATAAGAGATAATGCAATTTGGCAACCGGCAATGTAATTAGCATGCCGAATATTACTTGGAATGTGAATTGGAACGAAATCGCCAATAGATAAGACCATTTTACAATTTGGGCCCAAGTTAGAAGCAGAGCCTAAGGTGTAAATTATCGATAGTCCATATCTCGGAAACTATAAGAGATAATGCAATTTGGCAACCGGCAATGTAATTAGCATGCCGAATATTACTTGGAATGTGAATTGGAACGAAATCGCCAATAGATAAGACCATTTTACAATTTGGGCCCAAGTTAGAAGCAGAGCCTAAGGTGTAAATTATCGATAGTCCATATCTCGGAAACTATAAGAGATAATGCAATTTGGCAACCGGCAATGTAATTAGCATGCCGAATATTACTTGGAATGTGAATTGGAACGAAATCGCCAATAGATAAGACCATTTTACAATTTGGGAGCAAGTTAGAAGCAGAGCCTAAGGTGTAAATTATCGATAGTCCATATCTCGGAAACTATAAGAGATAATGCAATTTGGCAACCGGCAATGTAATTAGCATGCCGAATATTACTTGGAATGTGAATTGGAACGAAATCGCCAATAGGTAAGACCATTTTACAATTTGGGCCCAAGTTAGAAGCAGAGCCTAAGGTGTAAATTATAGATAGTCCATATCTCGGAAACTATAAGAGATAATTCAATTTGGCAACCGGCAATGTAATTAGCATGCCGAATATTACTTGGAATGTGAATTGGAACGAAATCGCCAATAGATAAGACCATTTTACAATTTGGGCCCAAGTTAGAAGCAGAGCCTAAGGTGTAAATTATCGATAATCCATATCTCGGAAACTATAAGAGATAATGCAATTTGGCAACCGGCAATGTAATTAGCATGCCGAATATTACTTGGAATGTGAATTGGAACGAAATCGCCAATAGATAAGACCATTTTACAATTTGGGCCCAAGTTAGAAGCAGAGCCTAAGGTGTAAATTATCGATAATCCATATCTCGGAAACTATAAGAGATAATGCAATTTGGCAACCGGCAATGTAATTAGCATGCCGAATATTACTTGGAATGTGAATTGGAACGAAATCGCCAATAGATAAGACCATTTTACAATTTGGGCCCAAGTTAGAAGCAGAGCCTAAGGTGTAAATTATCGATAGTCCATATCTCGGAAACTATAAGAGATAATGCAATTTGGCAACCGGCAATGTAATTAGCATGCCGAATATTACTTGGAATGTGAATTGGAACGAAATCGCCAATAGATAAGGCCATTTTACAATTTGGGCCCAAGTTAGAAGCAGAGCCTTAGGTGTAAATTAACGATAGTTAATATCTCGGAAACTATAAGAGATAATGCAATTTGGCAACCGGCAATGTAATTAGCATGCCGAATATTACTTGGAATGTGAATTGGAACGAAATCGCCAATAGATAAGACCATTTTACAATTTGGGCCCAAGTTAGAAGCAGAGCCTAAGGTGTAAATTATCGATAGTCCATATCTCGGAAACTATAAGAGATAATGCAATTTGGCAACCGGCAATGTAATTAGCATGCCGAATATTACTTGGAATGTGAATTGGAACGAAATCGCCAATAGATAAGACCATTTTACAATTTGGGCCCAAGTTAGAAGCAGAGCCTAAGGTGTAAATTATCGATAGTCCATATCTCGGAAACTATAAGAGATAATGCAATTTGGCAACCGGCAATGTAATTAGCATGCCGAATATTACTTGGAATGTGAATTGGAACGAAATCGCCAATAGATAAGACCATTTTACAATTTGGGCCCAAGTTAGAAGCAGAGCCTAAGGTGTAAATTATCGATAGTCCATATCTCGGAAACTATAAGAGATAATGCAATTTGGCAACCGGCAATGTAATTAGCATGCCGAATATTACTTGGAATGTGAATTGGAACGAAATCGCCAATAGATAAGGCCATTTTACAATTTGGGCCCAAGTTAGAAGCAGAGCCTTAGGTGTAAATTAACGATAGTTAATATCTCGGAAACTATAAGAGATAATGCAATTTGGCAACCGGCAATGTAATTAGCATGCCGAATATTACTTGGAATGTGAATTGGAACGAAATCGCCAATAGATAAGACCATTTTACAATTTGGGCCCAAGTTAGAAGCAGAGCCTAAGGTGTAAATTATCGATAGTCCATATCTCGGAAACTATAAGAGATAATGCAATTTGGCAACCGGCAATGTAATTAGCATGCCGAATATTACTTGGAATGTGAATTGGAACGAAATCGCCAATAGATAAGACCATTTTACAATTTGGGCCCAAGTTAGAAGCAGAGCCTAAGGTGTAAATTATCGATAGTCCATATCTCGGAAACTATAAGAGATAATGCAATTTGGCAACCGGCAATGTAATTAGCATGCCGAATATTACTTGGAATGTGAATTGGAACGAAATCGCCAATAGATAAGACCATTTTACAATTTGGGAGCAAGTTAGAAGCAGAGCCTAAGGTGTAAATTATCGATAGTCCATATCTCGGAAACTATAAGAGATAATGCAATTTGGCAACCGGCAATGTAATTAGCATGCCAAATATTACTTGGAATGTGAATTGGAACGAAATCGCCAATAGATAAGACCATTTTACAATTTGGGCCCAAGTTAGAAGCAGAGCCTATGGTGTAAATTATCGATGGTCCATATCTCGGAAACTATAAGAGATAATGCAATTTGGCAACCGGCAATGTAATTAGCATGCCGAATATTACTTGGAATGTGAATTGGAACGAAATCGCCAATAGATAAGACCATTTTACAATTTGGGCCCAAGATAGAAGCAGAGCCTAAGGTGTAAATTATCGATAGTCCATATCTCGGAAACTATAAGAGATAATGCAATTTGGCAACCGGCAATGTAATTAGCATGCCGAATATTACTTGGAATGTGAATTGGAACGAAATCGCCAATAGATAAGACCATTTTACAATTTGGGCCCAAGTTAGAAGCAGAGCCTAAGGTGTAAATTATCGATAGTCCCTATCTCGGAAACTATAAGAGATAATTCAATTTGGCAACCGGCAATGTAATTAGCATGCCGAATATTACTTGGAATGTGAATTGGAACGAAATCGCCAATAGGTAAGACCATTTTACAATTTGGGCCCAAGTTAGAAGCAGAGCCTAAGGTGTAAATTATAGATAGTCCATATCTCGGAAACTATAAGAGATAATTCAATTTGCAACCGGCAATGTAATTAGCATGCCGAATATTACTTGGAATGTGAATTGGAACGAAATCGCCAATAGATAAGACCATTTTACAATTTGGGCCCAAGTTAGAAGCAGAGCCTAAGGTGTAAATTATCGATAATCCATATCTCGGAAACTATAAGAGATAATGCAATTTGGCAACCGGCAATGTAATTAGCATGCCGAATATTACTTGGAATGTGAATTGGAACGAAATCGCCAATAGATAAGACCATTTTACAATTTGGGCCCAAGTTAGAAGCAGAGCCTAAGGTGTAAATTATCGATAGTCCATATCTCGGAAACTATAAGAGATAATGCAATTTGGCAACCGGCAATGTAATTAGCATGCCGAATATTACTTGGAATGTGAATTGGAACGAAATCGCCAATAGATAAGGCCATTTTACAATTTGGGCCCAAGTTAGAAGCAGAGCCTTAGGTGTAAATTAACGATAGTTAATATCTCGGAAACTATAAGAGATAATGCAATTTGGCAACCGGCAATGTAATTAGCATGCCGAATATTACTTGGAATGTGAATTGGAACGAAATCGCCAATAGATAAGACCATTTTACAATTTGGGCCCAAGTTAGAAGCAGAGCCTAAGGTGTAAATTATCGATAGTCCATATCTCGGAAACTATAAGAGATAATGCAATTTGGCAACCGGCAATGTAATTAGCATGCCGAATATTACTTGGAATGTGAATTGGAACGAAATCGCCAATAGATAAGACCATTTTACAATTTGGGCCCAAGTTAGAAGCAGAGCCTAAGGTGTAAATTATCGATAGTCCATATCTCGGAAACTATAAGAGATAATGCAATTTGGCAACCGGCAATGTAATTAGCATGCCGAATATTACTTGGAATGTGAATTGGAACGAAATCGCCAATAGATAAGACCATTTTACAATTTGGGAGCAAGTTAGAAGCAGAGCCTAAGGTGTAAATTATCGATAGTCCATATCTCGGAAACTATAAGAGATAATGCAATTTGGCAACCGGCAATGTAATTAGCATGCCAAATATTACTTGGAATGTGAATTGGAACGAAATCGCCAATAGATAAGACCATTTTACAATTTGGGCCCAAGTTAGAAGCAGAGCCTATGGTGTAAATTATCGATGGTCCATATCTCGGAAACTATAAGAGATAATGCAATTTGGCAACCGGCAATGTAATTAGCATGCCGAATATTACTTGGAATGTGAATTGGAACGAAATCGCCAATAGATAAGACCATTTTACAATTTGGGCCCAAGATAGAAGCAGAGCTTAAGGTGTAAATTATCGATAGTCCATATCTCGGAAACTATAAGAGATAATGCAATTTGGCATCCGGCAATGTAATTAGCATGCCGAATATTACTTGGAATGTGAATTGGAACGGAATCGCCAATAGATAAGACCATTTTACAATTTGGGCCCAAGTTAGAAGCAGAGCCTAAGGTGTAAATTATCGATAGTCCATATCTCGGAAACTATAAGAGATAATGCAATTTCGCAACCGGCAATGTAATTAGCATGCCGAATATTACTTGGCGTGTGAATTGGAACGAAATCGCCAATAGATAAGACCATTTTACAATTTGGGCCCAAGTTTGAAGCAGAGCCTAAGGTGTAAATTATCGATAGTCCATATCTCGGAAACTATAAGAGATAATGCAATTTGGCAACCGGCAATGTAATTAGCATGCCGAATATTACTTGGAATGTGAATTGGAACGAAATCGCCAATAGATAAGACCATTTTACAATTTGGGCCCAAGTTAGAAGCAGAGCCTAAGGTGTAAATTATCGATAGTCCATATCTCGTAAACTATAAGAGATAATGCAATTTGGCAACCGGCAATGTAATTAGCATGCCGAATATTACTTGGAATGTGAATTGGAACGAAATCGCCAATAGATAAGACCATTTTACAATTTGGGCCCAAGTTAGAAGCAGAGCCTAAGGTGTAAATTATAGATAGTCCATATCTCGGAAACTATAAGAGATAATGCAATTTCGCAACCGGCAATGTAATTAGCATGCCGAATATTACTTGGAATGTGAATTGGAACGAAATCGCCAATAGATAAGACCATTTTACAATTTGGGCCCAAGTTAGAAGCAGAGCCTAAGGTGTAAATTATCGATAGTCCATATCTCGGAAACTATAAGAGATAATGCAATTTGGCAACCGGCAATGTAATTAGCATGCCGAATATTACTTGGAATGTGAATTGGAACGAAATCGCCAATAGATAAGACCATTTTACAATTTGGGCCCAAGTTAGAAGCAGAGCCTAAGGTGTAAATTATCGATAGTCCATATCTCGTAAACTATAAGAGATAATGCAATTTGGCAACCGGCAATGTAATTAGCATGCCGAATATTACTTGGAATGTGAATTGGAACGAAATCGCCAATAGATAAGACCATTTTACAATTTGGGCCCAAGTTAGAAGCAGAGCCTAAGGTGTAAATTATAGATAGTCCATATCTCGGAAACTATAAGAGATAATGCAATTTCGCAACCGGCAATGTAATTAGCATGCCGAATATTACTTGGAATGTAAATTGGAACGAAATCGCCAATAGATAAGACCATTTTACAATTTGGGCCCAAGTTAGAAGCAGAGCCTAAGGTGTAAATTATCGATAGTCCATAACTCGGAAACTATAAGAGATAATGCAATTTGGCAACCGGCAATGTAATTAGCATGCCGAATATTACTTGGAATGTGAATTGGAACGAAATCGCCAATAGATAAGGCCATTTTACAATTTGGGCCCAAGTTAGAAGAAGAGCCTATGGTGTAAATTATCGATAGTCCATATCTCGGAAACTATAAGAGATAATGCAATTTGGCAACCGGCAATGAAATTAGCATGCCGAATATTACTTGGAATGTGAATTGGAACGAAATCGCCAATAGATAAGACCATTTTAAAATTTGGGCCCAAGTTAGAAGCAGAGCCTAAGGTGTAAATTATCGATAGTCCATATCTCGGAAACTATAAGAGTTAATGCAATTTGGCAACAGGCAATGTAATCAGCATGCCGAATATTACTTGGAATGTGAATTGGAACGAAATCGCCAATAGATAAGACCATTTTACAATTTGGGCCCAATTTAGAAGCAGAGCCTAAGGTGTAAATTATTGATAGTCCATATCTCGGAAACTATAAGAGATAATGCAATTTCGCAACCGGCAATGTAATTAGCATGCCGAATATTACTAGGAGTGTGAATTGGAACGAAATCGCCAATAGATAAGACCATTTTACAATTTGGGCCCAAGTTAGAAGCAGAGCCTAAGGTGTAAATTATCGATAGTCCATATCTCGGAAACTATAAGAGATAATGCAATTTGGCAACCGGCAATGTAATTAGCATGCCGAATATTACTTGGAATGTGAATTGGAACGAAATCGCCAATAGATAAGGCTATTTTACAATTTGGGCCCAAGTTAGAAGCAGAGCCTAAGGTGTAAATTATCGATAGTCCATATCTCGGAAACTATAAGAGATAATGCAATTTGGCAACCGGCAATGTAATTAGCATGCCGAATATTACTTGGAATGTGAATTGGAACGAAATCGCCAATAGATAAGACCATTTTACAATTTGGGCCCAAGTTAGAAGCAGAGCCTAAGGTGTAAATTATCGATAGTCCATATCTCGGAAACTATTAGAGATAATGTAATTTCGCAACCGGCAATGTAATTAGCATGCCGAATATTACTTGGAGTGTGAATTGGAACGAAATCGCCAATAGAAAAGACCATTTTACAATTTGGGCCCAAGTTAGAAGCAGAGCCTAAGGTGTAAATTATCGATAGTCCATATCTCGGAAACTATAAGAGATAATGCAATTTGGCAACCGGCAATGTAATTAGCATGCCGAATATTACTTGGAGTGTGAATTGGAACGAAATCGCCAATAGAAAAGACCATTTTACAATTTGGGCCCAAGTTAGAAGCAGAGCCTAAGGTGTAAATTATTGATAGTCCATATCTCGGAAACTATAAGAGATAATGCAATTTCGCAACCGGCAATGTAATTAGCATGCCGAATATTACTAGGAGTGTGAATTGGAACGAAATCGCCAATAGATAAGACCATTTTACAATTTGGGCCCAAGTTAGAAGCAGAGCCTAAGGTGTAAATTATCGATAGTCCATATCTCGGAAACTATAAGAGATAATGCAATTTGGCAACCGGCAATGTAATTAGCATGCCGAATATTACTTGGAATGTGAATTGGAACGAAATCGCCAATAGATAAGGCTATTTTACAATTTGGGCCCAAGTTAGAAGCAGAGCCTAAGGTGTAAATTATCGATAGTCCATATCTCGGAAACTATAAGAGATAATGCAATTTGGCAACCGGCAATGTAATTAGCATGCCGAATATTACTTGGAATGTGAATTGGAACGAAATCGCCAATAGATAAGACCATTTTACAATTTGGGCCCAAGTTAGAAGCAGAGCCTAAGGTGTAAATTATCGATAGTCCATATCTCGGAAACTATTAGAGATAATGTAATTTCGCAACCGGCAATGTAATTAGCATGCCGAATATTACTTGGAGTGTGAATTGGAACGAAATCGCCAATAGAAAAGACCATTTTACAATTTGGGCCCAAGTTAGAAGCAGAGCCTAAGGTGTAAATTATCGATAGTCCATATCTCGGAAACTATAAGAGATAATGCAATTTGGCAACCGGCAATGTAATTAGCATGCCGAATATTACTTGGAAAGTGAATTGGAACGAAATCGCCAATAGATAAGACCATTTTACAATTTGGGCCCAAGTTAGAAGCAGAGCCTAAGGTGTAAATTATCGATAGTCCATATCTCGGAAACTATAAGAGATAATGCAATTTGGCAACCGGCAAAGTAATTAGCATGCCGAATATTACTTGGAATGTGAATTGGAACGAAATCGCCAATAGATAAGACCATTTTACAATTTGGGCCCAAGTTAGAAGCAGAGCCTAAGGTGTAAATTATTGATAGTCCATATCTCGGAAACTATAAGAGATAATGCAATTTCGCAACCGGCAATGTAATTAGCATGCCGAATATTACTTGGAATGTGAATTGGAACGAAATCGCCAATAGATAAGACCATTTTACAATTTGGGCCCAAGTTAGAAGCAGAGCCTAAGGTGTAAATTATTGATAGTCCATATCTCGGAAACTATAAGAGATAATGCAATTTGGCAACCGGCAATGTAATTAGCATGCCGAATATTACTTGGAATGTGAATTGGAACGAAATCGCCAATAGATAAGACCATTTTACAATTTGGGCCCAAGTTAGAAGCAGAGCCTAAGGTGTAAATTATCGATAGTCCATATCTCGGAAACTATAAGAGATAATGCAATTTGGCAACCGGCAATGTAATTAGCATGCCGAATATTACTTGGAATGTGAATTGGAACGAAATCGCCAATAGATAAGACCATTTTACAATTTGGGCCCAAGTTAGAAGCAGAGCCTAAGGTGTAAATTATTGATAGTCCATATCTCGGAAACTATAAGAGATAATGCAATTTCGCAACCGGCAATGTAATTAGCATGCCGATTATCACTTGGAATGTGAATTGGGACGAAATCGCCAATAGATAAGACCATTTTACAATTTGGGCCCAAGTTAGAAGCAGAGCCTAAGGTGTAAATTATCGATAGTCCATATCTCGGAAACTATAAGAGATAATGCAATTTGGCAACCGGCAATGTAATTAGCATGCCGAATATTACTTGGAATGTGAATTGGAACGAAATCGCCAATAGATAAGACCATTTTACAATTTGGGCCCAAGTTAGAAGCAGAGCCTAAAGTGTAAATTATCGATAGTCCATATCTCGGAAACTATAAGAGATAATGCAATTTGGCAACCGGCAATGTAATTAGCATGCCGAATATTACTTGGAAAGTGAATTGGAACGAAATCGCCAATAGATAAGACCATTTTACAATTTGGGCCCAAGTTAGAAGCAGAGCCTTAGGTGTAAGTTATCGATAGTCCATATCTCGGAAACTATAAGAGATAATGCAATTTGGCAACCGGCAATGTAATTAGCATGCCGAATATTACTTGGAATGTGAATTGGAACGAAATCGCCAATAGATAAGACCATTTTACAATTTGGGCCCAAGTTATAAGCAGAGCCTATGGTGTAAAATATCGATAGTCCATATCTCGGAAACTATAAGAGATAATGCAATTTGGCAACCGGCAATGTAATTAGCATGCCGAATATTACTTGGAATGTGAATTGGAACGAAATCGCCAATAGATAAGACCATTTTACAATTTGGGCCCAAGTTAGAAGCAGAGCCTAAGGTGTAAATTATCGATAGTCCATATCTCGGAAACTATAAGAGTTAATGCAATTTGGCAACCGGCAATGTAATTAGCATGCCGAATATTACTTGGAATGTGAATTGGAACGAAATCGCCAATAGATAAGACCATTTTACAATTTGGGCCCAAGTTAGAAGCAGAGCCTAAGGTGTAAATTATCGATAGTCCATATCTCGGAAACTATAAGAGATAATGCAATTTGGCAACCGGCAATGTAATTAGCATGCCGAATATTACTTGAAATGTGAATTGGAACGAAATCGCCAATAGATAAGACCATTTTACAATTTGGGCCCAAGTTAGAAGCAGAGCCTAAGGTGTAAATTATCGATAGTCCATATCTCGGAAACTATAAGAGATAATGCAATTTGGCAACCGGCAATGTAATTAGCATGCCGAATATTACTTGGAATGTGAATTGGAACGAAATCGCCAATAGATAAGACCATTTTACAATTTGGGCCCAAGTTAGAAGCAGAGCCTAAGGTGTAAATTATCGATAGTCCATATCTCGGAAACTATAAGAGATAATGCAATTTGGCAACCGGCAATGTAATTAGCATGCCGAATATTACTTGGAATGTGAATTGGAACGAAATCGCCAATAGATAAGGCTATTTTACAATTTGGGCCCAAGTTAGAAGCAGAGCCTAAGGTGTAAATTATCGATAGTCCATATCTCGGAAACTATAAGAGATAATGCAATTTGGCAACCGGCAATGTAATTAGCATGCCGAATATTACTTGGAATGTGAATTGGAACGAAATCGCCAATAGATAAGACCATTTTACAATTTGGGCCCAAGTTAGAAGCAGAGCCTAAGGTGTAAATTATCGATAGTCCATATCTCGGAAACTATTAGAGATAATGTAATTTCGCAACCGGCAATGTAATTAGCATGCCGAATATTACTTGGAGTGTGAATTGGAACGAAATCGCCAATAGAAAAGACCATTTTACAATTTGGGCCCAAGTTAGAAGCAGAGCCTAAGGTGTAAATTATCGATAGTCCATATCTCGGAAACTATAAGAGATAATGCAATTTGGCAACCGGCAATGTAATTAGCATGCCGAATATTACTTGGAAAGTGAATTGGAACGAAATCGCCAATAGATAAGACCATTTTACAATTTGGGCCCAAGTTAGAAGCAGAGCCTAAGGTGTAAATTATCGATAGTCCATATCTCGGAAACTATAAGAGATAATGCAATTTGGCAACCGGCAAAGTAATTAGCATGCCGAATATTACTTGGAATGTGAATTGGAACGAAATCGCCAATAGATAAGACCATTTTACAATTTGGGCCCAAGTTAGAAGCAGAGCCTAAGGTGTAAATTATTGATAGTCCATATCTCGGAAACTATAAGAGATAATGCAATTTCGCAACCGGCAATGTAATTAGCATGCCGAATATTACTTGGAATGTGAATTGGAACGAAATCGCCAATAGATAAGACCATTTTACAATTTGGGCCCAAGTTAGAAGCAGAGCCTAAGGTGTAAATTATTGATAGTCCATATCTCGGAAACTATAAGAGATAATGCAATTTGGCAACCGGCAATGTAATTAGCATGCCGAATATTACTTGGAATGTGAATTGGAACGAAATCGCCAATAGATAAGACCATTTTACAATTTGGGCCCAAGTTAGAAGCAGAGCCTAAGGTGTAAATTATCGATAGTCCATATCTCGGAAACTATAAGAGATAATGCAATTTGGCAACCGGCAATGTAATTAGCATGCCGAATATTACTTGGAATGTGAATTGGAACGAAATCGCCAATAGATAAGACCATTTTACAATTTGGGCCCAAGTTAGAAGCAGAGCCTAAGGTGTAAATTATTGATAGTCCATATCTCGGAAACTATAAGAGATAATGCAATTTCGCAACCGGCAATGTAATTAGCATGCCGATTATCACTTGGAATGTGAATTGGGACGAAATCGCCAATAGATAAGACCATTTTACAATTTGGGCCCAAGTTAGAAGCAGAGCCTAAGGTGTAAATTATCGATAGTCCATATCTCGGAAACTATAAGAGATAATGCAATTTGGCAACCGGCAATGTAATTAGCATGCCGAATATTACTTGGAATGTGAATTGGAACGAAATCGCCAATAGATAAGACCATTTTACAATTTGGGCCCAAGTTAGAAGCAGAGCCTAAAGTGTAAATTATCGATAGTCCATATCTCGGAAACTATAAGAGATAATGCAATTTGGCAACCGGCAATGTAATTAGCATGCCGAATATTACTTGGAAAGTGAATTGGAACGAAATCGCCAATAGATAAGACCATTTTACAATTTGGGCCCAAGTTAGAAGCAGAGCCTTAGGTGTAAGTTATCGATAGTCCATATCTCGGAAACTATAAGAGATAATGCAATTTGGCAACCGGCAATGTAATTAGCATGCCGAATATTACTTGGAATGTGAATTGGAACGAAATCGCCAATAGATAAGACCATTTTACAATTTGGGCCCAAGTTATAAGCAGAGCCTATGGTGTAAAATATCGATAGTCCATATCTCGGAAACTATAAGAGATAATGCAATTTGGCAACCGGCAATGTAATTAGCATGCCGAATATTACTTGGAATGTGAATTGGAACGAAATCGCCAATAGATAAGACCATTTTACAATTTGGGCCCAAGTTAGAAGCAGAGCCTAAGGTGTAAATTATCGATAGTCCATATCTCGGAAACTATAAGAGTTAATGCAATTTGGCAACCGGCAATGTAATTAGCATGCCGAATATTACTTGGAATGTGAATTGGAACGAAATCGCCAATAGATAAGACCATTTTACAATTTGGGCCCAAGTTAGAAGCAGAGCCTAAGGTGTAAATTATCGATAGTCCATATCTCGGAAACTATAAGAGATAATGCAATTTGGCAACCGGCAATGTAATTAGCATGCCGAATATTACTTGAAATGTGAATTGGAACGAAATCGCCAATAGATAAGACCATTTTACAATTTGGGCCCAAGTTAGAAGCAGAGCCTAAGGTGTAAATTATCGATAGTCCATATCTCGGAAACTATAAGAGATAATGCAATTTGGCAACCGGCAATGTAATTAGCATGCCGAATATTACTTGGAATGTGAATTGGAACGAAATCGCCAATAGATAAGACCATTTTACAATTTGGGCCCAAGTTAGAAGCAGAGCCTAAGGTGTAAATTATCGATAGTCCATATCTCGGAAACTATAAGAGATAATGCAATTTGGCAACCGGCAATGTAATTAGCATGCCGAATATTACTTGGAATGTGAATTGGAACGAAATCGCCAATAGGTAAGACCATTTTACAATTTGGGCCCAAGTTAGAAGCAGAGTCTATGGTGTAAATTATCGATAGTCCATATCTCGGAAACTATAAGAGATAATGCAATTTGGCAACCGGCAATGTAATTAGCATGCCCAATATTACTTGGAATGTGAATTGGAACGAAATCGCCAATAGATAAGACCATTTTACAATTTGGGCCCAAGTTAGAAGCAGAGCCTAAGGTGTAAATTATCGATAGTCCATATCCCGGAAACTATAAGAGATAATTCAATTTGGCAACCGGCAATGTAATTAGCATGCCGAATATTACTTGGAATGTGAATTGGAACGAAATCGCCAATAGATAAGACCATTTTACAATTTGGGCCCAAGTTAGAAGCAGAGCCTAAGGTGTAAATTATCGATAGTCCATATCTCGGAAACTATAAGAGATAATGCAATTTGGCAACCGGCAATGTAATTAGCATGCCGAATATTACTTGGAATGTGAATTGGAACGAAATCGCCAATAGGTAAGACCATTTTACAATTTGGGCCCAAGTTAGAAGCAGAGCCTATGGTGTAAATTATCGATAGTCCATATCTCGGAAACTATAAGAGTTAATGCAATTTGGCAACCGGCAATGTAATTAGCATGCCGAATATTACTTGGAATGTGAATTGGAACGAAATCGCCAATAGATAAGACCATTTTACAATTTGGGCCCAAGTTAGAAGCAGAGCCTAAGGTGTAAATTATCGATAGTCCATATCTCGGAAACTATAAGAGATAATGCAATTTAGCAACCGGCAATGTAATTAGCATGCCGAATATTACTTGGAATGTGAATTGGAACGAAATCGCCAATAGATAAGACCATTTTACAATTTGGGCCCAAGTTAGAAGCAGAGCCTAAGGTGTAAATTATCGATAGTCCATATCTCGGAAACTATAAGAGATAATGCAATTTAGCAACCGGCAATGTAATTAGCATGCCGAATATTACTTGGAATGTGAATTGGAACGAAATCGCCAATAGATAAGACCATTTTACAATTTGGGCCCAAGTTAGAAGCAGAGCCTAAGGTGTAAATTATCGATAGTCCATATCTCGGAAACTATAAGAGTTAATGCAATTTGGCAACCGGCAATGTAATTAGCATGCCGAATATTACTTCGAATGTGAATTGGAACGAAATCGCCAATAGATAAGACCATTTTACAATTTGGGCCCAAGTTAGAAGCAGAGCCTAAGGTGTAAATTATCGATAGTCCATATCTCGGAAACTATAAGAGATAATACAATTTGGCAACCGGCAATGTAATTAGCATGCCGAATATTAATTGGAATGTGAATTGGAACGAAATCGCCAATAGATAAGACCATTTTACAATTTGGGCCCAAGTTAGAAGCAGAGCCTAAGGTGTAAATTATCGATAGTCCATATCTCGGAAACTATAAGAGATAATGCAATTTGGCAACCGGCAATGTAATTAGCATGCCGAATATTACTTGGAATGTGAATTGGAACGAAATCGCCAATAGGTAAGACCATTTTACAATTTGGGCCCAAGTTAGAAGCAGAGCCTATGGTGTAAATTATCGATAGTCCATATCTCGGAAACTATAAGAGATAATGCAATTTGGCAACCTTCAATGTAATTAGCATGCCCAATATTACTTGGAATGTGAATTGGAACGAAATCGCCAATAGATAAGACCATTTTACAATTTGGGCCCAAGTTAGAAGCAGAGCCTAAGGTGTAAATTATCGATAGTCCATATCTCGGAAACTATAAGAGATAATTCAATTTGGCAACCGGCAATGTAATTAGCATGCCGAATATTACTTGGAATGTGAATTGGAACGAAATCGCCAATAGATAAGACCATTTTACAATTTGGGCCCAAGTTAGAAGCAGAGCCTAAGGTGTAAATTATCGATAGTCCATATCTCGGAAACTATAAGAGATAATGCAATTTGGCAACCGGCAATGTAATTAGCATGCCGAATATTACTTGGAATGTGAATTGGAACGAAATCGCCAATAGATAAGACCATTTTACAATTTGGGCCCAAGTTAGAAGCAGAGCCTAAGGTGTAAATTATTGATAGTCCATATCTCGGAAACTATAAGAGATAATGCAATTTCGCAACCGGCAATGTAATTAGCATGCCGATTATCACTTGGAATGTGAATTGGGACGAAATCGCCAATAGATAAGACCATTTTACAATTTGGGCCCAAGTTAGAAGCAGAGCCTAAGGTGTAAATTATCGATAGTCCATATCTCGAAAACTATAAGAGATAATGCAATTTGGCAACCGGCAATGTAATTAGCATGCCGAATATTACTTGGAATGTGAGTTGGAACGAAATCGCCAATATATAAGACCATTTTACAATTTGGGCCCAAGTTAGAAGCAGAGCCTAAAGTGTAAATTATCGATAGTCCATATCTCGGAAACTATAAGAGATAATGCAATTTGGCAACCGGCAATGTAATTAGCATGCCGAATATTACTTGGAATGTGAATTGGAACGAAATCGCTAATAGATAAGACCATTTTACAATTTGGGCCCAAGTTAGAAGCAGAGCCTAAGGTGTAAATTATCGATAGTCCATATCTCGGAAACTATAAGAGATAATGCAATTTGGCAACCGGCAATGTAATTAGCATGCCGAATATTACTTGGAATGTGAATTGGAACGAAATCGCCAATAGATAAGACCATTTTACAATTTGGGCCCAAGTTATAAGCAGAGCCTATGGTGTAAATTATCGATAGTCCATATCTCGGAAACTATAAGAGATAATGCAATTTGGCAACCGGCAATGTAATTAGCATGCCGAATATTACTTGGAATGTGAATTGGAACGAAATCGCCAATAGGTAAGACCATTTTACAATTTGGGCCCAAGTTAGAAGCAGAGCCTTAGGAGTAAATTATCGATAGTCCATATCTCGGAAACTATAAGAGTTAATGCAATTTGGCAACCGGCAATGTAATTAGCATGCCGAATATTACTTGGAATGTGAATTGGAACGAAATCGCCAATAGATAAGACCATTTTACAATTTGGGCCCAAGTTAGAAGCAGAGCCTAAGGTGTAAATTATCGATAGTCCATATCTCGGAAACTATAAGAGATAATGCAATTTGGCAACCGGCAATGTAATTAGCATGCCGAATATTACTTGGAATGTGAATTGGAACGAAATCGCCAATAGATAAGACCATTTTACAATTTGGGCCCAAGTTAGAAGCAGAGCCTAAGGTGTAAATTATCGATAGTCCATATCTCGGAAACTATAAGAGATAATGCAATTTGGCAACCGGCAATGTAATTAGCATGCCGAATATTATTTGGAATGTGAATTGGAACGAAATCGCCAATAGATAAGACCATTTTACAATTTGGGCCCAAGTTATAAGCAGAGCCTATGGTGTAAATTATCGATAGTCCATATCTCGGAAACTATAAGAGATAATGCAATTTGGCAACCGGCAATGTAATTAGCATGCCGAATATTACTTGGAATGTGAATTGGAACGAAATCGCCAATAGATAAGACCATTTTACAATTTGGGCCCAAGTTAGAAGCAGAGCCTAAGGTGTAAATAATCGATAGTCCATATCTCGGAAACTATAAGAGTTAATGCAATTTGGCAACCGGCAATGTAATTAGCATGCCGAATATTACTTGGAATGTGAATTGGAACGAAATCGCCAATAGATAAGACCATTTTACAATTTGGGCCCAAGTTAGAAGCAGAGCCTAAGGTGTAAATTATCGATAGTCCATATCTCGGAAACTATAAGAGATAATGCAATTTGGCAACCAGCAATGTAATTAGTATGCCGAATATTACTTGGAATGTGAATTGGAACGAAATCGCCAATAGATAAGACCATTTTACGATTTGGGCCCAAGTTAGAAGCAGAGCCTAAGGTGTAAATTATTGATAGTCCATATCTCGGAAACTATAAGAGATAATGCAATTTCGCAACCGGCAATGTAATTAGCATGCCGAATATTACTTGGAATGTGAATTGGAACGAAATCGCCAATAGATAAGACCATTTTACAATTTGGGCCCAAGTTAGAAGCAGAGCCTAAGGTGTAAATTATTGATAGTCCATATCTCGGAAACTATAAGAGATAATGCAATTTGGCAACCGGCAATGTAATTAGCATGCCGAATATTACTTGGAATGTGAATTGGAACGAAATCGCCAATAGATAAGACCATTTTACAATTTGGGCCCAAGTTAGAAGCAGAGCCTAAGGTGTAAATTATCGATAGTCCATATCTCGGAAACTATAAGAGATAATGCAATTTGGCAACCGGCAATGTAATTAGCATGCCGAATATTACTTGGAATGTGAATTGGAACGAAATCGCCAATAGATAAGACCATTTTACAATTTGGGCCCAAGTTAGAAGCAGAGCCTAAGGTGTAAATTATCGATAGTCCATATCTCGGAAACTATAAGAGATAATGCAATTTGGCAACCGGCAATGTAATTAGCATGCCGAATATTACTTGGAATGTGAATTGGAACGAAATCGCCAATAGATAAGACCATTTTACAATTTGGGCCCAAGTTAGAAGCAGAGCCTAAGGTGTAAATTATGGATAGTCCATATCTCGGAAACTATAAGAGATAATGCAATTTGGCAACCGGCAATGTAATTAGCATGCCGAATATTACTTGGAATGTGAATTGGAACGAAATCGCCAATAGATAAGACCATTTTACAATTTGGGCCCAAGTTAGAAGCAGAGCCTAAGGTGTAAATTATCGATAGTCCATATCTCGGAAACTATAAGAGATAATGCAATTTGGCAACCGGCAATGTAATTAGCATGCCGAATATTATTTGGAATGTGAATTGGAACGAAATCGCCAATAGATAAGACCATTTTACAATTTGGGCCCAAGTTATAAGCAGAGCCTATGGTGTAAATTATCGATAGTCCATATCTCGGAAACTATAAGAGATAATGCAATTTGGCAACCGGCAATGTAATTAGCATGCCGAATATTACTTGGAATGTGAATTGGAACGAAATCGCCAATAGATAAGACCATTTTACAATTTGGGCCCAAGTTAGAAGCAGAGCCTAAGGTGTAAATAATCGATAGTCCATATCTCGGAAACTATAAGAGTTAATGCAATTTGGCAACCGGCAATGTAATTAGCATGCCGAATATTACTTGGAATGTGAATTGGAACGAAATCGCCAATAGATAAGACCATTTTACAATTTGGGCCCAAGTTAGAAGCAGAGCCTAAGGTGTAAATTATCGATAGTCCATATCTCGGAAACTATAAGAGATAATGCAATTTGGCAACCAGCAATGTAATTAGCATGCCGAATATTACTTGGAATGTGAATTGGAACGAAATCGCCAATAGATAAGACCATTTTACGATTTGGGCCCAAGTTAGAAGCAGAGCCTAAGGTGTAAATTATTGATAGTCCATATCTCGGAAACTATAAGAGATAATGCAATTTCGCAACCGGCAATGTAATTAGCATGCCGAATATTACTTGGAATGTGAATTGGAACGAAATCGCCAATAGATAAGACCATTTTACAATTTGGGCCCAAGTTAGAACCAGAGCCTAAGGTGTAAATTATTGATAGTCCATATCTCGGAAACTATAAGAGATAATGCAATTTGGCAACCGGCAATGTAATTAGCATGCCGAATATTACTTGGAATGTGAATTGGAACGAAATCGCCAATAGATAAGACCATTTTACAATTTGGGCCCAAGTTAGAAGCAGAGATTAAGGTGTAAATTATCGATAGTCCATATCTCGGAAACTATAAGAGATAATGCAATTTGGCAACCGGCAATGTAATTAGCATGCCGAATATTACTTGGAATGTGAATTGGAACGAAATCGCCAATAGATAAGACCATTTTACAATTTGGGCCCAAGTTAGAAGCAGAGCCTAAGGTGTAAATTATCGATAGTCCATATCTCGGAAACTATAAGAGATAATGCAATTTGGCAACCGGCAATGTAATTAGCATGCCGAATATTACTTGGAATGTGAATTGGAACGAAATCGCCAATAGATAAGACCATTTTACAATTTGGGCCCAAGTTAGAAGCAGAGCCTAAGGTGTAAATTATGGATAGTCCATATCTCGGAAACTATAAGAGATAATGCAATTTCGCAACCGGCAATGTAATTAGCATGCCGATTATCACTTGGAATGTGAATTGGGACGAAATCGCCAATAGATAAGACCATTTTACAATTTGGGCCCAAGTTAGAAGCAGAGCCTAAGGTGTAAATTATCGATAGTCCATATCTCGGAAACTATAAGAGATAATGCAATTTGGCAACCGGCAATGTAATTAGCATGCCGAATATTACTTGGAATGTGAATTGGAACGAAATCGCCAATAGATAAGACCATTTTACAATTTGGGCCCAAGTTAGAAGCAGAGCCTAAAGTGTAAATTATCGATAGTCCATATCTCGGAAACTATAAGAGATAATGCAATTTGGCAACCGGCAATGTAATTAGCATGCCGAATATTACTTGGAATGTGAATTGGAACGAAATCGCCAATAGATAAGACCATTTTACAATTTGGGCCCAAGTTAGAAGCAGAGCCTAAGGTGTAAATTATCGATAGTCCATATCTCGGAAACTATAAGAGATAATGCAATTTGGCAACCGGCAATGTAATTAGCATGCCGAATATTACTTGGAATGTGAATTGGAACGAAATCGCCAATAGATAAGACCATTTTACAATTTGGGCCCAAGTTATAAGCAGAGCCTATGGTGTAAATTATCGATAGTCCATATCTCGGAAACTATAAGAGATAATGCAATTTGGCAACCGGCAATGTAATTAGCATGCCGAATATTACTTGGAATGTGAATTGGAACGAAATCGCCAATAGATAAGACCATTTTACAATTTGGGCCCAAGTTAGAAGCAGAGCCTAAGGTGTAAATTATCGATAGTCCATATCTCGGAAACTATAAGAGTTAATGCAATTTGGCAACCGGCAATGTAATTAGCATGCCGAATATTACTTGGAATGTGAATTGGAACGAAATCGCCAATAGATAAGACCATTTTACAATTTGGGCCCAAGTTAGAAGCAGAGCCTAAGGTGTAAATTATCGATAGTCCATATCTCGGAAACTATAAGAGATAATGCAATTTGGCAACCGGCAATGTAATTAGCATGCCGAATATTACTTGGAATGTGAATTGGAACGAAATCGCCAATAGATAAGACCATTTTACAATTTGGGCCCAAGTTAGAAGCAGAGCCTAAGGTGTAAATTATCGATAGTCCATATCTCGGAAACTATAAGAGATAATGCAATTTGGCAACCGGCAATGTAATTGGCATGCCGAATATTACTTGGAATGTGAATTGGAACGAAATCGCCAATAGATAAGACCATTTTACAATTTGGGCCCAAGTTATAAGCAGAGCCTATGGTGTAAATTATCGATAGCCATATCTCGGAAACTATAAGAGATAATGCAATTTGGCAACCGGCAATGTAATTAGCATGCCGAATATTACTTGGAATGTGAATTGGAACGAAATCGCCAATAGATAAGACCATTTTACAATTTGGGCCCAAGTTAGAAGCAGAGCCTAAGGTGTAAATAATCGATAGTCCATATCTCGGAAACTATAAGAGTTAATGCAATTTGGCAACCGGCAATGTAATTAGCATGCCGAATATTACTTGGAATGTGAATTGAACGAAATCGCCAATAGATAAGACCATTTTACAATTTGGGCCCAAGTTAGAAGCAGAGCCTAAGGTGTAAATTATCGATAGTCCATATCTCGGAAACTATAAGAGATAATGCAATTTTGGCAACCGGCAATGTAATTAGCATGCCGAATATTACTTGGAATGTGAATTGGAACGAAATCGCCAATAGATAAGACCATTTTACAATTTGGGCCCAAGTTAGAAGCAGAGCCTAAGGTGTAAATTATCGATAGTCAATATCTCGGAAACTATAAGAGATAATGCAATTTGGCAAACCGGCAATGCAATTAGCATGCCGAATATTACTTGGAATGTGAATTGGAACGAAATCGCCAATAGGTAAGACCATTTTACAATTTGGGCCCCAAGTTAGAAGCAGAGCCTAAGGTGTAAATTATCGATAGTCCCGTATCTCGGAAACTATAAGAGATAATGCAATTTCGCAACCGGCAATGTAAATTAGCATGCCGATTATCACTTGGAATGTGAATTGGGAACGAAATCGCCAATAGATAAGACCATTTTACAATTTGGGCCCAAGTTAGAAGCAGAGCCTAAGGTGTAAATTATCGATAGTCCATATCTCGGAAACTATAAGAGATAATGCAATTTGGCAACCGGCAATGTAATTAGCATGCCGAATATTACTTGGAATGTGAATTGGAACGAAATCGCCAATAGATAAGACCATTTTACAATTTGGGCCCAAGTTAGAAGCAGAGCCTAAAGTGTAAATTATCGATAGTCCATATCTCGGAAACTATAAGAGATAATGCAATTTGGCAACCGGCAATGTAATTAGCATGCCGAATATTACTTGGAATGTGAATTGGAACGAAATCGCCAATAGATAAGACCATTTTACAATTTGGGCCCAAGTTAGAAGCAGAGCCTAAGGTGTAAGTTATCGATAGTCCATATCTCGGAAACTATAAGAGATAATGCAATTGGCAACCGGCAATGTAATTAGCATGCGAATATTACTTGGAATGTGAATTGGAACGAAATCGCCAATAGATAAGACCATTTTACAATTTGGGCCCAAGTTATAGCAGAGCCTATGGTGTAAATTATCGATAGTCCATATCTCGGAAACTATAAGAGATAATGCAATTCTGGCAACCGGCAATGTAATTAGCATGCCGAATATTACTTGGAATGTGAATTGGAACGAAATCGCCAATAGATAAGACCATTTTACAATTTGGGCCCAAGTTAGAAGCAGAGCCTAAGGTGTAAATTATCGATAGTCCATATCTCGGAAACTATAAGAGATAATGCAATTTGGCAACCGGCAATGTAATTAGCATGCCGAATATTACTTGGAATGTGAATTGGAACGAAATCGCCAATAGATAAGACCATTTACAATTTGGGCCCAAGTTAGAAGCAGAGCCTTAGGTGTAAATTATCGATAGTCCCATATCTCGGAAACTATAAGAGATAATGCAATTTGGCAACCGGCAATGTAATTAGCATGCCGAATATTACTTGGAATGTGAATTGGAACGAAATCGCCAATAGATAAGACCATTTTACAATTTGGGCCCAAGTTATAAGCAGAGCCTATGGTGTAAATTATCGATAGTCCATATCTCGGAAACTATAAGAGATAATGCAATTTGGCAACCGGCAATGTAATTAGCATGCCGAATATTACTTGGAATGTGAATTGGAACGAAATCGCCAATAGATAAGACCATTTTACAATTTGGGCCCAAGTTAGAAGCAGAGCCTAAGGTGTAAATAATCGATAGTCCATATCTCGGAAACTATAAGAGTTAATGCAATTTGGCAACCGGCAATGTAATTAGCATGCCGAATATTACTTGGAATGTGAATTGGAACGAAATCGCCAATAGATAAGACCATTTTACAATTTGGGCCAAGTTAGAAGCAGAGCCTAAGGTGTAAATTATCGATAGTCCATATCTCGGAAACTATAAGAGATAATGCAATTTGGCAACCGGCAATGTAATTAGCATGCCGAATATTACTTGGAATGTGAATTGGAACGAAATCGCCCAATAGATAAGACATTTTACAATTTGGGCCCAAGTTAGAAGCAGAGCCTAAGGTGTAAATTATCGATAGTCCATATCTCGGAAACTATAAGAGATAATGCAATTTGGCAACCGGCAATGCTAATTAGCATGCCGAATATTACTTGGAATGTGAATTGGAACGAAATCGCCAATAGATAAGACCATTTTACAATTTGGGCCCAAGTTAGAAGCAGAGCCTAAGGTGTAAATTATCGATAGTCCATATCTCGGAAACTATAAGAGATAATGCAATTTGGCAACCGCAATGTAATTAGCATGCCGAATATTACTTGGAATGTGAATTGGAACGAAATCGCCATAGATAAGACCATTTTACAATTTGGGCCAAGTTAGAAGCAGAGCCTAAGGTGTAAATTATCGATAGTCCATATCTCGGAAACTATAAGAGATAATGCAATTTCGGCAACCGGCAATGTAATTAGCATGCCGAATATTACTTGGAGTGTGAATTGGAACGAAATCGCCAATAGATAAGACCATTTTTACAATTTGGGCCAAGTTAGAAGGCAGAGCCTAAGGTGTAAATTATCGATAGTCCCATATCTCGGAAACTATAAGAGATAATGCAATTTGGCAACCGGCAATGTAATTAGCATGCCCGAATATTACTTGGAATGTG